>NC_024328.1:6961603-6994335 GCF_000523025.1 Cynoglossus semilaevis | reverse complement strand
ACAATGTAAACCCATAACTCCAGAGTGAACTGGACAGTAGCCATAGTATTAACTCAAGCTGATGAACCGGAATGAACAGTAGAACTTAAAGCACAAGCTTTTTAATGCATGTCCTTCTCAGGTTTTCCTATGTGTATGTGGGAGTAGCTCTGTAGATGTGTTTAATATGATGCTGTACCTTCTTGAATATTTCACATGTTTCTTTGCTGCTGAAAAAAAACAACAAAACAAAAACAAAACAATGTTCAATTATTAACCTGCCAGTGAAAAAGGGAAGTGGCCATCTTTGTACAACACACTGCTGTTTTGCTGTAACTGCGCAATGTTTTATGATCTTGAGTATTTTTTAGAAAAGTAGAAGTATGTATCAATAATATAAAAGCAATAGCTAAATCATAATGAAGAATAACATGATCAGTAAATATTGTGAAAAATCTTTAGATTCACTCTGGGTGGATTTTGTACTGTATTTATTACTAATGATGATGCAAAAAGTTGCATAGCTTAACCCAAACTGTTCTGTCTCTTTTTTATTTGTTGTCTTGTATATGATCTTTTTGTATGTGTTTTTCAAATAAACTGCCTAAAATGCTGACAACTAACCAAGCGTTTTGTTCAATTCCTCATTCTTTCCTCCAATTATTCCTTTTTCAGTCTCATTACATGTACATGACATGTATATGCTGACCTGAAAGGAATTTAATGTCCAAGTGGCCAGAAACATGCATTCTGAGATCAACTTGACCTTTGGCTTCTCCAATGCCGGCCGTTAATACAGACGTGTCAAAAGTCAAGCCTGGAGACCCAACGCCCTGGATATAAACGTTTCTACACAACAGTGTTAATAGTCAGGCTGTCGTGAGGTAAATTAATCACACCTACATATTTAATAAGACCTTAAAGGAGACAAAAAACATAAAACAATGTTGTGAATAACTTCTCTCAAACAGTGCTAAATAGTAGTCACTACACGGCGCCATTATATAATACTTAAATCTTCTTCGTTCCTGTAATTGATTTTAACTTCATTCAAAGTGAGCAGTACTATAAGTAATGGATGTCTGGAAGTTTACAAAATACTTCAATAAAATGGCAAGAAATAGAAGAAGCTTGTTGATTGGCTAAACAGAGAGATTTTTGAAAGGATGTGCAGCAGATTATGGTGATAAAAGAATGAAATGAATGAAGAAGAATGAAAATGTACCAGAAGATATCTAAGATAAGGTTAGATGGACTTTTTCTAGCAGACATTTCTAACAAGTTGTTGCAGTATCTAATGGTTATGGAATGAAGACTGAATCTACAAACAGTGATTTTTAGATCTAGGTCGCTCTGCAGAGGTGCAGCAAATTTTGTTGAGCCGATTAAAGATCGCTCATGGCTGCATGTGGCGAGTTTAATGCATGTTACTGGTAAATCTATGCTTGAAATGAATGACTATAATCAAAAGACCAGAAAAAATAAATAAATAAATCACCTAGTTATCCCACAATGAGGAAATTTACAATGTGAGTCTTTTTAAATAACACAGGCTGCCACATGGGCGATGCCATTAGGGATATGCAGTTCCTCTTGGAACCAAACCCAGGACTCTCTGCACACTACTTGCAAGGCAGTTTTGCTAACTGCTACATTATGGACCAGAGAAAAGGGAAAGTTGAGGGACAATTAAGGAAATCCCTAATGGGGACGAGGGTGAGAAACAATTTTTTATTACCAGCGCGTGGTTGAAATATAGGTTGAAGTCCCTGGGCAGCAGTCCCTAGAGTACCAAAGGCCTAAAAAAGTGTGAATGTGTGTGACTGAGGAGGAATTGTGATCAAATCAGCGGGCAGTCTGAAACCTAACGGTGTAAAATAACAAAAATTAAAAATTAAAAAATTGAATAAAAAAAAAAAATCAAAATGGGGACTTATGTAACAAAAAGACAAATACTCTGGAGTTTAAAGGGGATGTTAAGTACATGTCTAAGTACAATTCAGATTCATTCAAATTCAAATGTTTTCAAATGTAAAGATTTAAATAATTGGCAGAAAAAGTATGATTTTAAGGGAAATTAAAACAGGAAGAGCTTGTGCTTGCCATAAAAAGAAAGGCAAAAGGCATCAAAAAAAAAGAAGAGAAGTTTGGGCTGAGTGTGTCTGAATGTTGGCTTCAACAAGCTCGTGTGAGAAAGAATGGAATAGAACTAAAACAATTAAAAGCAGAAGCAATGGTTCAGAATAAAAAACTACAATCAATATATGAATAAAAAACTACTATATATGTCAGACCTGAGGACAATTAGACAATAGCATCAAACAGACATAGGAACCGAGAGTGTGTTGATACAGCAACTCCACTTTCAGATGATGCAGACAGAAGAATGTATGACACGTTCCCACCCCCCACCAACCTTCGTATCCAAGTTAAAAACCTTGGACCAACCAAAGACAAAAGATCCAACAGGAGCACGTAGAACTGTGTGCTGTGAAGAATTAAAAGGCATAACAGAATCAAAAGAATACAGACAATGGAAATAAATGTCAAGTGCAAATTATTTTGGCACCAAATTGTCCAGTAAACAATGTCACAGTTACGACTAGCGATTGTGCCCGATAAGAATGGTGGAATGACTGTGAAAAGAATAGACAAAATAAACACTGGTGTTATGGTTGTGCAAGGAACAGGCACACCAAACTATATTTTGGTCATTAGATTTGAACACTGGTCCACTTTTGAGTGTCCCAACAACATTGCTTAGCAAAATAACAGGTGTGTTAAAAATGCCAGACCAAATCCAACAAGTTGATAAACTGCATGTAACTTTGTGTTTAACACACACTCCAGGGCAAGACAATGATTTTGATAAAAACGCGACAAACTGAAAACTCAACAAATTCTAACTCAAGACATAATAACAGATAAAGAGAGATTTCAGAAGAAGCAGAGAGATAAAATGCAGCAAGTACGGTGACCCATGTTTCATTAGCAAAACAAAAAGGAATGTCATGGCAACAACTGGGCTTAATAGCTTCCTCAGCTGCATACAGCCTTCACTAGAAATAGCAATCAGATAATAACTACTGCAGCCCTTCACTAAATTTGTCCATTGAAAATGTCCAAATTCTACTGACTCTGGACTGGGAATAACAATCAGATAACAACTACTGCAGCCCTTCACTGAATTATCCAAAGAAAATGTCCAAATTCTACTGACAAAAGAAGAAGAGAACCTCTTAGCAGAGATACCGACAACATTATGGTCACAAGGCAATGCAGATGTAGGACAATTACTAACGTGCAAAACACTGAATATAGACCATGCATTAGACAATATCCAATCAAACCAGACATTAGACAATAACCAATTAAACCAGACACACAGTTCACAGTTTTATCTGCTGAGCTAGTTTTGCTACATCCAAAATTATATTTGGTTCAAAATCTAGCCATATTTTTTTTTCAGTTTTTTCCTAACTTTGACATTTTCTGAGTAATATTGTCTTTTTAGTATGGATTATGGATATTTCCCTTCATAGGATATATATGGTTTTCCTTAAAATTATATTACTATTTATTCTGAAACATTTTTTTTTCTATTTCTACTACTTATGGATATTTCCCTTCATAGGATATATATATATATATGGTTTTCCTTTTAAGAAAAAAAAAGATTATAATATTATTTATTTTAAATTTTAAATTTTAAATTTTAAGTTACTTTTCTATTGCTTTGCTTATTTGGTTCTATGTTTCTGAAACTATTTTTTTTCTATTTCTACTACTGTACTGTACTAGGTTCTTATTGGATGGCCCAGTTCTCAATCACAAATAGGGCCATGCTGCTACATAGAACACACATGCCTTACAAATAATCCCTGTCACTGTTTCAATATCACTTCAATGACAAGTGTAGATATGTTCCATGTACTGTATGTACTGTTTCACAAAAAGAGGGGTGAGAGACATATATTGATGTATGTAAGGGTAACACATGATTGTTGTAGTATATGTCAACTCTACTGCATTCACAATGTCATAAGGGCATCAACAGGAAAAGAAAGTAAAGAGGAAGTGAGAGAAAGTGATGTAAGGGTCAGGTCAGACAGTCAATAAAATATATGTATCACCTGAAGGTAAACCAATTTTACAAAAATCATTGTTTAAATGGGCTGCAATATTGAGCCATGGGCCTTGCCATGTCTCAACAGGAGGGATGGTGAATACTATAAACAAAGTATTCACCACCTATGGATTTAATCATTACTAAAAAATGTTTTTGTGCAGCATGTCTAACATGTGCTAAACATAATTCACAAAGAAACATCCGACCAAAAAGAGTTAAGTTCCCAAAACATAATTACCCGTTCCAGGAGCTACATATGAGAGAAATACTGTCTAGTCATAGTGAAGGACAAAAATACTGTCTTGTCATAGTGGATGCCTTTTCTAAATAGGTAGAATTGTTCCCATCAAAAGCCGCTGATGCTATTACAGTGGCAAAAGCACTGGTCAAAGAGATTATACCAAGATCTGGTGTACCACGGACCATTTACAGTGACAATGGAGGTTATTTCGTGTTGTTGGAACACTCCGCCCTTGAGTGTCCCAACAACATTGCTTAGCAAAATAAAAAATGCCAGACCAAATCCAACAAGTTGATAAACTGCATGTAACTTTGCATTTAAAGCACACTCCAGGGCAAGACGATGATTTTGAGGTGCACAAACTGAAATCTCAAAAAAGTCCAGTACAAGACATAATAACAGATAAAGAAAGCACAGCTGCTGCTACTGTCAAGGTTTCAGAAGAAGCACAATACGGTGACCCATGTTTCATTAGCTAAACAAAAAGGAATGTCATGGTAACGTCTGGGCTTAATAGCTACCCCAGCTGCATACCGCCTTGACTGTGAAGGTCACTCAGATAACACCTACTGCAGCCCTTCACTAAACATTTCACTGAAAATGTCCAAATTCTATGGGATATATAATAATAGGATATATACAGTAGAATATACAGGTCAATGGATTCCCACAATGTCAGATAAAAATGTGTACAGAGACAAAAACATTTGGAATCAATTGAAGATCCAACGTGATTTTTCCAACATGCAAAATCTGATCACTATGTCTCTGAATTGGACTAAATTGCCAATGGGGAGTAATTGGAAACTCTCTGGTAAAACAAATCAAACTGTGTGCTATGAAAATGTAGGTGTTATGGAAACCCTAGCCTAAGGAGCCATAATGCATCATAAGAGAATTTGGCATTCATCAATGATAAACAGGAGGGAAATGTTGGAAGAATTTAATTTATTATCATTGCTTCATGCTGTACTGTCGCTTTAAGAAACTGTTTGCTTCTCATATTATAATCTAGTGTGCTCAAGACTGATGGAGAAATGACCACATACAGCCACATTCCCATTCACACCCACCTTCTTACTCCATACCTATTCATACACTCACACACGATCACATGATATGTATTCTGATACTTTTATAAACTCAATAAAATTGCAGAGGAACGGTGTGGCTATTCAGTGTTGATGAGGAAGCTGCCAGAAGAGTAAGCTGCACTCTCCCCTTTCAAGTAAAAAATCAAGACGTCTTTTGTGTTGTTACTTTGTCGTCATATATTTTAGAATAAACCTGACACAGACCCTAGACCTAAACAATTGGCACACCGTTACAATTAAAAAATACAAATCCGTATAAAATTACAAATAATGAAAATGTCTCAAAAACTCCCCCTCCTCCTAATATTTGGGGTAAAGGACTCTCTGAATCTGTCCGTCGGCCTTGTCAGTGCCCAGCCATTTCCCACAGTGAAAGATGGTGGTGACAGAGTTGGCGGTGTTGGTCACCTCCACACACTCTAAGTACCATCCACTGTTGGGGTGGCTGCAGTCGTGTTCCATCTTCACCCTCAGCAGCTCGCCGAGATCCAGCATCTCTAAAATAAAGCGGTTTGTTTTTCCTCGCTCAAAAAGGTTACGGAACTTCTGCTTCAGAGCACGCTGGCCCGAGTCCCCGTTGACTCCATAGAGGGTAATGAAGACGTTGGCGTCTGTGCCTGCTCCTTTTATGTCCCCCGTGATGACAATGATTTCATACTTGACGGGAACAAGGTTGCGGACTTTGCTCGCAAAACTCTCAACGGACCTGCAGCATTCAAAGGTCAGGAACTGGTCCTTTTTGGCTGCCAGAGGGATTTGTGCATCACACTGGAAGTAATATCTAAATGGGCAAAAAGTGGTTGTCACACTAATGCCTGTAATATTTATTTTAGATTATATATAAAATTATACAACCTACAGTATCTGTTAAAAGCTTAAAGCACTTACTTGTTTCCCAGCTCTTTCTCAGTCACCACCACCTCCATCACATGCCAGAACACTTCCTTCTTGGGCTTCTTGCCATCTTTGGTTATATGACCAATGGTGATTCCAGCGATATCCCCCAGGTGCTTGGAGGAGAACTCAAATGAGTCAACGGCACCGCTGTCAAAGCAGAAAACAGTGGCTTTTACTGCCTGTACGGAGCGTGGTCCTGGACAGCGAAGAGTTAAAACTGTCTGCTCTGCCTGAGAACTTTTTCTTTCTTTAGCACATGGGAGAAGATCTCCAGAGAGCAGAGGCCGAGAGATGAGAAAGAGAAGCTAAAGATAGAAGATGCTAAAAAACCTAGAACAAGTCAGGTAAAACACAACACGGTGAGGCTTCTCTCTGAACAGCACTGAACCTCGACTTTCTTTGACCGCCTACCATTGGAACTTCTTTTTCTTATTCTCCAGGACAAACTCTTTGGAACGAGTTTTTCTTCCTTCCAAAACCAACCAGACGTTTTCCGTGGTGGAGGCCTTGTCTGTGTTTGCAGTTGTTGTGGCAATTTCATATTCTGTGGGGTTGAGGGAGAGACAGTTACACATAAGTCAAGTCCCCTGAGAATTGTGTGGAAATCAATGAGTTAGTGATTCTGCTTCATCACGACTCACTGGTTTTATCACTGAGGTCTATGGAGTCGTTGTTGGCACAGGCCAGCTCTCTCATCGTTTCACCATCGTCATCATTCTTAGCCAACCAGCGATCACAGGGGAACCTAAAGGTCTGGTCCATGGCCTCATCTTTCACATCGATGTAGTCCAGGTGCCAACCAGCAGCAGGACCTGTAAACAGGCACGGCCAACTTTGGATGTTTTCATACTGTTGTTTGTTTACCACTTCTAGTCTGATAGTCAAATGTTTAGTTTTAACAACATTCTGACCTTTCTCCGACAAGGTGTACAAAAGACATACATATATACATACTTACATACATATATTTATATATATATGTACATACATACATAAATATAAATATATATATACATATGTATGTATAAATATGTACATTTAGATATATACAAAACATAAGCTCAAAAATACCTTATATAAATATATATCAAAGCATCTGTAAAATAATGCACACTTGATTAAATAATTTTCCATTTAAACCAATATTTGCTTGAGCTGCAAAAACTGTGAGATAAAAACCATCACATTTACGTCAAACACATTTTTCATCAAATTAAAAATGTACCTTTGTTGTCATGCCACACCCGCACCTTGGACAGTTCACCCAGACTGAGCATGTCCCCAAACCTGAACACATCCTTCATTTTTCGCTCAAATTTGTTTCGGTTGGTGCTCATCTTCAGAGGCAGCATTCCACTGTCTCCATACTCCCCAAACAAGATCAGAAACACGTTGGCATCAGTGCCAGCCCCTTAAACACGAGAGAAACAACAGATAAATATGTCGTCACTATAACTGCAACCATAAATTCAAATATTTCAACAAAAAAATAATAATATAGTGTTCCGATGTGAGTTACCTCCGACATCACTGGTTTGGACTTGGACGATGTAGGTGGTCTTCTCCACCATCTCCTCTTCATCCACCACTGCTCCCAGCTCACACACCTTTGTCCTCTTTGGCCCTTTGGTCTTTGACAGCCAGTTCTCGTAGGTGAACTCATAAACTTCCTCTGTGGTCAGGTTTTGCATCACAATCTACACATATTGAATAAAACATTTGAGATTTAAAATCTGTTTCCTTTTTGCTGGAGAGACTAAAACATATTTTTAAGAATATTTTAATTGGAGAAAAAACGTTTTTGTTATTATTAATTAAATACAACTAAGGGATATATATATGTATATATATGTGTGTATATATATATATATATATATATATACACACACACACATATATATATATATATATATATATTGCAGGAAACTATTCATTTATTTTAAAATTTCTTGTCACATCATGGTTACCCACTCTGTCAAGAAACCAATCAGGACGACTTCCAGTGCCATCAATCCGAACTCTGATCTTTTTCAGAGGAGCAATGTCGTCAATTTCAAGGTTGAAAGTGTCTTCTTGGTCTCGTTCAAACCTACATGTACAGAAAATGCATACAATTTATCAATCAATCATAAAGAGAACGCAACAATAAGATGTCTCTTGTTGACACAACTGGAATTAGTTCAGCTCAGCACAAAAAAAAAAAAACTATTTCATTTGATCACCAACATGAAGTCAGTCAAGATATAGTATAATCCTTTAAAATCAAATCTGTTAAAAAAAAATCAAATTTGTTTTGATGTTTTGAGTGTTCGTAACAGGAACGATTCAGGGTATTTGGTTTATAACAGCACATTAATAGAGCACTACACTACAGTAGGTTTTCAACTGTCCTTTTTAAAGTCTGCAGTGACAAGGCCTACATTTATATCCATTACCCCTGTTTGAAAATCAACCTCACTACCTTCATTAAAAATATAAAGATGTACCAAAGACACAATTTTTGCCTTGAACTTTCAGAAATATAAAAGAAATGAACTGTGGTCCAAGGCAAAACAAAGTCAGGTGTGGCAGCACTGTACATGAGGGTGGTATATGAAGATGTTTAATCTGTGATAGAGATAGTGGTCCCTTTACCTATTTACAGTAGGTTGTAGTGACTGTAAGACTGACCTGTCCCCATTTTTAGGCAGCAGCATTTCCTCTGTGCTCCCATTGGCTCCATACACAGTAAGGAATATGTTGGTATCAGTCCCTGCATACTGGGTGTCACCCGTGACAACTGTCACTGAATATATGACCTAGAACACCACAGCAGAGGAAACTGGTGTACTCACAAGTACAACAAACTAATCTTTTAAGGTGCTGCGTGACTCACTTTGCGGATAATGTTGATAGTGCTAGCATCCAGCACATTAAAAAGTCTGGCAGTCAGACCATCTCCTCTGTCTTTAGCCAGCCAGCACCTACATGGAAAAATGTACTTGATACCTTTGGTTGGCACGGCAACCGACAGCTCTTCCACCAACCAGCAGCTCTCTGGTGTCACACCGTTATGACCAAGCTTAGAAACCAAAAAAAAAAAAAAAAGCAGGAGAGGAAAGGAAAAAAAAGACAGAAAAGGGAAGGTGGAAGTGAATTAGAAACAGTTCTCAATTTGATTTGATCAAGGGTAACAAAAGGAATGACTGGAAATAATTATGCTGAGTGAGAATGGCTTTATGTAAAAGTTTTTTTTTTTTAACTAAACTAAAAGCAGCAGAGGAGAGATGTTTTCACAGATTTAGAAACTCAAAGACAGTCGCAGATTCTCACTTCCACCCTCTTGATCTCTCCAACGTCAGTTCCATAAGACACAAAGTGCTCCATGGTGCCAGCCACGAAGCAATTCTTTCCCTTTGGCAGGTCGAGCCACAGTCGATCTGTCTCTGTCTCGTTGTTGCCAATAATGATGACATAGGCCCTGGCTGTGGTGGTGGCATCACGTTCCTTTCCCGTGGACAAAGTGAAGTGATATGGGATGACTATGGGAAAGAGATGAATTGTATCTTTTAGTGAACATCGCTGTGGCTCATGGAGTGGTTATCAACTATACTTCTGTTTGAAGTTGGAGTTTTCAAAAATTAAAAACAAGATAACAATAGGAAACATATTGATCAGTTTAGTAATGAGTTTATCATCACTTCATTTTCTTTATCCCATTATTTCATTAGTATAAAATAGACAGTGATGCAGCCTCCAGAGCTTCTGTTGTGACCATGGGGGGAGGGGCGGGATCAATTTGCAGGAATTTACTGTAGTAATAAATCATTTTTAATTAATTAACTGAACTGTACTATTATGTACTATAATTGCTTTGTCACAATCATTCTGTCCATCCATCCATCCATCCATTTTCATCCGCTTATCCGTTACCATGTCACGGGGGCAGCAGTTTCTATGACCACCACCCAAATCACACTGCACCGTACCAACCCCTCTCCCCCCGAATCTTCCTGCGGGTGGTGAGTCCACTGGAAGGTACCAACCTCCCTACCCGGGATTTGATCTTGCCCAGGAGGTGAACCCTGGGGTTCCACACCAACGACAGAGACACTGCCTTTGGGCCAAAGTGCCACACAATCCTACTGTATGTCTGTTATTGAAAACTGACAGAATTTAGAAGACTGTAGCAGTGATAGTAACGCATGTAAGAGTGCATTTAAATTGCTTTTATAGCACCCCCTGCAGGGAGAGGGTTGTTTGGAATTTACAATCAGTAAGAGCATAACTGCAACTGCACAAACAGTCTAAAAAAACAATAGTGGCAGTTACTAAGCCACAACAGTTTTCCATCATAACCTCTGCAGTGTGAGCTGTTTTCACTAAGTCACTGGAGACAGAAAATACAAAACTCCCTCAGGTAGTGTGAGGCACTGAGTAATGAAATGTCTCCCTCTCTGGTTGGTGCAGACATTCACTCAGCTGCCTTAAATAATTTCTTTTTTCCCCCTCTCTATTTAAAAGATGCGCACAACGGCTTGGATATATTTGCACATTTTTTGAAACAGTCACATACAAAAGCAGCTACACAGAGTTCTTCTGATCCAGGATGATGTCACTGAATTAAGCCTACGTACAGTATCTGTTATAGATCCTTGTTTGCCTATTTCATAAAACCAGACATTACCAAGACTTTTAATAACCTTTCCCTGACTTGAGCCCTGGTGATAGTCTTAAACCTGCTGGTCCTAATTCAGGCACTCAGTGACAATCATTAAGGCTATTTCCAGGTACGATCTCCCAGTATTGTCTGGAGATTTGGGTCAGGGACATCTTCCTGACTTTTCCCGTCACACATGAAAAAATGCAGCAGGAGTGTGTCTAGGGTGAAAAGTGTTCACAGCGGCGGGGCATCTCTGGAGGATTCAGGTAAAGTGCGAGCCTGGCGTTATTATCGAGGAGCAGGACACCGTCACCATCGCTCACTGTGGATGATCTGTAGTTGTCTCCCCTGCTGTTCTTACAAGAAGTCACTTTGACATTAACCAGATATAAAACATGTGAACTGACAGAAGAATCTCTGGTGTGTAACCTCCACAGTTGAGTGGATGTGTGAAGGCACCATCTGTCACACAGAGAGGCTCAGAGAACATAGTAGCAGCGACAGATTCTTCTCGGGCCTGACCTATTAAAGATGTTATTTAAGGTTAGGACAGTTTGACACATTTCATTGTCTTGTCCTTTTTTTTTTAATTATACCCTGCACGTTTTGGATGCAGGCGGCACAAATGTGTCATTCATGATCCACAGCTATCATTTTACAGTCAAATATATTGTTATCATCTTTTCATGAAGTTGCAGCTGTTATATAACAGTGACAGCTCTGCTCCTGCTCTCTCTCTTCTACGGTATATCCATATTTTCTCTGTTTTTCTCCAGAGATTTTATTTCTGTAAAAACAAGTTTTTGTTTCTCTTCACTGACACCAAGCGCTTGCTTGTTCCCTGAAGTGTTTCACTCGTCTGTCTCCTTATAATATTGAGCAGCTTGTAAATGTCACCGGAAAATAAACTAAATTGAGCTAGACTAGACGTGCAGGTTTGGTCATGTCAAATACCCACAAGCCACCTGCTCCTTCTGAGAGACTATAAGTTATTATGACGTTAGTTATTCTCAGTTAAATTAGTAATGTGACTAAATCTCAGCTGCTCTTTTTCTCCCTACCGAGAACTATATAACATGCCAAAGGCCTTTGTTAAAAAAAGCTTTGCATAAAATCAGTTTCTAAAATTTAAATTTAATTGTTAAAAGTTTAAGAAATAGTGTTGTTGCTTACTTGGACCCTCCTCAACCACCGCTGCTTTTTTCTTCTTTTTCTTCTTGTTGGCATTTCGGTCCAGACCCTGTTTGGCCTGCGCTATTTTCAGGGACATTGGATCAGTGCTCCTTTCACCTTCGTATCCCTAAAACCAGAAAAATAATCTGCTTATTTTCATTTCAGCTACAGGAACGGACAGAATTTAAAGCAGCAGAAGAAGGGGGAGCGTCACAGTGCCGTGACTTGGAAACAAATGTCTATTTACAAATGGAGTGGAGCATAGGTGGATCAGACTCGTTGTCTCCTCCCTACCTTGACAAAGAAGATCCTGCTTATGCATTTGTCTTCTTTCTTCGTGGACAGCCAACGCTCACACAAGAACATGTAGACCTCCTCAGTGTCCTCATCCAGCACCTCCACCTGGTCCAAGTACCAGTCAGCTGCCACATTGGAGTTGTCGTGACGAATAGCAATCTTAAAGACTTGTCCTAGATCCACAGCCTCGATGGTGAACTTGTCCACTGCTCCTCTCTCAAACTTGTTGGTGTTGGCCGTAGATTTGGCAAGTTTGCGCTCCCCTGTGTCCCCCAGGTCTCCGTAGATGGTCAGGAAAACGTTGGCATCAGTTCCAGCTCCATACATGTCCCCCGTCCGCACAGACACTTTGTAGCTGTGAGCTGTAGAGGTAAAGAATTATAGATGTCCTAAAGCAGGGCTGCCCAATAAGTAGATCAGGATCTAGCAGTAGATCTCAAAGGGAGTGCTGGTAGATCTGGAGCAATTACATTTAAAGAAACAACAACAAAAAAAAAAACTATAAAGATTGAATTCTATTTTAAGAGGCTAATCACTAGGGCTAAAGTAAGGACCATAGAAGTATTGAGTCAGACGGCATTGTGCCATAGAACTACAGCCATTTAATCAAAGCAGAAAATATATATTTATAGTTTTCAATGTAGGTAGATCACTTTACCCCGGTCATTTGAAAAAGTGTATATATATACTGTATATATAAGGGTATATATATATACATATAACCTTATTTAACAGTATTTAATTCCACATTATCATATACCCATCAGTTCAGTGTTTGCTAGTGATGGCAATCTTCACATTCCCTTTGTCATAAGTTGATTAGCCAATTAAAAAGCCATCAAATCCACCACAGAAGGTGCTGACAGATCCTCCAGATGGCTCTGGTTACAGAGGTCCTACAGCTACACCGTGAGCCAATGCTTTTAGGACATGAGCCAGAGCCTCATCAACTCGCATCAACCCCGGCTGGATACTTGTAATGAGTTTGTCCACATTTCTGTCATTTTGTGTTTGTGTCATTTTTTCTGAATTCATCCCAGTGACAGAGGATTTTTTTCGGTGTATTTGAGAGTTATTTTCACACACATGAAACATAAGTCACACCTTTATTTCCATGAAATACAATATTAAATGCAATAAAATACAACACAAAACTGAGAGAAAGACGGGTATAATTAACATAGTTTATATATATATATATATTAAATATGTATTATAAATGGGACTATAGGATTATGGGACTCTACAGACTTTTGAATTTGCATATTTGAACTCTTAAGTGGATAAATTCTGCTGTGAGGTGTTCTGCCCTAGTGCTGATGTCACAGGCTTGTTTCCATGTTCTTGGTTTTCACTGTAACAATTTATTTAAGTGCGCAAACGTGTAAAGTGTCATGAAAGCTCTGTGATTCATGAGGTGAATTATAGCACATGCAACCACTAGAACCAGAGTAAACCTACTTTCCAGGGCATCCTCCACCTCTGTTTCAGTGGTTTTCAGCGTACCGTCCCTGAGGAGTTTCTGAGTGATGATGTCTGAGGGGACCAGCTCCCTCACTGTCTCCCCATCATCCTCAGACTTGGCCAGCCAGCACTCGCATGGGAATATGGTGGTCTCTGAGCCCTGATGTTAAAAACATGGAGCACACACATCCTGAAAAGTGGGTCTGACAGTGAGAGAAAGCAAATCTGTGCTGAGTGAGAGCCATGTGCTGATGCACTATTTATCTCTCACTCATTTAAAAGAGAGACATAATTCAATAAATTCGGCATTTCTTCACTGTGATTATTTTTCTCTACCTTTCCTTTGCGGAGCTGTCGTCTGATCTCCACTCTGTCCAGGTGCCATCCTGGGTTGGTGCCTTTGTTGTCGTGTCCGATTCTGATCTTCTCTATGACATCACCTACATCCTCCAACTGGGAAGAGACAACTCGGTCTCTGCAGGGCTGTACAGTAGCTGCTACACCTTTTAAAGTTGTGTGTTCAAAACTTTTACACTCACCTCTACGATGAACATGTCCTCTGCTCCCCTCTCAAAGTACAGACGTCGCTCCCTCTTGTTGACACACAGGTGTTTCTGCTGCGTGGACACTCCCTTATGTCCATACAGGGCTATGAACACATCGGCGTCTGTCCCTGCACAAAACTCATCGCTGGTGAAGATCTTTATCTCATAGGGCACAACTGGAACAAACCAGAGTGACTGAAGTAGTTAGATTTCTATGAATGTATGACATTAAAAAAATTGGTGTTTGTGCCTCTATAGGGGACACTATTCCACAGCAAACAGCACATTTCTTGTGAAGACATTTTTAAAATGCATTAAAAACTGCCATAAGCTTTAGTGACTTCAGTGACTTGTGTTATACAGAAATTACTTAGAAGCACAAACTGTAAAAGTGGTTATATCCTTATATTTTAACCACGCTCTAATTTGCCACAGAGTGGGAGGAGGGAGGGGAGGAGTCCTCCAGTGGTTGCATTTGCAATACCAGGTGTAGATGTCACTAATTCATGCAAATAAACTTTTAAATTGTACAAATATTTTCTAAATTTGAAAACATGGAACGGTTGTTTCAGGGTATATACCGTATCTCATAAGACCAATACAATTAAATGTATTGTAAACATCTGGTACAGTTCTTAACCAGTTACGATTTATGGTTTAAAAATTTAATTGCATTTGTACTTTTTATTTTCTTTGATGTATTATAAGTTGGAAATATGGAGTCGTTTTGAAAATGCATTGTGGCCATGCTTTAATTTACCAATTTGTATCTATCTGCAGTGAGAGTAAAAAGCTTAAGGGAATTTTAAGGGAGTTTTATTGACAGAATGAAAAGTACTATGCCTTAGATAGTGTCTTGGTTTTCCAGGACTCTATCATGTGTGGGTTTTTTTTAAAGTCCAGTGAAAATGTTACTGGTTGTCCTCTTGTGATCTAGAAGCTTTATGTGTAGCTTACTGCACTGCTGTTTAAAACAAATCTTCTTCACTGTGAAAGACAACATGTCAGTGCTGTGACAAAGAGCCTCTCAAGACAGAGTTTTAATACATTTTTTTTTACTTCTAATGATTTCATAGTGAGTCAGTTAAAGTGGTTCAAAGCATTTTTACCAAAAGATAAGTCTGTTAAAGTTTTGCTTTCAATAAACTGATTTTTTGTTTAACGGTTCTTCACTCACATGGTGTGTAGAGTTCAGTCTGTAAATCAGCAGGATACAGATCCCTCACTATCGCGCCATCATCCTCGTTCTTGTCCAACCATCGGCCACATGGGAAACGTAGTCTCTGACCCTGTGACGGTGCATCAACCTCGACCCAGTCCAAGAACCATCCTTCTGAACCACCTATGAAAAACATTTTTTTTTAATTTAGTGAAATTAAAAAAAAGGGTTTATTTTAGTTTCCATGAGCATATTCTTCCACCTGAGTTGTCATGGCCAATTCGAAGCTTCAGCAGCTCGCCCAAGTCCACAGCCTCGATGGTGAACTCATTGACCATTCCCTGCTCAAACTTGTTCTTATGATTCTTGCAAGACTTCAGGTTGACAAACCCTGTCAAGAGAAGACATTTTAAATTCTGATAATGTGTCATGACAATGCAGTGACATTGGGAACTCCTGCTCACCTGTGTCGTCAGTTTCACCAAACAGGATGCAGTAAACGTTGGCATCAGTTCCAGCATACTTCTTTTCACCAGTTTTTACTTTCACTGTGTATGTAGTTGACATGGCTGAAAAATGCATTGAATCATTAGAGTGTTATTTTTTAAGTGACACTTTTGTAAATACTCTCATTTTCAACTTCCATCCGCTCTGAGAGCTTTTTTCAGAACCCTAATTCTCTTGCAGGTTCAAACAATGATGCTAGTCATATGTGTGCTCCCTCTAGTGGTATGCAAAGAAATATTATTCCCATTAGGATTAGGAGAGCCACTTGAGTAGATATTTCTGTATGTTTATATCTGTGTGCATATGTGTGTATGAGGTTTGGAAATAAATTCACAACTACTTCAGTTTACTGTAAAGATTGAGCTGACTAATAGAGTAATGTTATATAATTATGACTTAATGATACATATGTAACCCATTCACGAAAAGACTGGGCTGCAGTTTTACTGTGCATTGTTGATTGGTCAATAGACCAAAGCCCTCTCTCAAAGCTGCATTCAAACTAAAAACCCCAGACCCCCCCTTTATTGTTGGGCCATGGGATGGCTCCAGAACCAGGGTTTCCTCCACTACCACAAGAAGCTGTTGTTGTTAAAAAAAAGTTACATTTCTGCTCCAGTCCAAGTGTGGCCCCTCCTTCTTCATCATCATCCTGCATCATGAAAGCCTCGTCCACAGGGACTAGCTCCCTCGCAATCTGTCCATCATCCTCATCCACAGCAAGCCATCGGTTACACGGAAAATAATACCTGCAGACACCAAGAACAGATTAGCACCTGCTGCATGGATGTAAAGTTGTAATGTATTTAGGTTTCACCCACGTTATGTCTTCCTTTGTGTCCACTATCTCCACACGATCCAGGTACCAGGAGGAATAAGAGTTGGTGTTGTCATGGCGAATCCGCAACTTCTTCAGAGTACCCAGGTCGACAGCTGTCACTGTGAAAACATCCTCCTGCAAGATAAGGCAGCCTCAGAAAACATTTGGCCGTCTACCGAGATACTAAAGACTTACTTGGTTCTATGAAGAATATAGCATTTAGCAATCTAGCAAGAATATTCGGTAAATTATCATTATTCAATTATTCATTTAGTTTGTTTTAATCATTTTTGTGATGGGAGTGTGGGGGAGGCTGTGTACTCCCTAGGAAAGCAGTAACCTCTTCTAGCAGCATGTGGTGCTAAATTAAACTAAATTCCACCTCCTATCTGAATTAAGTCAATCCTGGGTTTTATTCACAGAGCACTGACACCCAGTTTTGTGTCATTACAAAAACAGGTGTAATGCACAGATTGTTTGGATAAAGTCAAGTAAAAGCAGGACACGTCCAATGACACAGAGGACGATGCCTCACAGCTCCCCCCGGTCACACCTGGCTTGCCTGCTGGAGAGCTTGTAATCCTACCAGAATACACTCCTGTGATCACCTCTGTGTGAGGCTCATGTTCCGTTGAAGTGCCTGAGCCTTCGATTAATGCTGGGTTAATTTTCAGCAGCACACAGTATTCTCCCAAGAAAACTGTACAGCACTAATAAAAATGCATGACATTTTGAACATAAAATCCAGACTTAATTAAACATATTTGCCATTACGTTGGACTGAAAATCCCAGGGCTGTTGGTTTATGGGTCTTACTGCAGGTAACGTCAACATCAATTGTGCTAATGCTAATACATTTCTCTTTTATCTTCTGCAAATGTAAAAAAGTGGTTCTCATCATTGTACCTGGCCTCGCTCAAATTTGTTGATGTTGTCAGAGTTCTTCAGGGGGCGCTCTCCGGTGTCTCCATTTTCTCCATAAATATTAACGAGGACGTTGGCATCAGTACCGGCTCCTAGCATGTCTCCAGTGAAGACACACACTTCATAGGTGTTGACTGTCAGAGAATACAGGGGATGAATGCCTAATGGGTCTTAAACTCATCACATGCTGAATGTTGGTCAGGAAACCGTGTCAGAGGAAACCATGCATGTTCACATCATTAGCTCTGAATTCTAGAGACAAATAATTAAATATCCAAGCATTTGTGTATAGACACTATTTAGTTACTTCTTTGGTATAAATTGAATTTACTTCGCAAAACCCATTGTACACTAAAACGGCATCAGCTCTCTGAATATTTCTTAATTGATTGGGCCACTTAACTAGTCCTTTAAATTCCCTTTAAGCCTGGCTTTAGGGAATGTTTAATTTAGCACTGAGCTAGTGGTGTGAATAAATGTTAAATAAGGCATAATAAAGGTTTTTATAGGATGGATGTGCGTGCTTCCAGGTGTTTAGAGAAAATGTTAACTGTCAAATGGTTAAAGGCGTTGTCATTAATTAACGATAATTCAAGACTCATCTTGATATAACATAACAAATAAAGTATTTCCTCAGCTCCGTGTACACACACATTAAACACTTACTTTCCAAGTCTTCTGCATCCTCAGGTAGCAGCTCCACCACCAGTTCTCCATCCTCCTCTCCTTCCGCCAGCCAGCGGGAACAGGGGAAATGATACGTGAACGCGACTTCCTGCATCTCCTCTCCTTCATCTTCATCATCCTCATCTTTCTTCTTTTTCTTCTTTTTTTTCTTGTCTTCCTTTTTCTTCTCCTTGGGCATCATGGCCATGATTAGATGTTTGACATCCACAGACTCCAGGAACCAGCCAGCTCCAACTCCTGAGCCATCGTGACCAATGCGGATCTTGAAGATCTTCCCCACATCCTTGGCATTGATCTGGGGAACACATGCCATATTAAAAAAAAAAACCTTAAAACGGAGAATCAAAAATGAGAATTATCACTTCTCATACCTTGAATATTTCGGTGGTGTCCCTCTCATAGTTGTTGGACCTGCTGTGCAGTCTGATAACCTCAGATTTTCCATTTTCTCCATAGAGCTGGATGTACACTCTGGCATTGGTGCCGGCAAACACCACATCTCCAGTCACGACTGTTATTTCATAGTTCATCACTGGTAAAGGTGAAGATCCAGAAAAAAGATGGGATATTACTTCTGTTGGAATGCATTTTTTGGCAACGTATATGTCACATGTGTATGTAAGTATGTCTGAATAACAGACCATAGGAATGTACATTTAAGTCACAGAGAACATCATTTCAAGGGTTTAAAACTGAATGTTAACAGGTGCCATTTACAACAAGGATCTTATCGTACATTACAGCAGTGAATTTCATAATCATCTGCTGCCCCCCCACTAATTTTTTTCTAACAATAAGATATTAATTTAAAACAATGTCAGCTGTTCTACTGATTATATCTTTTTTAACTTACTTACTACCTCGATAACCTAATGCTGTTATTTTTTACACATTAAATACATCTGTATAATGACAACATTCTTAAAATTTTGAAATAGAATATTCTTAGTATTTATTTATTTATTTTCTTGAACTTTGTTTACATTGTTCCACCTCCAGGATCTCGCTTGGATAAAGCTCCACTTCTGTTTTCCCATCGGCCTCATCCTTGCACAGCCAGCGGTGGGCGGGAAACATGTAATTTGACCCATGGACTGGAACTATGATCTGAACACTGTCCAGGAACCAACCAGCACGCATGCCTTCATTGGTGTGACCAATCATCATGCGACTGATCTGGAAGCAAAATACACGGAAACGAATGGGTGACAATTAAATTCACACAATTTCATCCTAGTTTGAAAGCACTACAGTTCGAATGTAATTATAAATATTGGATTGTGGTCAACATTCCATGCTGGTCAACAAAAACAGATTTTGTTTGTTTTAAGAGGAACAACAAAGGACTCTGCTTCCTTGTGTGTTACACTGGCAGGAAAATTACCTTGTTGTTTCAGATTTTATTTACTGGACCTCCACAAGGATCCACTCTCTCTGATTACAATTACAATTGAAAACTCTGCAGTAAAATACACCACTTCAAGTTTGAGACAACACACTTATAATCAGCCTGCTACAAAATAAGAACACCACTGTGGTTCAGCGATGAAGGACTTTGTTGAAAAACAACCAAATTAATGTTAAAATGACGACGGCAGTAGTCATGGATTTAAGAACAGCATGTCACACGCATCTGTCCTTAGTCAGTAAGGGTTCTGAAGTGCAAATGGCTGAGTCCTACAACTATCTAGAAATTTAAATTGTAAGAACTTTACCTTTGACCTTCATGTAACAAAACTCTTAATGTTTTTTTTATTTCTTTGACTTGAAGTTAACAACTGTGGTCAGTGCCATGGAAGCCTCAGGTCAGTATTTGTTTTTATCATATTGGTATTTTGTTGCTAAAAAACTCTCTTCTGCTGTGTCACCTGTCCAATATTGAAAGTTTCCACATTAAAGACATCAATGCGGCCCGTCTCAAAGTAGTTGCCCAGGTTGTTTTCGGAGACCAGCAGCATCATCTTAGTGGTGTCGCCTTTCTCTCCATACAACTTGATGAACACATTAGAGTCAGAACTGCTGCCGGGGATGCTGCCCGTCTTCACTATAATTTTATAGTCGACGTCTGACACACAGAGACACAATATACAGCTTTTGAGGTTGGGTGTAAAATAGTAATATTAGTGAACTTTGTTTTTTTTTAAATAACAGGGATTAACCATCATTATGAACCAATGGTGCACAAAGGAGGTGAAGAAGAGTGACCATATTACCAGCATCACCATATATATCAAAAAGCAATTCCACCACTGGGTAACTTGATATAATTTAACAGATAAATAAAGCAAGGATTATTATATTATCAAAGTTGGACTCACTGTAAAGACGTTGTCCATCTAATATTGGCACTAACTCCCTGACAATCTGTCCATCGTCCTCGCCACGATCCAGCCACCTGCAATCAACAAAAATGAAAATGTATTTAAATACTTACATTTGTAACATGAGTATGTATTCCGCCTGAGGCTGTTGCACCTGTTGCAGGGAAATTCAATAGCCTGAGACTCAGCCTGTCCCTCCTCTCTGACCACCACTTTATCAAGGAACCAGCCGCAGCCTCCACCTTTTCCGTTATGTCCAATCCTGACCCTGCGGACCCGTCCGATGTTCACTGCTTCGATTATGAACTCGTCCAACTGTAAGGAAGGAAAATTCAGGTTAAACGTCACTTTTTAATTGCTTTCCACAAATACCATGGTATGACCAGCTTTGACCAGCTACAATGACATAGTATTTAAATTAACAGCAGTGACCTTTTTATACACCATAACGACCCTATATTCTTGACTATACAACAGAGCAGGCAAGCTGGAAGGGGTCCTAAGAGGCAGCTTGTCAACAATTTCAGTCGTCTATGGCCCCTCTTGCCTGGGGGGCCTAGGGTATCTAGAAATGACTGTAGGTCATAATTTTGTTATACTTTGACTCATCATGCAACTTATATTCTGATGTGACTTTTATATAAAAGCCTCTTGAATGAGAGGTGAAATATCCGACTGCCCACTACTGAAGTACTTTGGAGAAAAAGAAGTTTGTTGCTGTATTACCCAGAGCAGCCTATGATTCATCCCAGCATCATAAAATGTCCATAATGGTGTTTTGTTTTGTTTTTTAATAATCTGTTAGTGAATAACGACTTGACATTCAACGGCATCAACTGCTGTTATTTATGAGAAAATAAAACTTCCACAACTAAAAAAATAAGAGCACACTCAGAGAGACACTAAGAAAATGTCAACGGAGAAAGTTTTTCTTTAGATATTTTACAGAGAAGTCTGTCTGAGACTGCTAAATTAACTCCACCCACATTTCCTTTCTCAAACTTGTTGACATTGTTCTTGCAGTTGACCAGATCTCGGTCCCCCGTGTCTCCCATGTCTCCAATTAGATTTAGATAAACATTCGCGTCTGTGCCACTGCCGCCGACAGTCCCTGTGCACACCGTCACTCTGTACTTTATCACTGCAGAAAGAACAACATTGATAGGTTCATGTCATTAACTCTGCCACCATGAATTGAAATAGTATAAAATCATATCCAGGGGTTTGTTTATGGTGTATCTCCACACCTGGCAGCGGCTCAGAGATCAGGTCACCAGTGGCAGGAAGCTCCCTCACAACCTCCTGGTCATCTTCATTGGAGTCCAACCACCGCTCACATGGAAACATATATTTTTCTTTGGTCAACGTCTTCATTATAGTTGCCTAATAAGTGAAACGCAGTATTGTAAAATACCACTTGTATTTATTCTGAAGAATAAAGAATAATTCCCTACCTTGCTGAGATGCCATCCAGCGAATGGACTTCTCTTCTCGTGCCAGATCCGTAATTTGGTCAATTTTCCTAAATCTGGAAGCTCAACCTGTGTTTTCCCATTATAGAGAAACACTTCAATACACAACAGCACTATACTGTACAGTATGACACATTGACAGTAATAATGTGTTGTACTTTATTATTGACATCCTACATACCATAAACTTGTCTGTCTGTCCCTGTTCAAAGTTGTCTGTTTTGTTTTCCAGCCTGATCTCGTCTGATTTTCCCTTCTCTCCATAAACCTGGAAGGAGATTTCAGCATCAGTTCCAGAGCTGGGCAGATCTGAGGTCCAGATCCATAAAGACCAGGGGTGCTCTGAGGAAAACCAAACAAATGGTTGTGTCTTCACAAAAAGGTTAAGTCATTTTATTTTGTCATTTGTTCTTGTTGTTTACAGCATTTACGAAAGTTTTGTTCCCTATTCCAACCAGTATCCATGACTAAAGAGAAATTTGTCAATACTAACTAAAAAGCACATGTTGATGTACAATACCATGCAGAGTGCTTTGCTCAGGCCTTGTTCTCAGAGTGCAGCTGTGTTTAGCAGCCAACTTACTTTTCTGTCTCTTCTGTCTGAGAGAAACCATCTCATAGAGCTCTCTCTCTATCAGCCCGTCTCCCTCTCTGTCATCCAGCCATTTACTACAAGGAAAAGTCTGTTCAATTCCTGTGAATGGGCAGTACACCACCACCTATCGAAAAAAAAAAAACAGGACAAGCTTCATGAATGGATTCACTCTGAAAACTCTGCTGTTTTCATAGAGGCATGAATTGAGTCTCATCTTCACCTTTTCACAGTACCAGCCAGCACTTACTCCATCGTTGTCATGCCCAACGGTGACTCTGCTGATGGGACTGAGTAGCGCGGCTATTTCCACATTAAAGATGTCCGTTAGGCCTCGCTCAAACTTCCCGCCCTCTAAAAATACCTGGGAATACAGCAGAGATAAGACGCTGTGAAAGACAGAACCTGCTTGTAGTACATTCTTAATGATATAGATCAGTGGTTCTCAGGCCGGCAGTGGTGGATTAGTGGATAAGGAAGCGGACTTGGGTTCGGACTTGCAAGTTCGAGTCCACCAGCTGCCAAGTTACCACTGAAGTCCTCTGAGCATGACACCGTCCCCACTCACTGCTCCCCTTAAAGCTGCCCACTGTTCATTTTGGTGATGAGTTAAAAACAGAGGTCACATTTGGTTGTGTGCAGTGGTGAGCTGTGTCACAGTGACAAGGAGTTCACTTTCCTTTTCCTTTCCTTCTCCAAATGTTTCTACTCTGCACCACCTGAGAAAACCTTCATCTCTCTGAGTACCACCATAATGACCAACATTAGAATCCCCCTGCTCGTTCCACGTTCAACTTGAGAGTGACCCCATGATTCTGTGCTGCCTGTGCTTATGTGAGAAACAGACTTGCATTGCAGCAAAAACAAGTAAATAATAAATAAAGACCAGACATCCTATTTCATAATATCACATGTAGCTACACATGTTTTCTAAATGTTGTATTAATTGTGCATGATATTTTTCACTTGAGCGCTCTCTAGTGAAAATATGATCACTAGAGAGCGCTCAAGTACCACCGGTGGTATGTGTACCACAGTTTGAGAACCACAGATATAGATAATATCAATAATACAAATGTATTGGTTCACTCAAACTGTAATTATTCAGCAGCATCTAAAAACTCCTATAGAATTTCATTGTACATTAAAATTGCCGTGATTTATTAGCGCTAATATTATACTAATATTGTACTAATAGATTGGAGGATGTTGGAAAAAATATCAATACAAAATTTGTTATAATAATTATTGTACTACACTACAAATGTATTATTTTTCTTCTTTGTTGGTAGATTTTTTCATGGCCATCATTCTGCAGTGAAAGTGCTTCAGTCAGATCCCAGTGTTCGCTGTCATTGTTACCTTGCCGCTGTTCTTCATGCCTTTTGAGCCGTGCATCACGACATGGATCTTGGAGTTGGTCCCAGCTCCTCGGATGTTTCCTGTCACAATCTGGATGTTGTACACAATACCTGGCGGATACAGTTACATGTCAGGATCCCAGAGGCTGGGCCAGTGGGTCATCATGGTTCATGGACGACATAATGTCAGAGCCACGGAGCAGGTTTTAATCAGTCACAGCAGACACATGGAAAAATAACAGGTCCTTCTCTGTAGGCAAAAACTGCCAGGCTTCGGTATTTACCACATTACAAATGATGTGCTATATATGTGATAAGCTTTGAGGTGAGGAGGCAGGAATAGGTGTTTATGGCTGTGAGTGTAGGAGCATGAGAGACAGATTCTAGAGGGCCTTCTTTTACACAAAAGATGAAAAGTTACATTAGATTTGCATCAGTCACAATGTTCTCTATGTTTTTCTTTTCTTTTTCTGGCTTGATTTTTGATCCACACTAAATCTAATTTGTCTTCACTTTTTTGCAATCTTCCCTGCTCTATCATCAGTTGCACCTGCTTCATCCTGTCACATCTGAGTCACACTGTTACCCTCAGCTCAATCTATAGAGTACCTACTATTACTGTGAGAGTGGCTGGTCAGATCAGGTGATATTATCTGTGAAATGTGGATTGTGACCTTGTCTCTGCTGCTGCTATTATATATTACTGATTCTCTGTGCACTGAACCTGGTATAATTTTAGAGCCCTTGTACTGCCTACCTTTTCTTAAAATAAACTGATATTATTATTAGTATTCACCTGTTGGCTGAGACCCCCCGACTAAGATGTCCCTCTGGATCTTCCCGTCATCCTCATCGATGGCAAACCAACGATTTACTGGAAATTCATACAACATTTTGTTTCCCAGATCATCCAAAACAACCTGTTTAGACAGATGCATACACAAAAAATACTTAGTATGGAGCGTTATTGTATATAATTTCTACGATGTTGCAGATACTGTCTATTCTAGTCCAACAAAACTTCATCAGGGATTAATTAATGCACAAGTTATTTATCGTTATTTATATTAAGTTTATTATATATAATGAAATAACAGATTAATTGGAAATATTACATATGATATTACTGTACAAATGAAAGTGTAAATCATTCTGCAAACGAATATTGTTAATGTTTGTTCTGCTGACACTGGCCCTACAGGAAATTTACGTATTTGTCCGCTTGGTGAAAGGTAATCCCTTAACGGGACATGGTTTCCCTTTACAACAAGTCTAGAATAACGACATGTATGTCAGCTGTGCATGGGCTTTAGCTTCTTCATGTCTGAGTCAGTTCAAATGACGTCTTTTTGATGGAATCACTGTATGCGTCAGAGACGCATGGAGACAAGTTGAAGGGGTGGAGACTTGAGACAAATACTGGGCTCATGTGTCTGTGATGACACACACAGAATGAAGTAAGTCGAACATTAAAGATAAATTATATGGGAATTTCCTTAGAAAAAATAAACTAAGGATTCACACAAAGGTCTAAATAATATGTCTTGGTAAAACTTTTCTGTATTTGTAGTTTTCAATGCATCCCCAGAAATCTACAGTCAACAGTGTATGGTAGGTACGCTATATAAAAACACATTGTTGTTTACCAGTTTGTTCTCTTTTTCAAACTTTTTATGCAAAAGTTGGCACACTTCTGGCTGAAAATGTACATTAAGTAGCAATTGCTAGCTTTGAGGCTTTTGTTCTTCAAAAAATGCCACAAATTTAATTAGATACTTAAATAAATAAAATAAAATATTGCAGGGGAGGGAAGTAGAGCTGAAATTTACCTTGTCGACAAACCATCCTGCTGAGGAGCCTTTGTTGTTATGACCAAGGGTGATTTTCCTCACTTTGCCAATATTTGGTGCATCAAAGGTAAATTTGTCCTCTGTTCCTTTTTCAAAGTTATCCTTGTCATTGTCCAGCCGCCTTTCACCTGAAATAATAACGTTGTGTATTTCAACATATTATATAATCATAATATTATAATGTAAACATATTTTTATTGACTATAGTATTTTTATAGGAAATATAAAATTGATAGCAGTATTACCAAAATGTTACGTAATAAGTAAATACAACTATACATGTTTTGTTCTTGAGGGGGTTCCATACCATAATGTTTCTTAGGTGACAGGTCAAAAACTTTAATTTAAACCATAATTTTGACAATTAAGTTAAAGTGATCAAATTTTTCCTTAAAATCCAGATTTAATCATTGATATTAGGTGGCTCTGTCTGCAATATTGTTCTGACTGTATTATTACAGTAAAAAGGGTATTACAACTAATTAAGTATTCAGAAAATATAAAAACTTTTGATTTGCCTTGATTTAAAAAAAAAAGAAAAGGTTTATTTACCTGTGTCTCCTAACTCCCCAAAGATATTAATGTAAACATCAGCGTCTGTTCCGCTGCCTTTCATATCTGCAGTAAAAACGCTCACTATGTACTTGTTATCTGTTATGGGTACAAATTTAGAAAACCAATATTAATATATGGCTGCAATCATGATCAAGTACGTATTTATAGTTTTTGTGTGTATATATGTAAATATTTATACATTTGGGCATGTCCATGGCGTCCATGGAGCCCAGCAGGTCCCGGGTATAAAGGCCGTCTCCCTCCGTCTTACTCAGCCAGTTGTTACATGCAAAGTAGTACCTCAGGTGAGGCCTGATTACATCTGTTATCATCACTCTGTCCAGAAACCAGCTGGCGCTCATTCCAGTGTTGTCATGTTCAATCCTAGAACCACAGGACAGGTTTCGATTAGGAAAAAGAAAATAGACCAAATGTAGGATCCAGATTAAAAAATCCTGGTCTTTGTTGAAGTCTGTTTAATATATTGTACATGTGCTACAATTGTATTTCACAACCAAGTGATTGCTTTTATAGGGATATACAGTATGATAATAACGGCCGATATTAGCTTAATTATATGATATCGGTAAGAATGATTATCGGTTTTTCCTTCGATAATGCAAACCCAATAATGCAATGTTTGGGTTTGGCCCAGATGATAAAACCTGAAAATAGTTTTGAAGTGAAAGTGAAACGATTATTTGTGTAGTGCACAGTATTTGTGATTGCGACACAGTACGACACTGCACACAAAGAAATGTGTCCCCTGACTTTAACTCAAACGGCTGCATAAATCAATCAGTGGATACTGAGATAGGAATTTAAGCATATCGGCAAAATATTAATATATTGGACGTCCCTACTTTTTTAGAAAATAAGTCAAAAAGTATTTACAACAAATAAAGAAAATTAGACGATACAGAGTGAAATGTACCTTATCTTTTTAATCGGCCCTACATTGTGGGTTCTGATCCTGAACACATCCGTTTTGGCCCTCTCAAAAGCTGTACGACTCCTATATAACAAACAAACAAAAACAATTTTTTGATCAATTGCAAAAACAGTAAAATTCAGAAATAGAACAAGATCTCTGCAGAAAAGAAGAACAATAAAAAACAAAGAATTGTCTGTAATGGAAGAGAAAAATACTTTTTTTCCGTGCTGCATGTTGGAAAAGAAAAAAAAACAACAACAACAAAGTTTTAGGTCAATGTACAACAACAAAACTTCAACATGATTTCAACTTCTGATTGTACAGATAATCTGAGGGTGACTCACTTGCTGGCCAGGTGAACTTTGGGAGTGATGCCATATTCTCCAAACAGGGTGACAAACACATTAGCATCAGTTCCTGCTCCTCTCTCATCGCCAGTGATTGTCACCACTTCATAGACTGGACGGTAAAATGGATATGTTAAATAATAAAGAAAAAAAAGAGGGGAAAAAACACGTTAGTTAACTGTCTATATTGTGAACACTCCACACGTGTTTACACTATACACTCTTCACCAATTCACACACATTAAAGTTCTCGCAGCACATTGACACACTGGTGATGCAGCTGCTATGGGCAATGCGGGATTAAAGGCATTGCACAGGGACACAGCAGGAAAATGAGCCTGAGAGAAAACCTTGAAACCGAAAAGAAGCAAAAATACACCTGCTGCACCTGCTAAATGAGACAGAAGGATAAAACTACAAACAAGGACCTGGTCGCAGATTACAGAGAAGGCAAGTGGCCAGAGAAGCCTTGGCTGACAGCAGCTGATCCACAGCAGGACTTGGAGCCAGCAGAGGGTGAGGTTTCAGTTTACTCAGTGAATTTGTAGTAAACACTGAAGAACAATGTGCCAAAACCCTAATGTATACTAAGCCATCGCTAACTAAAAAATAAATAGATAAGAAATGAATATTATACTTATATTTATAGCAGTATACATAAATGCAATGCACTGATTTTGTTTGTGAACAAATTAAACATTTTTTAGTCTGTAGATCATAGCTGTGATTAAAGGAGAAAGGATACAGCACTAAATTACTGTTAAAAAAAAATAGAAAAAAAATTCTTCCAGTCTGTACAGTGATTAGTGTTGTGGTGTGTCTTAGTGTCTTATCTTGTCCCCACCTTCCCCATATATTATCTTATCTCAGGCGACTATGTTTTTTTAAATTTATGTTTGACTTTGTTCTCCTGAAACAATTTGAGCTCACACCAAGTGTGCATGTTTTAACAATTGGTCATGAGGTTTTAAAACCTTTCATATTTTGAAATTGTTTTATCTCAATTAATTGTGATTACCATATTTATTATTATGATAAATCAGGATTAATTCAATTACAAATTTAAACCATTTGACAGTAAGAACACATGTACAAACAGTAATTTGGTATGAATTTTAAGTAAAATCTGAGAAGGTTAAATGTTAATATTTGAAAAGACCAAGTTCCGAAATAAGGAGTTTTGTAATTAAGACTTTTCAGATGTGACGGTGAGACACAAGCCTGTGTCTGAGTACAGTTTGGTGAGTGACAAGTGTCATATGTCAGGATGAGGACGACACTAATGACACATGGATACATCTTCACGCCGTCTAACGTTACCATCAAACTCAAGCATGTGTTCGTTACCACAGTATCTGAGGTCAAGGATTCCCCTCTCTTCTGGGTGTCAGGTGACTTCTCTAACAGACAGTTCATTTTAATTCCTATTTATTGTATTTCTGTTGCAGTTAAATAACATTTTTGTAGCTCAGTAACACAGTTTGAGTTGAAGATGTTTTGTAATTACCTTTCTTTTTGTGATACTCATCCTCATAGTTCTCCACTTTTTCTGGCTCATAGTTCCGCAGCTCATTCTCATAGATTTCCACATAGTCTTCAACCTTCTTCTTCTTCTTGCCTTTGGTTTTCTTCGTGTCATCATCACTGTCACCGCCCTTCTTCTTCTTGTTTTTCTTCTTCTTACCCTCATCTTCCTCAGCACCTGAATCCTCCTCGGAATTCTTCTTGGATTTTTTGTCCTTACCCATTTTGTATTTGTCTAAAGACTTCTTTAAACCGTTCTTCGTCGTCTCAATCACATCAGGGAGTCTTCCTCTTTGTTTCTTACTGTTGATATTGTTGTTATTTTCATTGTCCGTGTCGTGTGAATCATTGCTCAGCTCATCCTCACCCTCTTCCTTGGCTTTCTTCTTCTTCTTCTTCTTCTTCTTGAGCTTTACTCTATCTTCTCCCTTACTCGTGGAACTCCTTACATCTGGCCCTGATGTGTCAGAGTCTTTTCTGTCCTCATCACTGGCTCTGGATTTCTTCTTCCTCACTGGCTTACTCTTCTTTTTCAGCTTTAGTTCCTGATCCTCGGATTCGTCGTCATCTTCGGCTTTGGTTTCCTCCTGGTCTATTTTTTTCTTTTTTGTGGGCATCTTTAATTTATTTACTACCTTTGTAACCGTAACCGATTCCTGTTTGTTCCGGTGAAACTTGATTAAAGTGACCTGTAGCAAGACAGGAGTGACCTGCTGGCAGTACAGGTCTCAGTTAGAGCTCACCTACTGCTGTGTGACAGGTTGCCAAGGGAGCCCCCAGATCAGTGCTGGATCTCTTGACCTACAGTAACAGATGCTCTGACCTGATTAAAAAGGACTCTCCGCCTCATGTCATGTGACCAGAGGACGGAAACCCTTTGAGGGGATGAAGAGGCTGCTTAAACATTCAACACGTAGTCATGTTATTAGGCTGACTTTTTCAGTCGTGGACCAAGATGATAAAGGTGACAGTGGGTGATGTAAACAAAAAACAAACTAAGGATGATACAAAGACTCATCTTAGTCCTTGTGGTAGGACATTTGAAGTTCATCTGCATTGAGGCTACTCTTGAATGCCAGAAACACAAAAAGAGACAACATATACAGTCAGGGCATGGCCACCTTAAAGAATAACCCTCACTATTTAAATATTTTATTTATTTTGCAAATAAACATTTTGTATATAAGTATGTGATTTTTTAGTCATTTCTATTTTTAAATCCCAGTCTTCAGAGACTTATAGTATAAATGAGTCTAAACACAAGTTTGTCTCTAAATGTGGCCCCACAGTGGAGTGATTTTGGGGCCTTTTAGCTTTATCGTATATTCTAAATACTGTAGCTTTAAGTATTTAGATATTTAGAAGATACAGCTCTGTGAAGTATATACAAAAAGGTAGATCTTTTTTTAAATTCATTAACTAATAAAGTAACCATTTCAGTTGTATTTACCATTACTTAAAATATGAACATTATTAAGAAGTTGCAATAGAAAACAGATTTAATTAGGCATAAAATGAAGTATAAAAGCTGTTTACACATATTGAACTGCACAAATATTCCAATAAAAAAATCTATAAAACAAACAAACACCTACTTGAAAATAGGTTTAAAAAAACTAGCTTATAAAAACCGTAGGTCATAAATGCATTTCAGGCTGAGGAATGGAGTGTCTGCTGATTAGCTGTAAGAGTGTAATCTGATAATAGTGGTACAAAGAGTCTGGTCACTGTAATATCAGCTGGCTGTGAAACATTTTCCGGATGGTGAAAGTTCATATTCCTGATGGAGGTCGTGTGTTTTGGGTCATTGAGGATCCTGTGATCTTGGTTTATTACTTTCTCATCATAAATAGAATGTAGCAGAGGTTGACCTTTATGCTCTGTGATTTTTATTGCAGTTTTCACTGGAATTTATTTTTAGGCTGGGCAGTTAAGGAGCAGGGACTTGTTGTATCTAAGACCGCCTCTCAATTTGGACTTATTTACACCAAACAACCTCATAATTCTCAGTAAATTAATTCTCAGAACCAATTTCCCTGAAAAAAAAAAGGTTAGAAAATGCTCCCAGCATTTATGTGTGATAGGCAACACCTTTTTCCTCCAAACAGTTTGAATGACAGGAGGCAAAACAACATTCTCTGGAAAGAACATTATTTCTTACTTTTGTTAGTGTTGGGTGAAAACTTCTTTTTCTTCTTCTTCTTCTTCTTTCGGCTCTGTCCCTTTTTCAGGGGTTGCCACAGCGAATCATTGATTTCCATCCTCTCTCCCTGTTCTCTGTATCTTCTACTCTGTGTAGGTACTACAACAGTCCTTTCAAGGACTCTAACTCCCGTAATTCCACTGTTCCCGGTAACCCCACATACGTCACGATCAGTAACCTCTGCAACCTTTAAATTGGGGGTCAGCCCCAATTTCATTCTCTCTGTTCAGGACTTTAGCTCCGTAGGACCCGTGATGAAAAGAGAAACCTGCTCGTCTCAGAAGACTAAGAACCAACGCGCCATTGTAGACACCATTGCCCATTGTGCACATTGAAAACACTGTGAGTGTTATTGAATTTTGTTGTCTGAAATCTTAAAAGTTTACATTAAAAGTTACACAAGTAACGTAGCGCTGCGACCAAAGCAGTTAAACCAAAAGTTTAGAAGCGACAGGATTCCTTCTAACGGTATTCGTGTGAACCGGCACATCTACAGTCAGAGACTTTTCCTCCCGAAACGGACTTTCGGAACCAAGAGGACTCTCTGCACACAGTGGAACCAGACGGACGTCCCCAACTCTGGTAAAGACCCAAGAAGTTCGGACTTTCCACTACCCTCTCAATACGAGCAGACGTTCACTACAGTAAGGCTGGCATTTGGGCACGTTAGTTAACCTGTAGTATTGTTAAGTGCTATTTAAACTTAGGGACAGTTTAAGTACGCATATTGATATTTTGTTGTCTGAAATCTGTGCTGCTTTTATAGCTAGGCTGTTGCATAGGTACGCCTCCCTTCCCCCATACACTTTGATAACATCACAAGCACTGTTTCATTGTACCTGAGCGCATCTTGGTGCGCGTGCACATCACCCATTCACACCACCATGAGCGCATACACGCCTCACGTGTTTCCTGTTGCCGTTCCTTCTACCTCGCAGTTCTTCTTCCACTGCGCAGTCGCGTATGTGAACACGCCTCAAGGGCTCAGTCGCTTGCTTGGTAGCTAAGAGGCAAC
>NC_024328.1:6915514-6961578 GCF_000523025.1 Cynoglossus semilaevis | reverse complement strand
CCGTCATTAACTTGACAGTGTTGTATAAATAAATTTGAGTATTTTTGTAAACTGTGTTTGTCTGTGTTGTTACTTTATTCATTGAAGCCACCCAATTTGCCAAGAACTCTCAAAATCCTTCAGATATTTAATTGTTATTGAATGCTATTGATTTTAGTATATTTGTAATACTTCAAGTAATACATTATTGCTATATTAGTAGGTTAAAATAACAATTAAAGATAACTTTAACAAGACTGGTTGTGTTATTAATTTGAGACTGGTTGATAACACCAGTGTGCTCCAACTATCTGCATGTCCTCTCTCACTGCATCCATATATCTCCTGTTCGGTGAAAACAGTTACTGTAAATCCTTTACAATAAACATTTTAAACTCATTTGAACTTCCATTGTTTTTCATTATTTCCAATGACATAGTTCTAATTTTTCAAATAAGGCTGTGCAAACTTTAAATTACATTTTTATAATGGATTGAATTTATCCAGATGACCTTTTTCAGACTGTTTCTGGGAACCATTTTGCACATAACTCTTTAGTGGTGGTAAATTGGTCACACCTCAGGGTTCTTGGTTTTATAAGAGCACTTAAATGTACTTTCACCTCTGCTATTTTTCCACTTTTTAGTAATTACCAGATCCTACCTGTTATCAAACCACTTTGAAAAACTAAATTATAGGAATTGTGTAGAAATTATTAGCAATCTTACCCCATCCACCATCTTGTACCACTTAAATGCACAAAATCCGACAAATAAATCCGACAAATTCTTGGATTTGTGCATTTAACATCACAGCCAGCAGAGGGAGACACCTCCATTTGCATCAGGGCAATACCAAATGGGTTTGCACCGTTAAAGTCAATATTGTTAAGGACTAATGAGGTCAGGACTTGACTTCTTTATGAATCCATCCCATCTAGCAAAGAAAGCATCAAGTCAATTCAAAATAATAAAATGTGTATTTTGTGTTTACTGCACAATAGCCATTAAGAATAATAGTCAATAAAAAATAAAATAAAGAAAACAAACAAACAAAATTCTACTTGATGCGTAATTTTGTGTCATTTTGCCTTTGGTTCTGCTAAGGACTGTTGTCTTTGCATGAATTATACAATGACAATAATTGCTCTTCCTCATCCTTGTCCTCCTCTTCCTCCCCATTTACCATCCTCTATCTTTTCCTTCTGTTTCCATTCCTCCAACTTTTTTTCCTCTGTTTCCTCATTCTCTATCTCTTCTCTCTCCACACTCATTTATCCAAACACATTGATTTGGAAAAGTGTAAATGTTTGCACCTGCGACTGTTCAGTGTTTCATTCCAGGAATTATAGTCTCACTCATGATTACAATCTGATTTATTACCCAGACATGTTAAAGTGTCATTGCAGAATTTGTCAGCAGTCTGCCCGTAAATCTACACTAGTGGGTCATTTTCCATTTTGCATTCAGGACGCATAAAAATGTGATCCTTTAACTGCTTTTACAGAGATGTTTGGAATACATCTTTACTGGGATTAGCCAAACGATTTAAAGAAAAAGGCTTTTACATAATGTGACAACAGCTCAAAAACTGAGCTCAGGAGGAAAACCGATCCCATCACATTTTTGTGATGGGGTTGTTTTAACAAACTTCATAAGCTGCCACTTTCAGATCATCTGTTTCAAGTTCTCTGAGAGATTGAAGGAAACATTTCAGACTTCAGAGGTGCAGATGGAAGCAGATAGACTGTCATGGGTGAACATGTCATCAGGGGTCAGACACTGAACTTCAGACGCAACATTTATCTTCAGCTTCTTTGAATGTAGTGCTGCAGGATCAAAGAGTTTGAGTTCTTATCACCATCAGTTCAAGTCATTATCACTGCGGAGTCCATCGCAGCAAACTCTAAAGGCCACAGGAAACTATGCAAAAATCCACCAAGTGGTACACCGGAAAATGTCGAAGTTAATGAATGTCAAAATACCGTCAGTCTGTCTAAAAGACCACAACAACCAGTGGGAAGATGCTGTAAATGTAGCATGACATTTAAAAACAAATTCTACTTACACAAGTCATTAGAGTTTTCTTAGCGGCTTTAACTTTGCTCAAAATGTATTACAAATAGCCTATAATGCAATATGAATAACTTTAATGGTGGCACAAATGTTGATATAAAAAAGTATACAATATACAACAGGTGGACAGATAGAGAGCATGTAACCTATTTCACAGCCCCATTGATCAGCTGGTCAAAGTACAGGTTTGACCAACTGTCATCTACACAGTATCTACTGATGTCAAGACTGTTGGCAAGGCTACACGTAGACTACACAATCTGGAACTTGAGTATTTGAGAATAGGAAATGTCTCTTGAATGGGATTCTGACTTCAGATCTGTTCGGGGTCTTTGGAGGTTAATTGATTTTCCACAGCTACAAATGTTTATTTTCTATCCCATCCAGTAGGAACGTTATGATAACACAGGCACGGCTGTCTGACACAGAAGCCACTCCACAACGACTGTGAAAACAAACAGTGTGTAGGGTCTGACACTTCACACAGGATACACAGGAAATGAAGAGAAAACGGAACGTCATCGCAGGACACGTCACGTATCCACAAACACAGCAACTGTCGGGACTGCTGCTCTACTCAAAGTTGAACTTAAAGGTTTTGTTTGAAGCAGCTCGATGGCAAAATACGTTTAACATTAAATGTTAAAAAACCTTTAAGAACTGGTTTCTCTTACATTGCACAGACAGTGCCTGTAATTAAGAAAAACACAACATTACAAATACAAAATAGTATGAGTAATAAATCTGGTTCATGTGACAGTGGAGGTCTATTTCAATGTATTTAAACACAGAAAGTAGAAAGAAAGCAATGCCAGCTGTTTGAGTGCATTTCTCTTCTCCACATATATAGAAAATGATTAATATTATGGGCTCACAATACTAGATGAACATTCTATGCATGGAGCTGTAAACACACACACTTGCATGTGTGAACATACACGTACACGTACCGGACACGCACGCCTGCACACATTTTTACAATGATTAACAAGATGTGTAATGATCACTGTTTTTCAAGTAGTTTCTTCATAAAATACCCAGAAACACACTTTCCTCGCTAATGTTGAGGCTTTGAAGTCAATAAAGGTTTAAGTTTGACATAAAGCAAATGATTTAAAATCTGTTCCTGTTGTTTAATCTCTGCGCCCTCAGTGACCTCTCCATCAAATCTCTGTTCACTGTTAAACTATACAATTCCCATAAGCACCACTGGGCAAAACGACTTTTGCAAAAGCAACAGAAACAGAAAATGTGTTTGAAAGCACTAAACAAGATTTGTACCATACATAAAATACTTTCAATAAACAAGTAAATTTATTCAACCAAAGGCAGAGGCAATCTTATTTCATCCATCACCTTATCATTGCAGACAGAGGGAAGGGGAGGTAAAGTGTGAGCTGTTAGGCACAGTGCTAGTTCACCACCATTAGCATTTCAAGTCATGAAACACAGTAAAATGGTCACAAAATTGTCACAGAACATGACAAACACTGTTATACAATATTGAAAATAGAAAGTGTGAAAATCTAAAAAAATTAATCATGTTTCTTGATTGATCGGAAATTACCAAAAAAGCATTACTTTATCAAATACACTTCATTTCTTAAACACATTTTAATATAAAAGACATGTTATAGATCAGTGGTTCTCAAACTTTTTCTACTCTGTACCACCTGAGAAAACCTTGATCTCTCTGAGCTCCACCATGATGACCAACATTAGAATATAGCAGCATATTAGCTATTAGCTTCCACCACAGGAGAGATGTTTAGAAATGTTTAGAAAGATGTTTATGTTTAAATGTTGTATTAATTGTAGATGGTATGTTTCAGATTTATTCAATTGAAAACAGAAATGTGAAAATGTGAATTTTCCCCACGTACCACTAGTGGTACATGTACCACAGTTTGAGAACTAGTGTTATAGATTAATTATTATATAATTATAATTATCATTTCTCAAAGTAAAATTGCAAAAGTAAAGTCAGTTTGTTATCCAATAATTTCTCACATTTTGTATTTGCAGAATGCTTTAGAGTCCAGATGATACTCATCCACATTAGAAAGTAGATGATTAATTATCTTTTCACCCCTCAGTCAGTGCCAAAGTTAGTGCTTAACCAATTTGATGTTAAGCACAAAGTGCTGAGGGATTAAAATAAACCCAGAAAAAGTAGTGGGTCAGCCACCAAGGTTGTTTTTCAGAAAAGTTGGCTGTGAAACAGTTCTCTGTGGTCTAACTAACCTGTTTGGAAATCAATGATTAATGGAGAGGGTTAGTGAAAGGACAATTTCCTATGAAAAGTTATGGATGGTATGGTGATGTGAGAGAGGATGACAGTGATGATGGTGATGAATATGATGATGATACTCAGACCAGACACTTGAAAAATTAGAGACTTACAGTGAGCAGTTGATGGATGTGACAGAGGGGATAAACTGCTGGATTGGACAACATGGGAACACATGAGGATTGATTTTGTTCAAGAGTTGCAGTACAATCTGTGCTCAAGTACAAATGTCTTTTCAACAAATGTACACTCCCTAGACAAATAATTTGGAACAACAAAGGCAGATTGCATTAAAAAATAGAGAAAAATATGGCATCTATTAAAAAAAAATCACTTTGTATCCTACAGTATAAATCCTAAATTTCCCAAAGGAAACTCCCAAGGGATTATTAAAGTGTTATCCATCTATCTATTGTCTAAATATAGGTAGAGAATAATACAGGCAGTGCACAATTACCCACAAATCACCACTGCATTATTTATCCATCTTAGAAGAAGCATTTACACTAATTACATTTTGTGAGGATCCATACATACCCAATGAATGGTGTACGTACATGACCTGGTTTGTAAAACACATATCCTGCCAACATTTAGTTTACAAGTAGAGAAAAAAGCCTGTTAGTGGTGATCTAACTCCATCACAAGATGAAACAAACCAAAGATGACGTCGCAAACCAACAAAATCAGAACAAGCGGATACACATCAGGTGAATGTAGCTGAACCAACAGAACTGACTGATTGTTGAAATAAGTTGAAATAAAACTGTTATTTCTGTCACAATAAAACATTACATTAACAACATGCAATGGACTGCCATCTACTGGTAGATTTGTCTAAATTTCTTCCACACACAAGAAAAGGCAACATTCTGCAAGCATGCTGTTGTAGTAAATGTGGTCCAATAGTCATGGCCGTAAAATAAGAAATCTGGTGCTATGTACTACGTATGTACCAATTACTGATTCTTTATGAAAGCGTAGTGTTTAACTTAAAAAATATGCATATAAACTTAGTATTTGAGCTAATATTCCTTACCCCACATACCTTTTACTCATCGTCATTTGTTTCCAGTCCAGCATCTACTATGAAGAACTGTCCATGAGGTCTGCAGCATCAGGGGAATTTGCTCAATAACAATAACTAGAATCAGACCAAACAAAAGTAATATGGTAGGTAACATTAGTAGCTGATGCAGAAGGCAACCGTGCTGAGGGAGAAGTCATCCAGTTCTTTAGAGATGACATCAGACATTAGCTGTATTAAAATATAATTCATAAAACATAGAGTAAAGTAAGTGACAACAACAGAAGCATGGAACTGGAATGGAACACAAATACTACAAACTGTACATTGAAATGACAAAGTTAAACCAGCTCATAGGTATCACTAAGAGTATTGAATAATGTTGAAAAGCATTTGAAATGATATGTTAAGTGCATTTAAATGTAAAATACAACAGTCAATATTGGTGTACCTTGTGTGACCTAACATTTTTTTGTTCAAATCCTCCTTTGAGTTCAGTAGACATTCTTAGAAGCACGGAGCCATAAAAGCATCTCTGGTCAATTTCTCATTTATTTGACTAAGGTTTGTGGGACGGGTGGTCAGGAATAGGCTACATAAGAAAGGGAGGTTTATTTGTTTGAATAAAGACAGAGAGGAAGAGAAAAATTGTGGAAAATGGAAGCAGAACATCGACAACCGAGACTAAGTAGAAAGCAGTCATTCATTATCAAACAAACAATCTGCTTTCATAGACCACTACCATTCAAACAACTGCGGGTCAAATGCCCTACAAACAAAAGTTAAAAAAAAAAAAAGAAAGACATCAGATATTATTTATTGACTCACTGCTTCACTGCATTAGTAAAAATTTGTAACTGTTTCCATTGTTTTGGAAGGTTTTTCAGTCTGCTTTTATCTGTGTATCCCACATGTGTATGTAACATCTGTAGCATATTAGCTTCTTCGTAATGGATGTTTGCATTTTGCCTGCTCTTAGTGTATGTTTATGTTCAGCCAATCTAGCCTTTAGTTTTTTTTCCACTAACAGAGTCTTCTGCACTGTTCTGACCATGATAACTCTCCCTCCCCCTCCCACCCTATTTTATTATATGCCTCACAGTTTGGATTTCACAAAAGGTCACGTCAGGACTCCACTGTAGACATACAGAAGATGTCCAACGGTAAATCCAACCAACCATTAACACATTTGTACAGTAAACTGCACCTCAGTGGAATTAAAAGGGGATCTTTCTCTTCACTGTTCTCGTCTGTTTGACACAAACTTTCTCCACTTGATGGTCTAAAGAACTTCCCTCCTAAACCAAGTGTGAAGTATCCTGGCAACAGCCAATGAAAATCCCACCATGTTTAATTTAATGAAAATTATTAAAAGTACTGTGTTTCCAAACTAGTGTACTTGCCTATGAGTTATAGTTATGGTTTTTCTCCTTTTTGCTACGTTTGTTTGTTATGTTTGTATTAACAAAAAAGTCCCTTTCTCGTCTCACAATAGATAAACTTACAGCTTGTGTCTTTCCTCTGGGGCTCGACCCCAGGACCCTCTGTATGTAAGGCAGATGTGGCAGACAGAATAACTGGTACACTATGGAAACATATAATTCTCTATGGAAGCACAGAGAGCAGAGGTGTAGCGATGACTGCTACCAAAAAAGTGTTGGCCACTTTCCTTATATACACACGTTAGTCAGCTCCAAACTACTACAGGGCAAAATGGAACAGTTTCATCATGTTAAGGAAACTACAGATCTGTCTCAAAAACATCTGGCTATTAGTGGGCTTTTAGATGATAATAGACACTCATTAACAGGCTAATAAACAATTAGCCCAGTAGGTGAATGATAACAAGAATAGGTAGTTTGCCTGAATCCCATTGCTTTCATGTGTTGAAGAATTGCTCACAGCGGTAGGTTTCACTCAATACAGAAGTAACAAAAACATGGTGGGAGTAAAGAAGAAAGCCGTTAACTAATACCAGATGTATTTCAATTATTTTGTCTTACAATTTGCGCCTGGTTTTTGGAATTCTTCTGGTGAGATAAAGGTGTAACTAATTTGATGATTAAAGGGTTTTGGGGCCTAAATGTGAGGTTCTTAAAGCTATATGACAGGTATTGTGGCATCAGTGTCTTACATTTACACACGGGACAATTAAGCAACATTTTATAATGACGTTACATTCAACTCACCATTCAAGTCAAAATAAAAAGCATTCCAGCGTCTTAAAAACGTCGCCTAATCATTATGCAGAAGTGAGCTTCAATGCCCGTTTCCGGTGTAGCCCAGTTTCCGTGAAGTTTGGGTTTATCTAATCATTGTCTAGCAAAACCTAGATAATTGTCGTATTTAGTATTAATTTCAATTCTTGAACAAAGCGTACGATTTCTGAGTCATTCATTACACGGTTACTTTTTATTAAAATGAGAGTCTACAAACGTCACGTTTTTATGGCAAAGGTTTTAACAGCCAATCAAAAGGTGGTTACGTCACACACAACCAGAGCGCCGCCGCCCGTTATAACAGTAAAACTATGACAAAATAACAGTTGCGTTTAAATTTCTTTAATTGAAAATACCACAATTTTGGCAGCCGGTACGATATTAAGAACATTCTTAAATATCAACACTGCACTCTATAGAAGTCAATCGAAGCCGAGCTTAAACGTTGTTTCTTTAATAAATACATGGCAATCAGCAGTAATCACTAAAAATACATACTTTTAATGTTTAGGTGTGACCAGACTAAAACATCAAACGCTGATTATTTCACATAAAATCACTACACGTGCTTTGTAAATGTGGACAAACCGTGTATTCACATTGTAAAATAACAATGAGAGCCACCTAACTCCCCAAGTCTTCAAGTCTTCAGTCCATAATCCACCTTCTTCTTCTTTTTTTGTTGTTGATTTTCAGCTCTTTTCACAACCAAAGTGACACCGTAACTGCTTCATAGGTAACGCACCTGCTCCTCATCAGTTAAAATCCATTGGGTTGCAGCTCCACCCACTGGTCAAGCAGAAATGTGCATACTAACCAAAGAAAAAATTATATTAAAGTCCTCTAACTGTATTGACAGAGCTGTTAGACTAACAGCAGAGGAAATCAGTGATCTATCTTTTAAATGGAAGACAATCACACTAATGCATCAGCTACACAGCTTTCCTCGGAATGTCTGTGCCATGGATTGGAAACGTATGGATGATAGTGAGTCATAAACCAACTACTAAAATGACCCAGTGTGCACTGTGGAAAACACTTGGAAAATATAGAAAAATGTCACTTAAGTGAATACACCCACACAACCATGTACACACATGACCATGTTTAGAGAGGTGGGGCGTACACATACGTGTTTCAGCATTTACAACAGATGTTATCACACACTCAGAAATACAACATAAATAAAATAAATGCCTTTATTTTCTAGTATCAATGTCATATGTTTAAAGCCAACATTCACTAACTTTTATGCAACAAAGAAATGATAATAATAAAAAATGGTCAGCCTACTCTGCGCCTGATTAGGTTTCTTTCATGTCACTGTTTGTGCAAATATCATATAAAGATGGAGATCAAAGTTAAAGTTAGCTGGAAACTCGCTGGTGTGCAGCAATCTGCTGTGGGAGCTTTGGTATAACCTGTTTTAAATAGTGTATGGTTGTGTAAGAATTTTAAAGTCAAAGGATAAATCATTTGTACTTCTGAAATGTTACATGAAAGTTATTAATTATTCTTTATTAATAAAATAAAATACAAAATATATTTAACCATGCTCAGAAAACACAGACAAAACATTGAATCTTTATATTAGTTTTTTTTTTTTTTTATCTTATTATATATGTTTTTGCATTACAAATCATATTCACATTTCTGGGAGACAATTTACATATGTTGAAACTAAAGAGAAGGCTTAAAACACAAGTTATGTTGTTGATCTATTCATGACTCACTATTTGGAGGAAATGTTGGCACAATTTGTCCCACATGGAATAAAGGACTCTCTTCACCTGGGTTGTGTTTTCTGTCTTAATTCCATTTTATCTCCATTTTCCATCACTTGTAAGGAAATGAAAAGGCAGGGTCTTATATCGCTCATTCATCAGCTCTCCCTTGACTCTGGATAATTTCTTGCCGGGGATTGTTTTATGTCTGCTTTAATTGAATGTGACAGCCGAGGCTGCGGTGCAGCAGGTGCTGCTTTTTCTGCTGTTTATCAGCGGGTACAGGGGTGACAGAGCGAAGACGGAATCACTAAGAGAATGAATCGACTGATGTAAAGCAGCCTCGCCAGGTTGTTTTTATGCCAAGGTGTATATCACTTATCCACTTAGGATCTAATCCAAGCATCACCACCTCCAACCCCAGTAAATCCGGGGAAATAGCATCCTCGCTGACAGTGAGGAAAAGTACAAAATGAGGACAGACGTTTACACCTTCCTGAGGTTAGTGAGGCTACCTGACACCTGTTAACACAGATGGCAAATATCAGCTTCATAAAAAAAGTCCATTTATACATTTCATTCAGTGCCAAGCCTAGTGAGAGTAAAAAGGAACAACTTGCAGAGTAGCGTCGCCGTGTCTCTCTGTTGCACAGTCCCATTTTTCATAGCTTAATTTAATTAATGTGTGTTGTTCCCAAAGTCTGGAGGCAGCTCCGACAGTCTGTTTTAGGCATCTCTGCAATGTGTTTGCCTAAGCCACTGCATTGCTTGCTTAGGCCTAATTACAGTGAATTGGAGCCTCAGATTGTGTTTATTGTTTCAGGAGAGGAGCTCTGTCGGCCAGGTCTACTTCCTGAAATCTCCCTTTTTTTCATTAGACTTACACGCACTCTTTTCCTCTCTGTTTCTCTGTATGTCTAGCATTAGCTTTTGATCCGTTACCAAGATGCACAAGATTTCAGCGTGTTTAAGGTTTTGTTTATTTGCCCATAAACTATGGAAAAGACGTATCCGGCTCTCGTCAGACCCATTTGTCCGTGCTAATGGGGTCAAGGGCTGATCTCAACCCTACACCCTCTGGGATTTGGGGGAGAAAAAAAAAACTGTGCGCTCATTTTAGAAACCTGCACTTCACAATGACAGCATATGATGACATGTCAAATACTAGGTTCCTATTAAATTACAGTTAAAATATGGTGTCTAAATTTTACACATTTGTCCTCCTGAAAACACAGAAATTCTCTGTCATGTCTGCAGAGTTTTGGCAGATGTTGAGTAATGTCTGCAGATATGAAAAGTGATACAACAGCAAATAAAAAACATCCACAACTAATGTATATGTAGGTCCACAGACTTCATTCTCAATTACAACATAAATAATGTGCGTAATTTAAAAATAATCCCTAAGAATGTATATAATGAGACGCTTTGATGTTGGAAACTTTAACAAAATACCACTTGACGGTTATACCCTGAGAGTCCTGTTTCTGTGCACTTGTACCAATGAGAAATGTGTAAAATAAACCGCAACGTACACGCAAGGCAGATCTTAATCCATGACATAGAGCAGCAATCTGGAGTGGATTTAACCAAGAAGAAAGTGAGGCCGTGTGTGCGCTTCAAAGATGGCGAAAATAAAGACATAAAGCTTGTTTAAGTGGAAACGCTCAAATGCAGCTTAAAGTTGGAGAAGTTGAAAAGTTCAGGTTAATATACGGCTGTGGGACAGAAGTAGACAATGTCAACTGACCGATAATATTACTGCACAATTAGAAGGAAAACAGCAAACACTGGTTGACATCAGAATTACAGAAATGCCTGAGGAAATTATGATTTAGCTTGACTGACACGGCCTGAATATTTGAATATAATTATTTTGAAGTATGGCCCAGTGTTTGCTGTTTCCAAACAAAATACCTAACATTTACTGGTACCAGAGTTATTTCCACATTCTCTGTTTGAATGTCATTGTGAGCAGAATATTTTTGGTACAAAACAAACTCTTTAAACATTGTCTCCGGTTTCAGAGAAGTTCATGTGACCAGTTCTTATTCAGCATATAAACCTTTAAAATCTGAGTCCAGTGTTACCACCGTGTAACTTCAACAAAAGAGAGTTGCAACATTTGAGTTTGGATTTATTAACTAAAATCTTCTCTTAGAGAAGAATTATTTTATTTACAAACAAATATTTTACACAACATCCATCCGTCAGAACATTGTTTCTCTCAAGCCGACATCTGTGTTGACATATTTTCATCCTGGACCAACATCTGTCCACTGATTTATTCCATATTTACCGTAGCTGTGGAAACATAGCTCAACATTCCCTGTCAGATTTAAATAGTTTGATGCTAATAACTGTGAATCTCTTTATCCTCTGGAAAAAAAAAGTTTTCATAAACTAAGATGACATTTTTGTGTGCGATCCAGGACGGAGCAATGAAAGCACTGGTGTTCACCACATAATAATACTGCACATTATATTAGTCATAAAACTAACACAACACGTCCTTCAAAAAAAGCACCATACTGTACAATGGAGTTTATTAACCAAATCGACCCTCACAATGGCAGCACATGTGCCAGCGATTACTCATAAAGATCACATTTGGGACTGCTTTCATTTACCACAAGCTTGTGACTCAATTACACTAAATTACTGGCCCCATCTACTTCACTCTGAAGGTTTCCACACTGATAGAACAAAGAGGCTGAAATAAGACAGGAGAGCTTTTCCATCACCGATCCTTGAGCCATGATAAAATTGGTCATTTCTGTTTTGTGGCAAAATGATAAAAAATGTCCTCACACATGGACGGATTGTCATCACTGAGGTAGTTGGCTGAAAAGCAGAAACCAAACGAAGGAGGACCACTGCCATTCAAGTCCCTCCCCTCGTCAAGAACTGAAAGTCATATAACATAGGGACAGGTGGGGCCAAATGTATGAGCCCATTAAATGGAAAAAGTGCTTTTATACAGAGCAACAAATGTTTAAGTTAATCATGGAAGCATGCTTAACTATAATATTACAATCCCATCATTAGTCTAAACCACTGGGTCAAAGGTCACTAACTAATGACTCAAGCTCATAAAACAGCTGAACCACGGTTGACCTTTTAGGGGGGAAAAAAAAGCATAAAAGAACTAAGTCTGAAGGTTAAACTGTCACTTCTGAAAAACATCAGAGCAAAAACAAAAGGAAATATTGTTGCTCACAATGCATGAGAGGAAACAATGGTGTTATAACGTTTACACTGTCCAGAACCGGAGTGAGATCCACATGTTGCTAAAAAGAAAAGAAAAGAAAAGAAAACTGGCATAAATAGAAAGAAAAGAGACTTAGAATTTGGAAAATAAGATTAGCAAGACATGTGTCAGAAGGAACTAGAAGAACTGCCAGGACAATCGTAAATGACTGTTCCCAGTCTGGAAGTGGAATTGTCCAAAAATGCTCTCAATTAGGTTCTGCACAGGAATGGGCTGTACATTTGTGGAACAACTCAAAAAATACCTTCAACCAGACTGAAGTTTGCTGAGGACAAGCTCCAAAAAGACCTGCTGAAGGTTTGTCATCTTTATCAGTCGAGACAAACGGTAAATGGAGACAGTGTTTTTTGGAGACAACACCCAAAGAACACTGAACCCACAAGGAGACACAAAGGGCCAGAATGACACTGAAATGTTTGGGTGCATTCAAGAATGACACTGTGAAAAAAACCTGTCTCGTGTCTCTCAACACAACAATGACATATTAGGAGTTAAGTGAAAACCAATTAGCCTGAGCGATTTGTGAGACATTTTTCCTGAAACTAGTTAAAATGCAACATCTGGTAATCTTTGACAAGCCAAAAAGAGATTAGATAAATGTTGTATTTAAGATTAATTGCTCTTCATAAAAGCACTTAGTAAACACTATAAAAAGGATTCTATTCTGAGAACTTTGCATCTAACTTTTCCCATTCCTCCCATGGCCAGGGTTTCGAAGGTCAGTTGAAGTAGGAGTGACTCAGTAGATGTGTAAACTTTAATCAGATGCATTTCTCCTCCACCGTCTCTGTGCTGAGTGACATCTGTACCATCGGATCTTTTGGGCACGGCAAGGCTGAGAGGACTCTGATCACGTCTATCCTTTCTCCGGCTGGAGCTTCAAACTGCTCAGATGAACAGGAAGCTTGTGAGTTTCTGACTGATGAACCGGCCAGTATGTCTTCTTTTTGACAGCTGCCAGTGAACACCTCACTCCCCTCTGGCAGGTAGAGAAAGGTCTGGGAGGTGCTGCTGACATCTCGCAGAGAGTCCTGGTTGGAGATGATCGAAGAGAGCTGATAAACGCTGATGCAGTGGAAGTTCCGCTGTCTCTGTTGGCCCCGTGCTCCTATTTTGCAAAACAGACACTTGATTTTTTCGATGAGCTTGAGAAAAACTGCTTTTCGAAGCAGGATGTAGATCCAAGGGTCCAGAATGGGGTTAAAGGAGGCAAAACGGATAGCTCTCAGATCTGGGTTTTTATCCAACCGCAGTTCCACCGGAGTCTTATAGAGCTGGTTCAAAAACACCTGAACCTGAAAGAGAAAAATAAATAAGCTTAGGGCCTGGGTTAAAGAAATTAATAATTTGTAATTGTGAACATGTGTGCAGCGTTTAACAGTGTGTGTGTTTCAAGGGATGAGAGAGAGAAAAGGCAGAGAGAGAAATTGGCCAAGAAGAGCAGCCAAACAAAAGAGAGGAACTGTAGAATTTAATCCAAAAAGAAATTTGTTTGAACTTTCCTTTCTAATTATCTTTTAGTGTTGGGATGAACTACATGAACCAATTATTCCAAGTTAGAAAAATGACACGAACCAAAGGAGCGGTGCGTAAATACGCGCAGGGAGGAGGTGGTTTGGGGTTCGTGTGGGGAAAGAAATGAAATAAACTTTTAAATTTAAAACTTTTTTGTCAACAACAAATATTTTTATCAAAATAAAACGAGAGTACAACAAATAAACGCACGCATTTTTTGTTAAAATGGCACCAGTAAAGTGTGCGTAAACGTGGGAAATTAACAGAACTCACCACAAGTGGTATTGAGCAAATGAGCACCACTACCGACGTGCCTATGAGCAGAATGACCATCTGAATCTCCGTGCCAGCCGTGCGCCTGAAGCTGAGTCCTCTTCTCCGCGGATCCACGTTCCGTGCCAGGTCTGTTCCCATGGACATCCTGCGAACGTAGCGCCGATGCATCCGGATCAGAGCCACACACACCAGCACGTTACAGACGACGGTGGCCAGAATGAGGAGAGAGCTGAAACCTGCGTACATGAAGGAGTAAGCAGCGTCGCTGGTCTTGTTGCTCCTCCACTCCAAGAAGCACCAGGTCTGCGGGTACTGTTTGGTCACCTGTCCGAAACCCAGGATCGGCAGGACGCAGAAGAGAGCGTTGGAGATGTAGATCGCCAGGAGCGTCAAACCTGCCAGTTTCTGGTCCACATAGTCATTATAGAAGTAGGCATGGTTTATAGCGATGTATCTTTCCACCGACATGGCACAAATGATGCTGAGCCCCGCCAGCGAGAAGAACAGCATGGTGAATCCAAAGTACTGGCACAGAGGGTCGTCTCCGGGCCACGAACCCTTGACGTAAATGGCGATGGTGACCGGACTGGCCAACATGGTGCCCAGCAGGTCCGTGAATGCCAGTCCACAAACCAGCGTGTAAAAAGTTGTTTCTTTCTGTTCTTTACGGGATTTACAAAGAACCACGATGGCGATAACGTTCCCGACCACCCCGAAAATGAACATGATGGATGGAATGGTCGGGACCATGGTTCTCCCTGCCATCGACTCATTAGTCATTGTCATATTCTTTCAACGCAGTCAAAGACGAGTGAACGTTTTTTTTCCTAACGCAAAAATTCCCAGTCCCAGGGATAAAACTGATCTGCACTGGAAAAACACAGTAGCATCATTGTCAAAACAAGTGAATAAAACAGGTTAAAAAAAAACAACTTTTCAAAAACGTGTCAGTCCTTACTCCGCGTTCTCATCCTGCAGCAGCAGCTCAGTTGTGGGTAGAATCCACTGACCAAGACTGGGAGATTAACAGACACCAGTGACTTCATTGAATTGGGAGTCAGTCTTCAAGCTTCCTGCAGGACTCGGTCCCTCCCCTTCACTCCACTCCACACCAGCACCTCATCAGCTGTTCTGTCTGTTGTAGGAAGGGCCTTGTGTTGTGTAACACTATCACACAGGGTCAGTCTATAGTCACTCAGTGGCTGGCTGAAAATGGTGATAAAAAGTGTCGACTTAGCATCATAGATAACAAAAACTAGACGTTAACTTGAAGCAACACTAATAATCAATGCACAACATACAAAGTTTGGAAGAAAAACCCACTCCATCAAGGAGTCTCTTACAAAACACACCAATTGATTATGATGCTAAAACTGTTAGCAGCAAAAGGTTAAAATTCATGTTAGCGCAGGACTTAGAAATGAGCAAAAAAAGTTATATTAAGTTAGTACTTGACCCAAAAGATAATAAAAAACATTCAAAATGATTTAATAATTTATCTTTACCAATGTAAAATAAAAAAATTCAAAAAATTTAAAATTTTTGCATATTTTGTACTTTACTTATGACAAACTCACAAACTACACCTTATGTTTTGAAAACAACTCATGTCTTGTCTGACCTTTTTTTTTTTCAATATCTTCCATAAGAGACTTTGCAACATATTTGCACAAACAAGCTGCATCATGCTTTCCACTAGACCCAGGTAGGTGATGTTTAGGTTCACGTGTACTGATGATGTCAGCAGGGGGCGGGGCATGTTTGTGTATAGAGCCCATCTTTCCTGTTATTTGGTCGTAATAACCCTGAGTTAGACGTCTGAAAAATCACTACATGAAAGTGGTCACGTCAGGATGGTAGAAATGCACAAAACAGTTGAGCTCAGAATCCTGTTCAGGAGTTAAAAAAAACCCCAAAACAAAATAAAAAAAAAACTTTAAAGGCAGTGAGTACTTCCTCCGTCTGTTTGTTTGCAACTACTTTCACATGGACGTGTTGAACTTTGAAGACCTTGAGCTCAGAGAGCTGACATCATCTGGACCAGACTGACCCCACGTTCTCCAAACACACTTGTTTTCACAGAACATGCAGAACACCTTTTAGTATGTGCATCACGCAGCCTTGAAAGAGTCGTACGTCTCAGCGGTGCCATTTATAGACGCTGGTCGTTAGCATGTCAGAGCAGTTATACACAAACTCTTCATCTGTGTATATTCTGTGTGCTGGCCGAAGCCGTCCGTCGTATGATTGAAGCCTCCTGTTGCATATTCCTATGTGTGCTATTGTGTGTGTGGTTCCAGGACATGCAGAATGTGCTGTAAATAGATTTGAAAGATTAGTCCTCTCGTGAATGGGCTTTTCCTGGATTTGTTTGTTGAAGTCAGATAACCTGAAGCGTGATTGCACTGTAAACTCACGGTAATGACCACCAGCACCGTCGAGAGAATCAATTTTCCCGTAAATACGACCCAAGCTCGTTTTCTGCAGATAGACAATAGCACTGGCCAGTGTTTGCTTTGAATGTTTTGTTTTGCTGAGCAAAGAAAATCCTCCTTGCCAAACTATTTCTTTCAGGGCTTTAATTCGTGGAATTACTACATTGTGTCATGGAAAGGTTTTGTTGGCTCTGTTGACTTCTTTAACCTCAAAGTACTGTCAATTGGTGGAAAACACTCTTTACTTTTTCTTCTGTGGTAGCTGGCAAGGGTCGAACCTCGAAGAACAGGAACAAGGAGGGAAATTAAAACCAGGGACAACAACTGCAAATACATGCACAGATGTGCAGTGTATTTGTCAAAGTATTCAGGAATACCTCTAAACGATTTCCCCTGCAACACTGCACCATGTGTTTTGGTTTAATGCTGCGCTAATGCTGCTCTATGACTTATCGCCTGCAATTACGGTTTTCCACAGGCCTTTTTGTTTAGATAAACAACAGCTCCCTGTAAAGCATCCACTTCGAGGACAGGTACAGATGGATTTATTTGGAAAGCCTGTTTTTTTTTTTAAGGGAAACCAAGTTAGAAAATGTAAAACTTCTCCAGTGCTTCTCCTGTGCCACTAAAGACTATAATTAGGTTTCATACAAATGCACTGCATTTAAACAAATTTATTTAGTGCATTACAAATGCTTTTGTTTACTCAGTAAGGTAATTGCATTTAAGCCACTCAACGTTGGACAGAGTCCTACTAGTCTTCTTTAAACATCCAAATAAATAACAGATAACAAATTGTTTCAACACTCAGCAACTTGTTGGGACAGTTACAGGTCCATTTTACTGAGCTTGTAAACAAACAAACAAAAACTCCTGATGAGTTGGAAAACCCTTATTTTCTCATTCATCGTGTTGGGTTAAGATGAGAAAAGAGTTGGATTCAAACCTGCAACCTTCTGGTGCAAAACTACATAGCAGATTAACAAATAAAATATACTCCTCTTCCCCACTGAATAAAAATCCTAAAATACAAAGCAACTTTGGAAGAATAATAGCTAAAGGGCTAAAGGTCAGAAAAGAGAACCGAGAGTTAGTAAAATGTCAAACAAAACGAATGAAGCATAATTAGGATAATGATCCAGAATTCTCAAGAAGGCAAAAGTTAACCAAAATGTCGTAGAAATTACCAGTCAGTCAAAGCATAAGTCAGTACTTGCTATTTGTTAACACTCATGCTAACAAATAGCAGCTAAAAAGAGGTAAATTATTGAAAATGTTTCTTTTTTTTTAAGAAAATTGTCCAAAATGCACCAAGACACAAGTTTCCAAAAAAAATGAAATAAAGTGAAATTAAATATGAAATAAACAACAAAATCGTTAACGATTGCCTATTAATTCGTAATTGGCAAAAAACTATCAGCACATATTTTAACTGCCACATTTGTCTTCCTGGACAGCCGGTCATCAAGTCCAGGTCTGACAAATATAAGTAGTGATATATTTATATTTTATACCAATATGGTTTATATTTCTGTCTGTGAGAAAAATGGAATACATTAAGTTATTTTTCAATTGTCTGACAATTAAAGCTGTCATGTCCCGTTTGGTCATTTGGAATCCGTTTGAGTACAAAGTCCATTCAGTTGCTGCTTCGCAGCTTTTGATTTCCTCTAATCAGCAGCAGATGGATTTTTACCACATTATATGTTCACATTAAATTCATACTGAGTTCTTTGAAGATCTTTCACCGCTTTTCATCAATTTGCTTTTTATTGTAATATTTTGGCATTTTGGAAAATGGTTACTTCCTTTTTGCAATTAAAAATATTGTGCCATAAAATATGAATGTCCACACAGAAGCCGCTTAGGATAGAGAAGGAAATCTCTAGGAAAACTGAGCCTGGCTCTGACCGAAGGAAACCAAAGATTCCCAATAAAATGTCAAATTTAGTTGTTTTCTGTACCAAGTCAAAAATCTTGCGTGGGAGGAAGGACTCGAAGAAGATGCTGGCTCTGGCTATACTTTTACAAAGAGTATTATTAACTGCAATCTAACTCAGGGCACAAAAGAGAAAAAAAAATCCCCAAAATGTTTCAAGCTGTTGAAGCTGTTTTTGATATTGCGAATTAAATGGGAACCACTGGCTAACTAGAGGAGTGTAAAAAAAAACTCACAAAAATAGATAGAAAACCCCAGAGCAAGTTGGAATGTCACAGAAAATGGTCAGCGATTATCTCAATGGCTTCACATGAGCATTTTATGAGCCTCGGAAATAATCCCGTCTTAAAAATCACTCTCTGGACCTCCCCAAAAACCCCGGTCCAGGTGTACCGGCTGTTGGCCTTGAGGACACTCTGCCTGCAGCCTGATTTTAAATGTAAAGTTTAGAGAGAGTTCGAATGTGTTTATTCTGGGCTGCGGTGAAATTTGTGATAACATCCGTCTGCAATCTGACTCAACATAACAAAGCCGCAGCAGCAGGAGTCAGATGTAAACTGTTTAACTGGCACTGAGATTGACACATGATGCCAACATGAAAACAGAAACACGTTGTCTTCCCGTGGAGATGATTTTCTGCAAAAATCTGATCAAACCCCGGCATTAATTGGTGTGGACACTGCGATAAGTGGCCGTAAATTTAGTCCTATCTAATCTGCGATTCCTCATGAGTATAAATCTGCAGCGTTTAGTCCCTGTAAATAGCCCTGAGGCATCTGAGCATGAAACATAGATGTAATGTCAACATCTATCCACATGCAATTATTGACAGTCTTCATCTGGCACACATCAAATCCGTAGAGGACAGTTTATGCTTGAGGCTTCGGGACTGCGGCGTCTGCAACAATACAAATGTTGGCTTAAATCTACTGGAGCCAAAAAAAGAAAACAGCGCTCTTATGAGTTGCAGCATATTCCTGACATTAACTTTTACACAATCAGTTGTCCCCATCTTCCAGCAGCATGGTTTATCCTCAAACATGGCATCCTTTTACTCTGGCAAGATTTAGGGAGAAACATGAGAGGAAGTTTCTTTCAGAAGTAGTTAAATTCATCCCAACCAAACAGATTTCTTCTAAAAAAACCTTACAGAGCCTTACATCTCTGTAAGCTCTGTGACAAGTGATCCAGACTTGATGCTGGTACTGATTAACGAGGAGATACACTTAAAGCTTCATTATCAGCATTAAAAAAAAAAAAACAGTGTTCACATGCAAAGACAATGGTAGCAGCCTATTAGATCAGAGCGTTAGGAGTCGTGCAGGACGTGGCGCTGCTCACAATGAACACATCACAGTGCACATAGTGCACAGCTGCTGCCACACAGGTGAATTAAACATCATCAATGTTCTGTCTTAATTAATCTGCCTGGTACACACTGTTGGGGTTGTTGTGTACTTCTTTTTTTAAAGTAAAATTCTAATGAGAGAGACTTTAATCTCACCACTTAAATAAGTTTGTATCCATGGAGGGTTCAGTATGATGAAGTGAAAAGGCCACATTGAGGGTCATTGAAACTGTGAGATTAAAGCTGTTATTTAAGGATACTAAAGATGCATTACTATTTTTTTAATCATGAATTTATGATTTTTGAGTAACATTATGAGAATTTATGGGTCTTCCTCCATCATTGAACCAGTGATGGGACTGGGTGAGAGGGATGTCTTTGGCAAAATAAAGTGCAAAAAAGTGCATGATACATAGTATAATTTTTACAGATATAATGTATATATATATTATTATTTTATGACCTGCAGATTAATGTAAATAAAAAAATGTAAAAAAAAAAAATTTAGATTTAGAATTAGATATATATTGTTCCATATGCAGTCTAGTACTAAACGTTCCATGGCCAAGTAATGGTCCCCTGCCCAGAAGTTGTGGACCTCCATTGTATGTACACAATATCAACTATGAAGCAAACCATTACAGCAACAGTACTGTCACAGCCATCCATCACTGTGTGAATGAGCAGTTACTGTGGAGTGATGTACATGGGCAGAATCATCAACTCCCAAAATATTTCCCCATTAAGTGCCATAAATTTGGTCTGCCCCATTTAATAGGTTAAACTACCTCTATAAGCTCGTCCCTAAAATCCCCCCTGGACTTTATTATAAACACTGTAATTCCTGCTTCTCGTATTGGACAAAAGACATAAAAATATAAATCAGTACCATTTCTCCACAGTGGGACAAAAAAAGACTGAAACTAAAAACATGTTCAACGCTCTCCATAAAAATGGCAGTAAAATTTAATCAGCTCCTAAACCTAAACCACCTGAACCCTCAAACACATCTTTTCACTGGCTGCTGTCGGACTGTGTTCTGCTGAAGATCTTCCAGGGTCTGGGTTACAACTGGATCTCAAGAGTCCAGCTCTGGTCTATATTTTTTCTTTGTCTTTGCTTTGTCCCAGCGTCAATATTCTTTTAAACCCAAGCTGAACTTTTTTCCATTTCACTGATAATGATTTTGACCCATTAATTAGAAAGATGAAAATTACAAGCAGAGATTTGAATAATTGTATGTCTCCTTTACGTCTCATTAACTTTTTAATCCACTGCACCAGCAGTTGGTTTCAATAGAAAACTTTGGCTCCGTCGTGGATGCAGCAGAATCTTGTTAGATCATCACAGCAATGCGATTCCGTTCAAGTCATGCAATTTCTCTGGCAGTGGAGTGAGGACATGATAGTACACTGGAAATAATCATTTTACAGGCTCAGCTCTGAATGTTTCTGTCCAGACTTATCTACAATTAACCAATAACTCTATTAGCAAAAATGTTTTAGTTTTTTTACCAGCATGTCATTGAAGCAAAAACCATTATCCTAATCTGATTATGTGGGTCGTATAAGAGGGTGTGATAGTGATCTTTTTTATTATATTAAAGTTATACTATATTCACATATGTTTTCATAGTAATCAAGAGTCACGTCTGGAGTGACAACATCATCCCAGTGAAACAGATGTGAGCCATAAAGTCAGCACTTTGACATTTTTGTTTGATCCACATTTCAACGCTCTTGAAACAAATAGTGCTCTATAGATAAGGAGTAGACGCTTTGTGTGCTCAGATGTTGGCAGAGATAGTGGGAATACTGTACCTATCAATAACAGAGTGTCATTCATTATAGAACACACTGTTGTGAAGATAGGTCACACTATCTACAGGAAAGAGAAGAATATTTCTTTTGATCCAAATCGCTACAGATAGTGTCTGTAAAGTATTTTTGTTGTTGTTGTTGTTTACGTGTGCTACATGATAACAGAGAGCAAACTGTGAGGAGGAGCAGTTGTAGTTTTTGTAGTAAACATCATTAGCAGCTGCCCTGGGACAGCATCCTGTAATGGGATGACAATGGAGATTACAGAGAAAAATAATATTAATTCCATTAGTCTAGCATATTGGACCAATTAGTTTTGTATTCTCCATTCTACACCAAGAGGTTCAGGGACAGGGTGGGGGCTTTCTAACACTTTAGTTGTCTAATAATGACACAGTAATAGACAATAATACACAGAAACCCAATCGTAGGGCCAACATCAATGACACCATCAGAATAAGATAATTCACCTTATCATATTGTAATAATAATAGGCATATTTAGCTCCCAAGTAGAAATATAATCATATTGTCCTCTGTACTGTCTGGAGGTGTTTCCTTGCATCAGACTAAAAGGAAAATCTAATGTCATGTCTGACCTATAAAAACTTAACACTCACCGTCTCATCCATGTGTAAAATATGTATAGAAAAAAAGGCAAATCTGTCACCTGGGCATTCACAGCAACTTACGAAGCCATCAGCTTAATTATTGTTCATTTTAATGGTTAATGTAGAAATGGCCAATAGAAAACAAATTGGTCCAAAATGGTACATTATTTAAATTATATTTTTCGTCCCATTACATGATGCTGTCAACTTGCACTACCTCCTGGTATCCTTTTACATAGTCTTTTACAATTTACATCATGAGGTTTTGTTTTTCTGTATATACTGTTGTATATATATTTTGTTTTTTTCTCCTGTTGTGGTACAGTGGCTCTGTGGGAGTACCTTCAATTTCCTTGTAGCCCCCTGTTACAATGACAATAAAGGCTATTCTATTCTATTCTATGCTGCCCATGACACTTACTACAGAAACTACAACTTACAGTTTTATTGCCATAGTTCAAATCACTGGGCTCTTTATTTATCTCCCACATTCATTTTAACTGTTCTTCTTTACATGAATCCATTCGGCTGCTGTACAATGTGAATCTCACCAGTGCAGGAATAATAATGTCCCACCTTATCCTTTATCTTTGTACCGAATTATTGTCATTGTAAAGTCGTTTTGTTTTTTACCTTGTCTACTTGCGTCCACCTGTATTGACTTATTTTTTGATCATGCTTATGGTGCTTATAATGAACAAATGTATTTTTAAGCAGTTAATGTTTATTTTAATCCGCACATATGATAAGCGGTAGCTAATCTGTCACTGCACTAAAAATGACAGTAAGTTAAAAACCACCCTAAAGTTGAAACACATTTTGAAAAAGGGAAAACTCTGTTTCTGACAGAGAGGAATCATTTGATTAATGGAGCAAACTATAATAGTGCATAATTTTTATGGCATTAATCCACTCTTAAAACAATGATGCATTTTTGAGAGATTTCATAATTTTCTTGGATTAAATGTTTTCAGCTGTGTGTCACTGGTTTCCTGCGCAACGTTCAAACACTGGGGCAGATGAGACAATTCACAACATTTTGGTGGACTTGACAGTTTAATAGTTTGAAAAATATTTTGTATTCATCGTTTAATGACGACGAAATAGCGGGGAAATAAACCACGCAGCGAATGAATTAAAAAGTCTAATTAATCCTCCGTTTTATGAGGATTTAATGTGAGAACGGAGCAGCAGTGTCAGAGCACATCAAAACCGTGTATATCCTCAAAACAAACAGACAGGAAAATTGCAGCTTATTAGATTTCACTTGTCTCTTTAAGATGGTCGATACGGAGCGGCTGACCTTGATGAGTAATGAAAGATTAATAAACACGTTAACTCCGGAGCCTTTGGTGCTGTGGGCAGCCGGGCCAAAGGCAACACGAGCGGCAGCATTTCATCCTGTAATCGGCCTCACGGAGCGGGAGGCACAGTGTGTGCGGTCTGCCGTCTCACATATAAATCACGCTCACAAATGAAAAGTGGCAACCAAATAATGCTGAGTTTAACTCAGAAGTATATATAAAAAAACAAGATAGTTGGAGTTTACACGACACGAAGGATCTGCGGCCAAATGTAGGGAACTAAAAACAATCACCAAAAGGTGGTTTAGATTCAACAGAGCAGAACATGGTGTTCAGTGACAGAACATAAAGCAGCTGTTTATTTTCCAGACTCACCGCTGATAATGACTAATGCAGCCGCCTTTCCTATTTCACATTCGACAGAGCTCAAATATTCCCGCCTCCTCTCATCCACGCCAACGCACACGGGTCTATTGAAACACTCGAAAGGCTCCGGGCATCGGACAGTCACTGACGTGAATGTTAAAGTGACTTTTTTTTTTATCATCATGCCTCACCTATTCGCTGTCAACACATTCATCTGGAATGATAAGTGAAAACCCCGCTTACACAAATTCAATTCACCTGCTTCCTGCAAATACAGTGACAGTTAACTGGAGCTGATGGACCGGCTTCTTAATGCTACAAGTGGACTAAAGCTAATTCAGTACAGGAAGTACAGATTAGCAGACAGACAGACGATAACAAGGAATGTCAACTGATGAACACATTGAATCAGAGTAATCACAGGGCTTTTGAGGCTTAATCGTGATTACCATGATTAATCAAGATAGATTCAAGATAAATTGGCTTTTGAAAATATTATTTAAAAAAACTATTTATAAACTATGTAAATTGGAACTGAATGACAAATAACAGCAGGTGGGAAGCAGGTAGTATGTGTTTTATGCTAACCTTATCCAAATTATGGAATCATTAATATAAAAAAGTCTGAAAGATTACGATAGTATAATTCATGTCCTACTAAAAATATGAAATAACTACAGTATGTACATTTTTCTTTATAGATGGTGAATTTTAGTCATTATTGTGTATTTTAATGGTGGTTTCTGGAATGTGTTCTGCGTTGCTTTCAAAACTTTGGTCAAGCTCCTTGATATTAATCAGTTAACATGAGTCACAAGAGCAAAAGTGTGGTTAGTTACAGATTCTGCCCTTTCTGATGCCACCGTTTCTCTTCATGTTGGTAGTTGGCATCGAAGGCAGGTGATCTACAGGATGAAACCTGTCGGCTGCTGGTTTTTTGGTGCGTCGACATGCACAAAATTTTGTATACAGACACAAACACAATGATATTTCTTCTCTGCATTAAACCTGTTTTTTGATGCAGGACCACCAAGAAACTTTTAATGGCACTTGACCAACATGGCACTGCTAGGATCGGATTCACACTCACACAAAAAATTCAAGCCTGATCCTTTAACCACTCAGACTGCCTCGGAGAAATACTCATTGGGTTGACCACAGTGGTTCGCACGTTCTTGATACTGTATCTGGGTGTGTGTTTTCTCCTCCTAATGAGGTTTCTCCTCACAGCCCAGGAACATTCAGGACTAAGGTACTGTAATTGTTCACTCTAAATTGTCCATAGGTACATAGGTGTGAATGGTTGTTGTGTCTATATGTGACTCAGTGCTCTTCTCTGGACTGCTGACTTTGGCTTGAGCCAACTTTATGACCCTGTAAAGGATTACTATAATTGGTGGAGGATGAATGGACGAAACATTTCTCCTTCTGGTTTCATTAACCACAGGCATGAAGACATTGTTTAGCATTGACCTTTAAAGTCCGCCACAAAAAACAACACGGCTCACTGATCCTTTGTAAAAATTACAAAGAAACAGTTTAATTTGCTACATGTGTCAGTTTTGTTGTCATTATGTGGATCCCTCTGAACTTCATGATACTACATCTCACTCCGGTTTGTGCTGCCTTGAAACGATTGACATCTATTAGAGGCTGAACTAAATCCTTTTTTTTATTTTCAGTTTGAAGTATGACATTGGTAAAACTTAATAAGAGAATGTATCTGAATAATTTTTTAAAAATCCTCAGTTTTACTAGAGATGCCTTTATATCATCTTTTTAATGTCGGATACATTTTAATGGCAAGTACTTACAGATAATTCAGGTATCTGTAGGTACTTTTGTCTGGAAACAGTATGCTTAAGTGGTGCGACACATATCAAGTTGTGCAGTACAGCTGCTTATTTAAACAAATATATAAAATGTTACAGTAAGAATACCTCACACTTAATTGATCTAGATCCCAATGACAAAGCATTGACTAAAAAGCTAAAATGTTTACAATTTATTTTAAAAATAATTGCTTCAAGAGAAAAGGTTCATGGCCTTAGTTTGACACTAAAGTTGAACACATGTAGAACCCAGCCATTTTACTTCTCTTCTTGTAGCAATGCTAGGCTAACTGACCGCAACAACTCCGCAATTGTTACCCTAACTCTGTCTATGTCTTCAATCACGAGATCCACAAATCTTCTCTCAGGTCTTGAACTCTATCTCCAACATCTTTGGTCCAACTGATCAACTTTCTCTCCTTAGCACTTGTTCAAATGATCCTGACCTTGCCTCTAACCATCCTGGTCACTCCAAATACAAACACAGCATCTTCAAGTCAAAACTTTTACTGACAGCAGATTCTAACTTTCACTTTATGTTTAGGTTTTTTTTTTATATGATTTGTGAAATGAATACATTTCCTCATGCCTGGTAAAACAATGTAAGGTGCGCCTCCAGACCTACAGTACGAACACCACTCCATTTTTGGACCAATTTTTAAAGATTTATTTCTTCAGCATCAGAGCAAAATTTCACCTGGGCTTTTTGCCATACACATGTCTGGGAAACACATTTTTGTTCCAAATAGGTTCTGACAATAAGACATTTATGAGGAGAGACATGATGAGTTTATGATCAATTCTGACAGTCAAATACAGCTGAGTACGGTTTTGGCAAATCGTGGCAGGAAACCCGCAGGTGTAATTGATAACATTAAAGACATACATACATTCCACCAGGCCCAGCTCCTACCACGGCCCTGCTGCTGCTACTAGTGTTGCTGCTGCTGCTGTACACGCTGGCTCAGTGGGAGGCTTAACAACAAACTAATGTATTTTCCATAAACTTTTCACCTGTACTTTTCCTAAAGATGTGCCAAACTGTCTGCAGTGAAGAGGAAAATGAAGTGTATGGAGACTCTGGTCATTCCGTCAGTCAGATGGAGCCTCGGGTTCACAACTGTGCCTTTTTGAGTATTTTGCAGTGCTTGTTTACTCTTAAGTGCATGTCAGTTTTTTTTCCCAGGACCGTTTACTGAATAATGAATAGCAGAAGCAAAATGTGCATTAAATGCATTATGTGCAGGACTACAGCAGGACTTTGTATCTTCTAGGGATCTAATCTTTCCCCAGGAAATAAACAAAAGCAGCACTGGATTGTTTGCTACCCAACATAGTGCATGTTGGATAAACGTTCTACATTTTAGTGAACTTTTGGTTTTTTAAACATACCATGATCTACGCTGGTAAATATTCTAAATGCTGGTCATTTTGGAAATTTCCTTCAACTAGTGGCCTGCTGGCCAAATCTGGTCCATCTGTTCCGGCCTGCAACCGGATTCCAAAATTATGAGGATTAAAGAGAAAATACCATGTGACCCCTACTAATAAAGCATTAGTGTCTGTCCAAAAAAACTCTGGCCCTCTGACACACAGTCTGTGACCTCTGCTCCAGACATTAGACCGTGGTTTCATACAAGCATGACCGTGTTGGATGTCAGAGGTCAGATGAGATTCACAGATGAAAGAAAAGTAACAGTAACTCCAACAGTAACTCTTTACAACCGAGGTTCGCAGATAACCTTCTCTGAACAAACAGCACATGCAGCCACACCTTGGAGCTGATGGACTACAGCAGCAGACATCACTGTACACTCCATCAGGTGACAATAGAGAAGGAAACAGGAAGTGATCAGCTGTACACTTCCTAGTTCCTGCTTATATTTCTGCGTGGATATTTTACCACAAAAGACATGGAGTCAATAAAGCAAATAATTATGAAAAAAGGAAATTAGCCAAAGTAAAAAAAAGTTTTTGTTTAAAGCAGCAGGTTAAAAACAAGTGAAATAAACAACGAACATTAAATGATAGACTATTTCTTATACAGAAAAAAATTGAAATTTATTGTATTGATACAGACAATGTGTACACATAATTTGTATTGGCCTCAATGAATTGGGAAAAAAATCACCTGAAACTGGCTACTGACAATGTTGGTATTTGACTATTTTACAGACACTGAATTTCTTCCTCTCATTTCTCCAGAGTACACAACTGTAATAGACACACTGGAAGGACAGTTCAGGACCCGTCTCTCTGCGCCTTTACACCTGCTGAGCTGCAGCCTGGGCTGCTAACCTCTCCTGTCTCTCCAGCTCTGCCTTCTCCCTAAACTCCTTCTCCCTCTCAATCAGATGTTTCCTATCCACCTCCCAGGCCTGAATACGTTTCTTATACTCTTCCAGATCCAGTTTTTCTGAAGCAGCCAGCTTCTGTTTGGCTAGAGTGCTGACTAAGTCTTGCAGGGAGGCAGAGTCCACTTTACCCTGGGACTCTAGTAGGCTCTTCAGTTTCTGAATGTGAGAGAAAGGTCAAAAAGTCCTCAGTAGGTCTCTAGAAAGAACAGTTCAATTTGTCTCAACATTCTCTGAAATCAACTTCTGGATAAACACTGAATATTTCTGATGTTGTAATGACACTTTGACTCCACGCCTGAGGTAAATAACTTACCTTAAATCTGTTGATATAGTTTGGCAGCTGAGCACGTTCAGCCAAGTCATCTTCATCTACAGCATCTTTCTTTTTTACCTCCTCCTCTCCTGACTCCTCACCTGAAGACTCTGAGTCTGAGGCTGTGGATAGCTCCTGCAGCAGATCGTTCATGCTGTCAAGCTGGGGAAAAAAAATACAAAGTATTAACCTTTTTTACGATTGGGGGGTTCTTCAGAATCAATCACTACTGCACTTTAGGTTCTGGAAAAATAAGAACAAAACAAAATAATCTTTGCTTTTCACTATTTTCTTTTTAAAAGTTAAAGTTAAAAACTTTTTGAAAGACTAGTTGAATTTTAGGTTTTTTATATTTTGACAGAGAAAACACACAAACACTGTTCATACATGAATAGCAAGAGCCGTAAAGATAAAAATTTCAATTATTGGCTCATTGTCTAAATCCAATTAAAATGACCTTTTTTTTGAAAGAAAACAGAAAACCTGACATAAGAAGCTGAAATCCTTTCAGACAACTTGCCTCATCCCAGGTGAGTTATAAAGCTGGCACTGGCAACAGTGTCAGTGCCAGCTTTATTAAACAGATGTAATATTTCCTCTTTCCTGCTGTTTCACTGCTGCTGCACTAATTCACACAGACAGGCGGAGAGTTCCAGACCCTTCAAAATCACATTAGAGTGAACAAAGCCCACATATTAGACTGGACCCCAGGACACCGGCTACATAATGGGCCGTGACTAAGTGCATGTATGGAAAAGACTGCAACGTCTGAGAAGTGCGTGTGTGTGTGTGTGTGTGTGTGTGTGTGCCATTCCCACCAATGAGTAACAGCAACCGGTCTCTCCTGTGTGAGCCACGTTTTGACACTCTCCAGCGTTTTCCATTTTTAAATATACTAGTGTCACAACAATAATATAACACTTGGAGAATGTGTTTGTTTGACGTCAAAACCAACAGTCAGAGCAGATCTGGTACCGTGCAGGGAGCCCTGTGGTCTGGGGAGGTGTTTTGTTTTTGTCCGAGGTGTTTGTTGATACTTATATGGCGAAAGGACTGCAGGTCGACATTGTTGGTCACGTGGCTCTCCCACAGCTGTACTGTCCTTTCTCTGTGCTCTGTTACTGAATTTAGCTGTGAGATGTTCTGTAAGCTGTTCAGTATCATCAGTCATGACAGTAAATCAAAAACCAAACAGAGGACAATGGGCCTTTGCTAAGGCGTTAAGAAAATAATATGATTGAAGTATCAGAAGAAAAAATTAAAAGATAAAGGAAGTATGAGATGAAAAATTGAAAGAAAAAGGAGATGATGAAGAAGAATGAAGACAAAAAGTAGCAAAGGTAGAAGAAGAGATAGACGATAAAGGAGAAGACACCGTAGATATAAATAGACCGGTGTCACTGTGACATAAAGGTAATTCTCCCTCAAACATCTGTGTCCTTACAGTGTCTTTGTTCAGCTTCATGTCTCCAGTATCAGCAGATACTTTCTCCATGATGTCCAGGGCTCGACCCAGATATCCACGACCCCAGAACAGAGGCATGCCTTTAAACACTGCATGTATTCCCTTTGACATCTCTACCAGACCTGGGTGTGAAAAACACCAAAAATAAGAAATCTGCAGAACAAAACACTCTACAATATGGTCATTAATAACATACACACACACATACACACACCTAGAAGAGCGTTTCCAAGTAGCTGGGTGTTGAGGCCAATGTTGTTGTTTTGGGTCAGGCCACAGATGAGCAGTGAAGCACCCAGACTTCGCTGCTCTGACATCTGGGAGGAGTACATTTACACAATTCATTTAGAAGAACAATTCATTGAGCAGAGAAGGACTGGTGTCTGCCTGTTTTAAACACATCTACTGTTTTGTTGGGCATTTAGGAAACACAAAAGTATCAGGAATATTAGTTTTACCAACCGTGAGCTGTGGTCTGGAGGCTAGGTACATGCTCAGAGCATGGAGAGACAGAATCTGAGTGGACGGAAGGTCAAAGGCCTCCTGAAGCATCACCTCCTCAACTACACAGCATGCATCTGCACAGAAAATACATTTTTACCATTACACATCCTTTAATTTATTTTCACCAGACTAGAGTTAAAAAAAAAACAACAATTCTGGTAATTTTAAGGAACAGTCTGTTTTGTTTTGTTTTTTTTTCCCTATCAAATCCCTTGAAATCCCATTCTAACTACTGTATCAATGGCAACCGTAGTGGTGTTGTCATCCAAATCACAGCAGGAAGCACCTGCTAAATACAAAATGAAATCTATAAAAGTCTTTCCTACTTCAGAAGTAACACATATTTTGCCAAAAGAAAGAATTTTCCAGCAACTGAATTGTATTTGTTAAACTTGAGTGAGACTCATTTGTCAGTACTACAGTATCTGCATCCCGTCAAACCCATCTTAAGTCTTATCTGAGTTGGTCTGCTGATTTAACCTCATCAAGAAGAACTGATGTAATGATATATATGAGAAACATAATACTGGTATTTCACAGTAGTTTATTCCTTATAGAAAACAGAACAGCACAATTTAAATGAAAAGGTGATGTGAAATATATGAAGACATTTGGAAAGGCAAGGAGAGAAGTGGAAAATAATTAAAAAGATTTAAAAAGCCAGCTGGCTGCAGGAGATTCCTCCTCCCAAACCTTTTACCTCGTCTGCCCTCATTACCTCATTCACCTCCGTGGAGACCAATCAAGCACTGACAAAGTCGTATAATTTGTTTTTCTTGTTACGTATGTTTTCACGGTAGTGTGTCTGGTATCACTGGTGAGCTCCAGGATGACATCACTGCCGAAGAAGTACGACTTCCTAGATGCCACTGCATGGAGTATCAGTATGTGGTTGTAATTCTCTTCTTTGCATCAAATTTAGCCCCAAACTAATACAAAGCATTTGCCATGCTTTACTTAGGGTAACAGGAACACCACTGTATTTTCACCAGAGCCATGGTTCTTGTTAAATATAGCTGATTTTTTTTTAATATGTGAAAAAGTGGTTCTCAAAGTGAGGGGTGGGGACCCCTATCGGTGTATATAGCCATTGCAGGCAATTTCAATTTTTTTTATTGGACCAAATTTGGAAAAAGACTGTAGATCAATTAATAATGTTATGTAATGCATGTTCTACAAGCCACCATCAAGATGCACAGGAGGTATCAACAATAGTCCCATCTCCACTTGGTGTGCGTTACTGTTGTGGTAAACAATTTGAAGTTCTCAGCTTAATATGTTTTTTTAGCCAACTTTTTGACACTACATCATCATGATCAAGGAGAAAACAGACATTTATTTTAGGCTCTGCTTCACTGGCCGTTTTAATAAGTATTTTTCAGATGCCATTTTGCCATCAAAACTGAAAATAATGTAGCCTCTTTTATTAAAGGAGCACAATCAGCCTCTCCGTCACCCCCGTCTTTTATAAACATAGAAAATCAGTGATTCAAATAAGTTATGACTTCACTGATTTTCTTTGAGTCTCATTTCTGGCCACATTCTAAGTTGTGGAATTGTTTGAAGCCTATGTTTAGAAGGCTCTGCACTTGAAAATCAGTCATTTCACTGGACCATAATTAACAGACTTACTTTTATAGTCTCCATCCTTAATGTAAAGATCTAAGAGCAGATTCAAGGTGAAGTCATCTGGGAATATTCCGTACTGGACCTGCACACACACACACACGCAAACAGACTTAATACCCAAAAAACTCACATCACATGTGTAACAATAAGAATTTCCTAGAGAATTTGTTCTTGAGCACTGTTTACTCTCCGTGATTATGAAGTGATATACTGCATGTAATATATCACACACAACACTAACAAGTGCAGATACACATTGCATCACTGACACTGATCTAAACAAGCACAGAGGTGGCCGCGCTGACAGAGTATACCCTGTTGTATCCTTACTGTAAACACATCATCGCCTGCTTGACGTCTCTGCCTTTTAAATAATTCAGTGATACGCAGACACTACAGCACATTCAAGAGCAGCACACACACCGCAGTGAAACTGTCAAACACGTTTGATGTTATTTGTGCTGCTCAGATCAGCCTTAAAAAAAAAAAACCTGGCTCCTTCCGACAGGCGGCAGATAAGATGGGCGGCCAGTCTTTATTGAAAGCTTCTGATTACATTTCCTGTATAACTGTGATGATGAGCCTCATCCACATAGCTGACACGTTGTGCACCTTGTTCTTCAGCGTGTACAGAGCCTTCTCCGTGGCCCCGTACTTCAGACACTGTCTGACCCAACTGTGGACGGTCCAGTCTCGCAGATACCAACAGTTTGGGCTGTGACGAAACCTAAGAAGACAGAAGGACACGGCACTTGCTTTAGTTCAAAGGTTCATGATTGATTCAGAATTAAGAACACAAACGATCACACAAAAAGTATGTGATTGGGAAATACACTAAATCCTGTAATCACAAAAATGGCTGAAGATTCCAAAGGAAGGAGTAAACAGGAAAGGTCTGGAGTTGCCCCGAACAAAGAAAAGAATGTTGCTGAGCATAAACCAAAACAGACAAACCAAAGAGACGACTCATTCCAAGAAAAGCACACAAGAAGGTACCACGGTCCAAAAGTGGGGCTGCGGCAGAGATGGCCCACACAGAACTAGAAGCAGACGAGAGGAGAAATGACGTCTTACTTGTAAAGGTAGTACTCTGCCTGATCCACCTCGTCCCGTGATGAAATGTTCTCAACAAACTGAAACCAGGTAAAGATAAAAGATCAGAAAACAAACCAATCGCAGTCTTTTTTATTTCATTATGGTTAGTTTGGTCAGTTTTTTGTTTTTTTTTATACCCGGGACAAAGTGAGAGAGCTGACTGGAAGATTCTTGTCATACGTTCTGTCCATGATGGAGGCCAGTTCAGCTGCAGGTTAAAAACATAGAATAATCAGATTATTACAAACAGCTGTGTGTTGGTTCTGGTCCTGATGATGGTTCTTGTCAAACACTTTACTTTGACTCAGTGTGGGGTTGGTGTCTCACTCAAAAGGCTCTGGGGAGTGTGCCTTTGTGTCCTTGAGCAAGACACGTTATCCCAAGTGTCCAAAATTTCTCCCACTAACTAGATCCAGTCTCATGGCCCCAAATAAGTAGAGGCAGCATCGAGAAGTCTGTCATGAAATATCAGTGTACCAGCACCCACTGTGGAGACTCCTGGCTGAGAGTGAGTCTATATTTGTCACAGACATCAGTTTGAGCCAACACACACTGAGTGTGTAACAACTGTGTGTTAAATACTGAGCAGCTGCTTCAGTGACGCTATAGAGTTACACTGCCATCCTGTGTTCAATGCTGGAATTGCAAATTTAAAATGCAGTCAAAATAGGAAAGCTTTTTTATAAGCGTTAAAAATAAAAGTCACATAAATCCCGCTACAATTACTATATCTATTAAAAGCGGCCTCTTTCAAGATTTAATATTTTCAAAGAAAAATGTGTCAATTTTGCTAAAAAAAGCCCATGTCTGATATCAATCCATTCACTGCATGTTTATCCTACAGAAAAGTCAGGACAAAATTCTGAAGAAATATAGGTAGAGAAGGTTTCAGGTTTGAGTCCACCAGCTGCCAAGTTACCACTGAGGTTCCTCTGAGCATGACACCGTCCCCACTCACTGCTCCCCTTAAAGCTGCCCACTGTTCACTTTGGTGATGGGTTAAAAGCAGAGGTCACATTTGGTTTTGTGCAGTGGTGTGCTGTGTCACAATGACAAGGAGTTCACTTTCCTTTCCTTATTATTATTTAACCTTTATTATGATGTGTATACATAAAAAAACAAGGTTAAATTGTAGATCGGAGGGTTCTTCTACTATCAGTAAAAAAAACCCACAGGAATAACATTTTGCAAAAATAATCAACAAAATTTGGAGTTTTCAAGTTTTACAGAATCCAAAAAATGCAGTCACCTGTCCTGCTTTTTTCCCCTCTCTTTTCAATACAGGCTACTTTTTAAGATTCTTTCTTTTTTAGCTATTATGTGCTGAAAAAGTCTACAACTTTCAATCACTATGACCAAGACATCCCTTATTTTGTTATTTCAACATAAGATTAAAGGAAGAAAATGCCATATTATTACACTGTCTCCTGACTGACTTGATGGTTTTTTTCTACACAGAATGGATCTAAAGACATTGTGTAGCCAAACAATCATGTAACATGTAGCCGTGGTATTATTGAGATGCAGGAGAGGAAGGAAAAACAGCTTTGACCGAGGTCACGACAAACATCTGATTGTAGAATCTGAGTGACTCTGACTGTGGTCTAACTGTTGTGTGTGATCAGTTTGGTTTGAGTGTTTTTTTCACTGCCAAATTGATCACTTGGGATTTCCACATATCTAACTGTTACCCAAGTAAAAGTAAATAGTGTGAAAAAAAACTTCAGTGAGGGATTGTTCGAGTGACTGAAGCATCAAGTTGATGAGAGAGGGGAGAATTGGCAGACAGGTTGGAGCTGAATGTGGTAACTCCTAACCACCATTTACAACTGTGGTGAGCAGAAAATCATCCCAGAATGCTCAAAATGTCAAACACTAAGCTACAGCCCGCAGAAGGCCACATGTGGTTCCATTCCTGTCAGCCAAGAAGAGAAATCCGAGGCTGCAGCGGGCACATGATTACCAACAGAGGACAGATGAAGACAGTCATGAAGAAAATCACAAACTGGTGTGATGATTCCGACTTTTCTGATGAGTATGCAGAAGGTAAGGTCAGAATTTGTCATTGGCTGCTTGAATCAAAGGTCCCATTAGACCAGACTAGTGGTGGAGATAATAATGATGTATTTAAAAATACCAATCGTCCATGATTTAAAAGCCACAGAAACTAAAGCTGTGGCTCTGACTGACAGACAGTATCCATTTATGCGCCCAGTTCACTGTATTACTACTTCCAGCAAAGTATTGCACCATGGTCTCACAAAGCAAAAGTAATCTCACATCACTGGTACAAAAAGTCAAAACTATTGATCCTATTATTTATTTAAAAAAGAAATAAATAAATAAAATGGTCATTTATATGCATTGCTATCAGGAAGTTTCTCTACTTTTCAAGGGTCAAATACATTGCAAATAATTTAAAAAAACTTCAGTGTAACTATAGTTAATCATACATTCAAGTTTCAACTCTTCCTTCCATCCTGGACACATAACACTTAAGCCATGGTCATAGGTCATCTCTCTCTCTCTCTCTCTCTCTTTTAAATGTTCCACAATGAAGTCTGTTATTCTACACATTAATCTTGAGTGAGGACTGCCTTATTTTTTGCATTATAATATTTTAAAACATATTTATATATCTTATAAATATGTAAAATATATATTATATACTGTACTTATATTAGCAACACTGCAGTTTAAAATGTAATGACTCAGGGCAGTATCTGCCCTTGATTTATGCAAAAAAAGGAGGTACTGACAGCTTTAAATATACAGTATATACTATATACAGTATATATAAAAAAAATCAAACAATTCTTAAGATTGTTGCAAACTTCAAGGCCTTGGTAGATCCTTCTTATAAACCCAGTTTCCCAGCCTTGCTACTACTTCCGATGATTTGGTTTTATGTTTTAAAATAAAGGTCATACTTAATTACTAAACTTTAACTTGTAGTTTGTAATGTGTTTTTTATTTTAGATTATTCATTCATTTCCTGATTTTAGCTTTCACTAGTACTGAAGTACTGTATCTGGTTAAAATTAATCTAATCCTATATAACCATATGTACCAAACAGTAGAAAATTTGTATTAATATTAAAATTATTCTTCTTTGGACACATGACCGCTAATAAATGGTCACTGTAGGTCTTAGGGCAATGGATGTTGAGCTATATACAGGTTGTATAACAAAAAGAATGAACAAATTTTTTTTTTCCTTAATGTGAAAATGATTTGATTTATTTGATGGCACAGCAGTAAATTGGATATATTTTGCTAGTTGATAACAATGAGACATTAAAACTATATTTAAGATATGGGGTAAAGAAATTGTTATTTCTTTTTCTTCCTAACATTTTATAGATACATTGATGATCTATTGATGATTATGAACATATGTAGTAGCATAACATGTATCTAGTGTTTGTGTGAAAGTTTCCTCGGTCAGTGTGCTTCTGTGGACTCCTCTCCCTTCCTGTCATATCTGAATTTACATCACTAAGATACGATTTACCGAATCAGGTCATTGACAGTGACATGAAACAGACCAAAAACTTAAGAGCCAACAACGAGGTCCTCGAGCTGACCCAGCATGCTGTTCCTAATAAACTGGTCCGTAACCGCACCCCTAAATAATTGTATTTAAAGTATTAACATCGATTTAATCTCTTACCCAGGTTCTGAGGATCTTTCTCTCTCGACTCCCACAGTTTGGTGTCTGTGTACGCTGCTGACAGTAACCATCTTCTGGCTGCAATAGAGACATCAGGTCATGTTATAGACACTTCCATAGTCTTCCACAAACAAACGTTCGCGTTGGTAAATATCAGTTATATTACTGTACGAAATCTTTTAACAACAAAAAAACGTGTTTAAAAGCTCTCATTTGAAAAATACCTGTAAAGGAAGGTGATAAACGGTTAACTTTGACAGCAGCAGTCACACATCGCTTCAACACGGACGACGCCATCTTTGGACCATACCATGTTACAGCCAGGGCGGGGGGTTGCCGTATTTCGTTTCTTATTTTTTTAAACTGACGTAAAAAGGACTACCAAACGTGATACTCGAAGGAATCGGACAGTTTTAGTTTTTTTTTTTAGGATTACCGAGTTAATGTATTGTGAATGTATAAATATACTTATCAATCCATACTGAAGTCATATTCATATTTTCGCTCGTGTTACAAATAGTTTTCAAAAAGCATATAATTTTTTCTAATGTATTAAACGCTTAAAGAACTATTTAATAAAACATTTTTTCAAGTATTAGATTAGCCACACGGGGCTATTTACTTTCTTTAATTTAATTGATTTGATGAATTGATTGATTTTAAGCAACAATTAATAGAATTAATCATTTTTTATTAATATGTTTTCTGCTTTACACTCACTTAAAGTAGTAGCAGTACACGATAAAGTAGTAAAAAACAAAACATATATTATTAAAGTAAAATATTCAGTATCAGAACCAAAGCTTCATATTCATCTAGAGTTTTACTTTAGAAAGAATAGATTGAACTTCGCTTGGTATGTAACAAAGTATGTACACATGTTGCTATAGGACTGAGCAAAATAGACAATAGAGGGTGCTGTTAAATAGGTTAGAAAAAAATAAGTGTACAAACAGGAGGGGTTGCTTTGCTTTCAGACAATAAGTGTGTATTTGGCATGGTGGAGAAAATCATTCTGCAGATTTTGAGGACCTGAATTGCCATTAATGATTTACCACCAAAAACACAGTCATACAAAAGCTGAATAACAAAAGCTGAGCTCTATTTAAATCAACTCTAATTATGTATGTGTTTGTATGGGGGTAGCGGAACCATGGCCACAATGTGTCCTCCATCACCTCCTTGTCAGTGAGCCAGCATTTTTTGTTTTTTTCCTCATACGTAGAGGAGGACAATCATCATCTGTAATCACAATAAGCTCCCTGGCTACAGGTCAAAGGGGATAACAGGTTAAGTCTGGGGTGGGACAGTTTTAGTGAACAAAACATGGAAGAATTTAAGCACCATCTTGTTTTCTCACTGACCGACAAAACAGGAAGGTTGCATTAGGCACACGTAGGTAATTGAGTATAATTGAAGTAGACTCTGTATTAAATCTTTAAAGAAATAAATTGGACATGAAGTTGTGTCCTACTTACAGGATAACAGGATAACGTACAGGATAATGTTTTATTTAGTTTGTTTAAATATTTATGATGAAAAGCTTGTTTTGTATAGTATAGTAAGTATTGTATAGGTCATAAGGAGTTGAACTGAGTTACAAAAAACACCCCATGGGACCATTAAAGAAACAGTATGAGAAAGCATAAGTGGCAGAAAAGAGCTTGAATAGTGGTGCTGGATGCGTTTATGTGTTGCAAAGTGAGATGGGTTTGAGTAAACTAACTGCATAACAACACAGTGAATTCTGGAGTATTTCAGTTAAAAAATAAAAAATAAAAATAATAAGCATTATAAGCATTTAAACCAAACAACTGCACATTGTCTAATTGCACTCAGGCAGGAAGTTCGTTTAGGGCCATTTAGCAATGTCACACAATCAACTTGGATAAGTTTAATTTAGTATTTAGTAGTATTTGAGAGAAAACTAACTCTGTATTTAAATATCTACTTTTTTTATTTGTTTCAAAAATAGAGCAAATTCCATGCATCTCTTCTTCTCATTATTTATACAGTAATCAGCTACATTATACATGCAGAAAAATTTCGAAAATCATATCATATGATATAATCAAAATCTTTATTTGTAGTGCTTGTCGTCCATGTATTACACTAATAACTGTGTTTCACAGCAAATCATGTTGCTTTCTTTCTTCTTCTTTTTTTTTTTTACCTCTCACACAAGCTTCCCTTTTCTCAGCATTAACTGTATCACAGCAATAACCTGTATTCCGGTTGGTTGTTTTCAAGGTTTCACTTCAATTTCCAATCATGCAAAAGTGATCAAACAAAATTCTCAAACATGGTCTTTCACATCACCTCAGTGCTGGGAGCAGTTGAGACAGGGGTTGGGCCTGAAATGTGAAGGTAAGGAGAGGAAAGGAAAGGAATGAGAGGAGGATGTGAGAACTTCCTCAAACTGTTTGCAGTTTCGCCCTTCAGGACACGGTGGTCGCCACTGGTAGAAATAGAGAAGCCGCTGTTCTGCATTTCTCATGACAAGAAATGACCTGTTTACCTGTCAGATTAAATGGAGCTGCTGTATACTGAATAGGCCACTATTGTCCAGTACCATAATGATAATGATTACATATGAGATACTTGGAAAGGAAGAAAAGGAAAGTGAACTCCTTGTCATTGTGACACAGCACACCACTGCACACAACCAAATGTGACCTCTGTTTTTAACCCATCACCAAAGTGAACAGTGGGCAGCTTTAAGGGGAGCAGTGAGTGGGGACGGTGTCACACTCAGAGCACCTCACTGGTAACTCAAACCTGAAGCCTTCTGTACCCAAGTCCACTTCCTTAACCACTAAGCCACCACTGCCCCATATAATAATAAGTTTCTTCAGAATTTTGTCCTGACTTTTTTGTAGGATAAACCTGCAAGGAATGGATTGATATCAGACATGGGCTCCTTTTAAAAAAAATTTTTTTTAGCAAAACTGACACATTTTTCTTTGAAAATATTAAACTTTGAAAGGTGCCGCTATGGTGTAATTTGAATATATGTTTTATCATATTGAGCAATAGTAACCTGATTATTCTATGGTCTTGTTTTTGCATGTTCTGCGTTGAGTAGAAACAATGCTGCATTCTGACTGGTGCAGACATATGAAGCCTTTGTCTGAGACACCTACTGTGTCCTTCACCGCTGTTTGATCACAGGCTAGAAGAGAGAAGGTCAGGGGTTTTTTCTCTTCCTCTTCCTTTGCTTTGAAAGAGAAGCAGGAGGAATGAACAGCTCTCCTGAAACTCACCGCAATCATATAATATGTGGTTTGGGTTAGACACTGAGGATGTTGGATGGAACACAGACACATTTTCACACAAATATATCAGTTTATTTATTAATTTAACAGAATCACAATTGGCTCATCAAATCATATTGGCATATAATAATACAAGAACAACGTTTCTCATAAATCATCCGTGACAAAATCATCTACTCAATACAATGAAATAATACAGAGTCGATCACAGTTAGTTTCATCAAGCTTTGTCAAATCTGTTGCTGTCATAAATTAAAGGAGAGAATATGGATGATTTTGATTGATACTATTCTAATATTAATTATATTAATCAAATCTCTACACAAAAAAATATATACTTGATTCAAATTCAAAATACATCTATTGACAAAAAAACATATATTTTTTCTGATTAGCCAAATCATGTATTTTAATATATATTAATTTACTAAATATTATGTACAAGAAATGCTTCACATCTTTTTAATGCAGGGACTTTATTTCTTTTTTGTAAGATAACAAACTTGATGTGTTCATCCTTCCTTTTTGGCCAAGCTACTGCAGCACATCCTTCATAATTACAGACATACAAGCCTCCCTTCTCCTCAGGGAAGTGCCTCCTCAGCATCCTGTACACTTTTCTGTCAAAACAAACCCTCCTCTCATTCTAACACTACTTTCTCAATCTGTTTTTCTCCACCATCCTGTTCGCCTGTAAAGTTACCAGCAACTATTTCACCTGTCTCCAATCTGTTCTGCTCTCTCTCTGCTCATTGATCACTGTCTCTCTGAAGTCGTTCGGCTGCTGTTCACTCTGCTCTGGCTCTTTTTGCTCCTGATGATAATTTTCTAGCTCTGAATCTGAGTCATATGCATATGAATGACTAGAGCCTGGTTCATGGTATGACTGCTGGCCAAGCTCTAAGTAAGATTCATAGGATTCTTCTGACTCCATGAAGTGCTCGGCAGATCGTCCTTCTGCTTTTCCTGCTGCCATCTCATCCGTTACACTTTGCTGATGAAGCTGTTTGTGTTTCTCGCCCACTGACTGATCATCAAGAGACCCCGGTTCTCCCTCCTCTAACTTTTGGTGGTATTGTTCCTTGCCTCGGCACTGATGTGGGTCCACTTCAGGGCTGTACTGGCTCCTTCTGTACAAACTCTCTTCATCTTCCTCCTCCTGACAAGAGCTTCCAAGGATGCTCTCTCCATCCGACTGAGAAAGCCGGAGGCTGGGCAGCTCTGGTGGTTTCTGCGAAAGGTCAAATGGCTCCTCTTGGCTGTAGTGAGTGAGGAGCCCCATCGGGGAAGTCAGGCAGAATTGCCCTCTTTGCCTAAACACTGAAAACCAGAGGACAATGAGATTGAAACATGTATGAATAAATATATCTTCATGCAACAAATAATTCATGTTTTTACATCTTTCATCCAGTCCTCTGTCCATGACTCCGTGTTTGACCTTCATGTGTCTGGTCAGATTTCCCTTCAGTGTGAATTTGCTGGGACAGTAGAGGCATTTGAAGGGCTTGCTGTCTGAATGGAGATGCATGTGGCCCATTAAATTATGCATCCTGTTGAACTCCTTCCCACAGAGCTAAAAAAAAAAAACAATTAGAAAAAGAATAGCAAAACATTAGCCTGTTGTGCTTAGTTATACTAAGTGAAATATCACTTAGTATAAGGGGGTGGGGGGTCTCCTTTCATTTATCAATTTGAATTTAAAAGGAACCTCTTATTTGAATTTTAAAACCATCCCTCTATTAATTTACTCTTAAATAAGTTACCCTACCCTTGACCATGAATGAATGTGCAGGCGTTCAGATACACACACACACACACACACACACACACACACACCCATGAATGCTCCATTCGTTTCCCCCTTTCATCTTTGTCTTCCCTTCTTCCTGCCTCTCTTTCTGTCTGATATCAGAAAAACAGAAGAACAGAGGCAGAGAAAGGGAGAGAGGGAGAGGAAACAACATGGAGACAGGGCCAGGAGGAGGAGAACAGGGAAGGGCAACTCCTGTGCTGTCCTTCCTCTGCATTCTTTTTTATTAGGGTGGTCCTTTCCTTCAGGAGGAGAGAGGGACTGTAAACTGTCCAAGAGGACCGTGAGAAAACAGGAAGCTCCCTCCAGCAGTAGAGAAAGCGAGATGAAATCTATTTGTGGGCCCTGTCCTCTGGGGAGGCTGAGGGACCATTGTTAGAGAGGCAGTTTGTGCGGCAATATCCTTCCTACAGACAAGGAGGCTCCCTCCACCAAAAGCCTCTTTGCTATCTGGTCATCATCTCAGTCGTCATACCAAACATCGAGGTCAAAACACAATCTCTAGAAAGTTGGGAATTCCTTGTAACAGTAGCTTTTATAGAAATAAGTTCCTGGCTACTTTCGGTATACCAAAAAGTTCAGCCTAATAGCTTAGTGGAGCAAATAGTGAGTCACTTCCAAATAATTCTACACAGTCTTTACAATGTGTTTCATATTAATACTAACGCATACAAATATTATTGGGTAGATCCAATGATTATCTTCATCTACTGGAAAAAATATACAGGAATTTATGTATGTCCTGATTTCGTGGGAGCTATTAGCTACGTTTTACATTCTCCACGTGAGTTGCTAAGACAACTTGAAGTAGCTAATCATGAATTTCTGCACTACTTTAAATCAAAATACTCTAATACTACTAATAAAGATAATCCCTTTCCCATTTCCTTTCTAGTGGTTCCATAGTGTGGTGGTTAATGGCGCCTCCTGTGGCAGTCTGTGTCAGTTGCAAAGACTCAAACTGTACATTTTCAATAAGGACCCAAATGTTATTAATTAATTATTTTAAGGGATACTTGTTGTTGGGAACCTGTAGGGGCAGTAATGCAGCTCAAAGGATGCATAGTTGCCATTAGTACCTCAAACTATCAATTAAACATTTATAAAACCTGCAGAAAATGAAGATGTGTTTTCTGTTCACAAACACATCCCGTATAATCTTCATTTTTGTGTCTATTCTCTATCCTGTCTGCCTTCTGACTGGTTTATTATTATTATGACTATTATGGAGGCCAGTAATTTCAACATCATTGTTTTGGAGCATTTCCTGAATGTCTGTTTTTCTTCTGCTGGAGGAACTGCCTCCTAATATCTTTCAGGCCACGTCATTATTAATTTTTTCATGTAGCTCTTGGCAGAAGTTTTTTTCCATAAATTTTACAAATTCTTTTAATCTATTGAGGGACAAAGCCCAATACAGGAAAGAAAAAAACAACCATTTGCCATTCAAAACATTACTGACCTTGCACTTGTAAGGCTTGATGTCTGAGTGGACGATCATGTGAGCCTTAAGAGTCTGTTTCTGGACAAAACTCTTGAAGCACATGTGGCACTGGTAGGCTCGTATGTTGGTGTGGATGAGGACGTGGCGCTTCATGTTGGCCAACAGGGTGAACTCACGACCGCAGATCCGACACTTGTGCTCCTTCACGCCCTGAGGATCATGGGAATGTAGAGGCAGCAGAGACATCATCAACAAACAGACCTGTAGATCTTCAAAGTCCAAAGTTTGAGATACTTAATATGTCACCCTAAGTTTTTATACGTCTGTTAGAAAACATCTGTATTTTTTAGAAATCATCTCTAAAGGTCTTAGCTACAGTTGTATTTAGTCCTGAGGCCAATCCAGAGGTCGATGTTAAGGGGTTAAAATGACATGACTTTCGGTAAAAAATTGCTCTGAGACTGCTGACAGAAATAATCAGTTAGACTCGCAACCAAACTCTCTCATCCAACTTCACATTTAAAAATGTAAACAAGAAATAATGGACTCGTCTTGGTGTGACAGCCTAATTGATGCCAAAGTCTGTGCTTTTCCATCCAAGTCCTGTCAAACGGCGAGAGAGGGAAAAAAAAGGGAAAAGTTGTGTGTTTTGTCTTCATTTTTCCTGGTGAAACATACTTTGTGAGTGAGCGTGTGCTGTTTCAGGTGGTGAGACTGGATGAACTCCATCCCACACTCGCTGCAGATGTATGGTCTGATGTCTTTGTGTTTCATCATGTGGTTCTGGAGTTGACTGGGATACTGGAAAGTCTTCTGGCACTCTGTACACCTGCAGGAAGAAGGGGGAGACTTTTCTTCGACGACCAAATAGAGCAGTGACGTGTGAAAGAAGGACGTTTTCATTTTAGCCGGAACTCTCTTTCATTTGCTGAGATAAACAAAATGGTGGATTTATCTTTAAGGTCCAATAGTGAAGGTACAGGCTGCAGTAACAGCAGGGCCAGGTCTGAGTGTCTAAATATAGGAATCTACATCATGTTTGGTTTATCTCGACTTTGCTGCAGCTTTGCTGCTATATTTAGTTCAAACTCTTGCCAAAATAAAGCAGATAAAGATGAATGGGGAACTTACAGAATGAGAGTCACTTTAAACTGATTTTTACTGAAGTCTAACTTTTCAAAGGCCACTAACTTTACACTGGTGCTAAGAGTTCTGGCTACAGTTTGACCCACGAAATGAAACCTTCTGTTATGCTTTCTTTTATTGGTATTTCAAAATCAATTTGTCAAACAGAAAACTCAGTGTAAATCAAAGTATCTGTTGATACTACAGATTCTTATAAATCGTTTTTGAAAAACATTCTCTAAAAACAGTAAAAAATAAGAAAAACAAGTATGTGATTTTTTAAATTTTCTTTAACTTTAGCATTTTACATTTTTTGGAATGTCCTCAATAAACAACAATGATTAACAAAACATTTTTAGCCTTAATTTCTCAGCCTGGTCTGGTTCAGTCTGTCGTTGTATTTCTATGGTCTGCCTCTACTCTTTCATGGGTCGTGGGAGGAGCTTACAACAGCCTTAATCCTTAAATATGCATGTAAGTTGACTCCGTCTAGTTCTAACTGCTGTACTTGACCATGGAGCTGCTCTTCATCTGCTCACCTGTACAGGGTTGGACCACGATGGACACTAAGGTGTCTTTTCAGTTGAGCGAGTGTCGGAAAGTCCAGACCACACTCCACGCAAATGTTCTCCTGACCTTTTTCATGCTTGAGCTCGTGAGCACGAAGTTCACTGGGGTACGCAAAGCCTCGACCACACACACTGCAACTGGAGGAAGGAAGACAACGTTGTTGATTAAAAAATAAAACATTTAAATTAAAAAGAGAAGATTACAAATCTGGAACAGCGGTTCACCTGTAAGGCTTGACATCACTGTGCTGCATCATGTGCCTCTTCAGGTGACTGGTCTGGGTAAAGGCCTTGTGGCAAACCTGACACTTGTGAGGTCTCATGCCCTGGTGGGTGAGCAGATGTGTGTGCAGGTGACTCAGCTGCTTGAACAGTTTCCCACACAGGTGACAGCCATGGGGTTTGATTCCATTGTGGCCCAGAATGTGTGTGACCAGGTTGTACTTGGAGGTGTAGGACTTGTCGCACATGCGGCACTTCCACCTCTTTTGGTCGCCTCCGACGTCCACATAGTAACTGTCATCCACGTGGATGTCCAGCCCAAGCTTCTCAGCACTGGTTGACCCCCCTCGAGGAGCCCCCTCACGAGCATGGTGGCCAGGACGCAGGTCCTCCCTGCGGTAGAAAGCACTGGGCGAGAGTTGCATGACTGGCCCTGGCATGAAAAAAGGGTAAGGGAGGAGGCTGCGGTGGTAAGGAGAGGGGAGATAAGGAGGGTGGAGAAGTAGAGGAGACGGAGGCCAAACAGGAGAAGGGCTGAGGGGCTCCTGTTTGA
>NC_024328.1:6900514-6910514 GCF_000523025.1 Cynoglossus semilaevis | reverse complement strand
GGTGAAGACATTTCAACTTCTTTACTAACTGTAACTCTTCAGACCTTATCATTTGAGAATCATTGCTTATTTGACTTATTACAGTGTTTGCCTCAGCAGCTGGTGTAGGGTTACCATTTCAACAGCTGTTATTAGTTGTTATTTGTGAATCACAGGTGTTATATATTGTATTTAGAATGAAGAGTTGTTTCTTCTTCCATCAGTGCATGTCTTGTGGCCCTGGAGACAGGGGGCGCTGCTTTGGCCCCAGCATCTGCTGCGGAGAGGGACTGGGCTGCCTGATGGGTTCTCCTGAAACAGCTCACTGCATGGAGGAGAACTACCTGCTCAGCCCCTGCCAGGCAGGAGGGAGACCCTGTGGATCTGAGGGAGGACGCTGTGCTGCCTCAGGTCTCTGCTGTGATGCAGGTGAGGAAATTTTCCGGAGCGTTTAATGTGCAATCTGTTTCACAGCTACTTCACGGCCAGAGGTCAAAGTTCAATGCATCTGAAAAAGTTCAATGTGTCTTATGACACAAAAACCTGAGGGACAGATAAGAGATGACAAGGACTTTGGAGGACTGTTCGTGACTCCAAGAACTTTTGATAAACCTTCTATCAAACAGGTTGTCGTTGAATAAGAATATCAGAAAAACAGCAGCATAAAGAAGTTTAAAAACACAGAGCACTTGAAGGTTGACAACAACTATTCACACTCACAGTCATACATGTTGTGAATTTAAAGGGTTTAATTAACTTAATTACTTAATTTGAAATGTTTGGGACTTTGGGATGAAACTAGAGTTACAAAAGAAAACTCATTCACACATGTGTGAAACATGCAAATTTCATACAGAACAACCGGGCATCAAGCCATTGATTTTTCTAATGAAAGGCGAAATAATTAACCACTCCATCCACTGTGTGAGCAGTCTGTTCAGTCTGATTTCTGCGATGGTTTCTTTCCTAAAATTAGTTTTTTATTAGAACAAATAAAAAATACTAGATACTGCACATCAGGTTTATGTCTTAGTCTTGTTATGACTAACCCGTCTGTTGCCAGATCAACCCCTGATTTTGCCCTTTGTTTCTGACAAGGCCGCTGCTGTGATAACAGTACATTGTAAACTAATGGACCCTTCTGTTCTTTTAGAGGGTTGTACCACAGACCAATCCTGCCTCAGCGAAGAAGAGGCCAACGATCAGACCAGCCCATTGGAAGGCAGCGACCCCGGTGACATCATCTTACGACTGCTGCATCTGGCCAGTCACAACACTCCCCACCAGAACCACCACTGAGCTCCTCGAGAACCCAGGCCTTCCGGAACCGTGATTAGACTAGTTGTAAAATAACTCTTTGTACGTTTACCTTGGTCGTTCTTTGTCCGTCTCAGAATGTTCTCCGTCTGTACTTCTGTACAGCGCCTTTGTCGATATATTTTTCTGTATGAAAACGGGTATGAATATGGAACATGGTCATCCAGATATCTGCGTGTTGAAATAAACTTTCAGAGAGTATAAATTTGTGTCTTTCATTTAAAATCACTCACTAAAAATGGCCGATATTGACTTTCTGAGTGGCGCTTTGGCCCAGAGGCAGTGTCTCTGTCGTTGGTGTGGAACCCCAGGGTTCACCTCCTGGGCAAGATCAAATCCCGGGTAGGGAGGTTGGTACCTTCCAGTGGACTCACCATCCGCAGAAAGGTTTAGGGGGGGTTGGTACGGTGCAGTGTGATTTAGGTGGCGACTGCTGCCCCCACGACCAGGTAACGGATAAGCGAATGAAAATGAATGGATGGATGGATTGACTTTCTTATCTATCAGATATCTCGGTATTCTTACACATAGTGTAGCGGTTAGCAGTTAGCGCGCCGGCCTTGGAAGCAGAGAGCAGAGAGTCCTGGGTTCGATTACCAAGAGGCACCACATGCTTGGCGCCTGCTGGGGGGAGCCTGTAAACAGCATAACTGCTGCTAACACAGGAGTTTCCCAAATATGGGATCGATACAGTTCAAATCTTTCTTTCTTTCTTTCTTACTTAATTTCCAATTCTGATATCAACCGATATCGATGTATGCAGTCGTCTCAGGACCCCACAATTCCAGCGATTCCAGCATATCTGGTGAACTTATTGGAGAAAAAAACACTAACGACTTACAGATATTATAGTTATGCTATTGTAGGGCCAATAATATCAGTTGGTCGATATTATCGTATGTCTTTTAATCCAGTCAGTACTGGCTGTAAAGAACAGGTCAGTGATGTTGTTATCATCTCTCTATCACACGACGCAACTCTTTATCATCTACAGTACCTACAGTACTTTACCCAGCCACAGGCCAGACGCCTATACAAATGCAAATGTTCGTCATGTGACTCCTAGTGTATTTCCATGACAGAGTGGGTGTTGTAACAAATTATCTGATGCAGTGATAAGCTCTGTATTAACACTGTGATTAAATGACCATTCTTTTAAACGATAAATGCGTCACAGACAGACAGATGTGACAACACAGAGTAATAAAAAAAAAGTGTTTACGCTGTGCTGTGGACACTGAATAATTCCATCACTGTGTCGTGGTCTGTCTAATTTGTAAAAGGAGCTTATCTTTTCACCAGAACAGTCACAGTGAACAGGAGATCAATCAGCAGAAACAGTGCCAATTAAATCTACTGTATATTTAATCTGCATGTACAAATTCAAAAATCTAGATTAATGAACACAACAAATGAAGAAAACAAAGAAGACACAGATGACAAGAGATGACAACCATGGACGTTTGATTACACGGTGATCTGCTCTTTATCCAAGAAATAAAGTTATAAACTGGGGTTTTATCTGGTATAAGATTAGTTCATGTCAATGTCAAACCTCGGCTCAGTGTGTGGGTGGTGACTGGTGAAAGGATATAAAAAAATAAATACATATAAAAGTTTAAAAAGTTGTCAAACATGCTGAGAATGAATGAGACAGTAATACTGAGACAGTCAAACTGATTCAAATGGTTAAAAAGTTAAAAAGACTAGCAGTACATTTTCATAAACTGATTTTTCATTTCTTGTTTCCTTTCCTCCAAATTCAGTATATGACAAAAATTTTGCATTAGATGTCAGACTCACTTTAAAAAACCTTTTTTCTGAATAATGTGTTACTGTACTGTATGTTTCTTTACATAATAAGACTGGTGATTCACACTGTTTGATAAAAATGTGTCTCTGTATCTGCAGGTAATCCATCAATATTTTCCTTCGGAGCTACAGAAAAAGCAAGGCAAAAAAAAAAAGGTTTGAGTGAATATAGTGCAGAGGTTATTCATTTAAAAAAGGAGGAAAAACAAAGACAATCAAGATGCAAAAAGAGAAGTTGAAAGGGGAAATATATAAAAAAAGGTAAATAGATAAGATAAATCACGCACTGACTGCATTCACTGCAATTTTAATTCATGCAACACTGGTGATTTTTGTAAAAGACAGTCAGATCCTCGAAATAAGACCTGTCACAGACAAGTGTGGAAGGATTAGAGATTACCTAACTTTTGCCCGGTCTCTTTGGACCAGTCCCTTATCACTCACTCTGTGTCTTTATCAGTGTTGGAGTGCTGTGCTGGATGAGGTGATCTGAAGCGGCCTTATTTTCACTCACCTGCTGTTAATGATTGAAGCGCTGGGGTTTGAGGGTATAAAAGAGACTGGGAAGACCTTCAGAGTTTACCTTCGCCGTCTGCTGCCATCATGTCTTTCTCTGGGAAGTACCAGCTCGAGACTCAGGAGAACTTTGAGCCTTTCATGAAGGCCATTGGTAAGGTTTGTCTCATGTGCCAGGAGCACCATGGCTTTTGTCGATCTGAGCTCGAACATGTGTTCTCTGGGTCCTAGGTCTCCCCGATGATCTCATCCAGAAGGGCAAGGACATCAAGAGCGTCTCTGAGATTGAGGAGACTGGTGACAGCTTCAAGGTGACCGTCACAACCGGCACAAATGTCCTGGTCAACACTTTCACCATCGGACAGGAGGCTGAGTTGGAGACCATCACCGGAGAGAAGATCAAGGTGAGTCCAGTTCTAGGATCAAGAAACACTGTGCTGGGTTGTTCTGAATGAATCATCATTTAATTCAAACTGAACCAGAACTGTCCTCAGTTTTAATACATTGTTCCGTCAATGTCACATGACTAAAGGCGGTCGTACACCGGGAAGGCAACAAACTGAAGGTCTCCCTGAAGGGAATCGAGTCTGTAACAGAACTGGTAGATGGAAACACAATTGTTAACGTGAGTAAAAAACAAAACACAACTGCATTTTGGTGCTACAGCATACACCTAGATCAGATTTAACTTTTCTTTTTTTCTTTCTCCACAGACTATGACTCTCGGTAACATCGTTTACAAGAGAACAAGCAAACGAATGTAAACTCGTAAACTGGGGAAAATAAAATGTGAAAAAACTAATACTGTCTAATGGATTTCTTTACAACTTGGTTCAACGTCTGATTTGTTCACCAGTTGAAAGTCTCTGTGCAATAAATGGTAATAATAGTTGACATGACCTGATGAGGCTGCAGATTAGGATGTCCAGTCTGTGTTATGGTCTAGAGTTTGTTGGACCACAGATAACAGATCCTCAGGGCAGGTCCTGCTGTGTGAGATTCAAGATTCAAAGATTCAAGATTCAAGATGTGGACTTTGGGTTTAAAGAAACAACTTCAGAATTCAGTCTGGTTCAGTTACTGTTGCACCTGATCGTTGAGTTTGGATTAGACTTCAAGTTAAGAACGGCATCTGGTTTATTAAGGGTGGTAATTGTTATACTACTACACTTAAGATTTGGATTATATACTCATTAATGTATGTCAACAAATTGTTTCAAGTGTTTCACTGAATCTGTCAATTTTAAACAAAGTGAATTTGTATCTGGTTTGTTGACATTGCAAGTGAGCATTAATGTAAGTGTACCTGGTAAATTTAGTAAAAATAAATAAATATTAGTGCCAAGACAATTAAAATAAAATTATTAGTGAGCAGGGTAAATAAATGTCACATCAAATATTGAGAGGAAGGAAGGAAGGAAGGAAGGAAGGGACTTTATTTATAGAGAAGTATGACTGTGGTTTTCGTGGTTGTGGTTTTATTACTGGATTTTACAAAAAAACCTTTTGTCTCCAATAGGATCTCCGGGTTTGTAACAGATGTGTGATGTCTAAGAATTAATTCTAATATTCACTAAACGTGGTTTGAGAGATGAGTCACAACCTTGTGCATGTTCTCCACTAGAGGGTGGTGTTTTCAGTCTCTCTTGTTTATGATCCGCCTCTGAAGCCAGGGCTTGTAACAATAGGATATATGACATTTTGTTAGAATAAGGATAAACTCCTATAAAGAAGACCTGTTTTCTGATCTTGGAGCAGTGTGCTCTGAATCTAATAATATCAGTGTGTTCTGAATCTGAGTAGTGGCGTCAGGTGGGGTGAACACAGCAGACGCATCTCCCTGTTCTACTCTGATCATGTGATCTGGCAGTGATCAAAAAAGTATTACAAAGCAATCAAAATTGTGAATTTTGTTTTATATTGTAACGTCATGTTAGCCTTTTTTGAAAAAATATAGTACAGTGATATAACTGTACTATATATAAAAAAAGTGAAAAAAGTGAAAAAAATCACACCATCATTCAAAGCAGTTTAAAGTAAATGGGTTGATTTTATTGACTGAGATCCAGAGGTTACTTCTTGCGGTGGAAAAGGTTCTTGATACCTTCCTCCATAGACTTGGGTTCGTGCATCATGCTCATTGGTTTATTCTTCAATGCTGCATCTCTCATACTGTGGTAAACGTATTCGTTCTGCTTGAACATCCTCAGCTCCATTTCCGTCTGTATCCTCATCGCCTGTCAACATAGAGCTCGTGGTAAATCGAGTCAATCACGATGTTGACCAATGTTTACCGTACATGCAGAGTTGGAGAACTTTACCTCCAAGTCCTTTGTGATTGGATGTGTTGCACCATGGGTGACCATCAGAATGGCGTATGCCTTGCAGATCATACTATGTCCAACTTCTATCAGCCCAGCCTGCCAGTGGTTCACTCCTGCTCTCATGGCAGCCATTCCAAGAGCGGCGTTATTGGTGTTGTACAGTTTCCTGTCAGAGGACAGAAGGCTCACAGGTGTATCCATTCATCTACATTATACTGACGGACTGGTCAGTATTCTACTTCAGTACTCACATGTATCCTTCCACCATTTTACGGGCATAGTCAGCAGCTTCTTCAAAGTACTGCAGGTACGCCTGTACCTCACTGAATACACTCCACACTCTCAACAGGTAGATGTGAGTGTCGGCCAACACTGGCTCTGCCTTCTCAATGCACTGTGTGCAGAGTTTTACCACCTGAAGCCAGTTGACAGAATAATAATAATAAAAAAAGTTTTTGTGAAAAACAAGTGAGAAAATAGTTGCCTGGTGACTTGAGTTACTGCAGTAACACAGTACAATACCTCATGGTAGTCAGCATTTAGTCGAGCCTGTTCTATCTTTTCCAGAATTTCAAAGCAAAAGTCTGTTGCCTCTTTTACCTGCTCTTCTGGAGGCTGAGAACACAGAGAGAAAAAAAATATGTCATGAGAAATGCAGGCAGTGTTAAAAGGTTCAGTACTTGAAAGTGGTAATGTTTCTTTGGGGAGTGGGGGAAGAGGGGTGGGTGGGCTTTTTCTGGGGAAATCTGTGAGTACTCAGAACCCATTAGTGTTTTGTTAATATAGAGAAGAACAGCAACTGAGAACTGGTCCAGTTTTATTAATAGTAATATCCACCAGAACACGTGAAGGCCACTGTTGAAGTGTATTATTATCTCACTAATGCCTCTATGATTCTATGTTTCTAAAATAGACTCACAGCCATTGTTTCAAATCTGAATCATTTGTGAATTATTTTTGCTTAAAGTAACCACTGTGCCTTGCATCTCACGTTTCTTCAACTGCCTATTAGTTCTGATCATTTCACCATGCTTGGAATACTGCATAGGACTTTGGACAAATATCATCTGTATTAGTGAAATTCCAGAGGCCAAAGGTTCTTTCAAAATCTTGCTAAATAATTATAGTATATTATATTATAAAAAAAGAAATACAAAAAATATTTATATTTCCTCAATTTTACAATGCATCACCTTGACACGTAATAACATGAATTAATGTTTAAGTGTTAATTAAAAGAATGTAAAACTCTTATCCTTAGTTATTTTCACTAAAGTCTAGTTGGTTAGTGTAAAAAATGTATCATTTTGTTTTATCATTTAATCCAAATGTACTTTAGAGGAGCAAAAAGGAAGGTTTGAAAAATATTTTCAAACCTTCCTTTTACTAAATATGTCAGTACTGTAACAACAACGCACCTTGACTCCTTCCACCTCCTTTCCACCCATCTTCAGATCATCCTTGATGTGGTTTGTGCAGTGCTCACATGTGCAGTCAAAGAAATACTGAGTTTTCAGCAGCTTTTTTCTCTCCTCTGATAAATTCAAGTAGTCCACGTATGCAACTGTCAGCTCCTCACCCTCTTTGATCTTACCCAAAGAACGCAGCTCAATCCTGTGAAAGACAAAAACACAGTTAATAGGTCCGAATGTGACATGAAACATTAAAAGACCATTTCTCTTCAGATGTCTGCTTTGTACTTGCTCTGAACTACATTAGCTGTTACAGAAAATCTCATGGGGAAAAAATGAATAAAATAAAATAATCTGTTCTATTCTCCATTTAATGTAAGCTACAAACGCCTAAATATTCTTTATTTTACATCTCGAGCAACATTGCGTCATATTTAAGTAAGGTGTTTATTTGGTATAGGTTGTCATGACATGTAGACTAGTATTTTAACCAAACGTAAACATTGTTTTGAACATTCTGAATTTAATACTGTAGTACTTTGTGGTCCTCGACTTGTACTAATATTTAAGATGTAACTGTAGGAATTTTACCTTTATATTCTTTTGACTTGTAATTAGAAACCATCGTTACGGTACTTGTTCTCTTTACATAAGCCCTAATTGCCATTAAGCTTTCAAATTCCTATTATTTGGTAGCACTTGAACTATCCACCGCACATGCGCAGTATAATATAAAAATAGCAGTCTCGAGTGTGTCAAAGCACCTGTGCTAGGAGATAGGTTCATATTATTACGTGTTGTTATAAATATCGGGGAAGCTCCGGTATAAATCGTATGTATATGGTAATATAACTTTTATGTAAATGCGCAAAAGTACGATCCAACGCTTTTTTGGACTTTGTTGAGTAAACATAAACCTGATATTTGAATTATATTGTTGACGTCATCTACTTATTTTAGGGTTTGTCTCGTATTTCTTCAGCAAATTCACTTTTGTAAGCTAACACTTGTAGACGATATTATAATACAATGTATTTATGCGTATAATTGTGACAACACATTGACAGGAAGTTGATTTTTTCTCGTGGTGTTACATCATGTTAGAACTGAATTAATTAGTAAAGCCTTTATCTGTGACGTAATATTAACGTGCGTGACATTGTGTAGAACCATAATGGCATGTGTTCACACACATAGACAAAACAGCAGGTAAAGATAAATACGTGATGCTAGAAAAGAAGGGTGGAAAAATGCACACCTGCTCTTTGTTAAGGAAAATAGCATGTTGGTCATAACTGGCATCAACATCTGGGTATAGATTAAAGACACCTTAAGTATTTGACTGTTACCAAGGCCTGGACTGGTAACAGAACTGTAGCCAGCACCATCACAGTTTATGGTGGTTTCAACTTTAGGCACTGCAGTATTAGGCACTCTTGGTCCACCCTTTGTGTCATCACAACAAATAACAAGTAAAATCATCTGACAATATTTTGACCTCCTAGTAGATGATATGTCTCAGCTCTAAATATACAAATACTTGTTTACAGCTTTATTTGGTTGCCAATATCTTTAATTTATTCATTTTGTGAAGTGTCTACAACTTTGTACTCTATACGTATGTATACATTGCATATATGCAGTAGTAGTTTGACACCCTACTCCATTAGTTGGATGCTAGCTCAAAATTTAGGGATGCTTTATCGGTCTTTCTTCTGGCCCTTGCAGGGTTGCCAAAGTTGAAATGTTTGCTAATTTAATTAACTTTAATGCATGTAACGCATGGGCAGGATTAATTACACTGAATTTCCATCTACTTATCATTTCACAGTCTATATACACATTGTTATTTGTGTAGACACATTTCAGGAAATGCTTCTTTGTTTCATAGGATGCCCACACACGTTTGTGAAGGCTAATTTATATATATATATATATATATATATATATACACACACATACATATATACTACTTCTATAGCCTACATGTGATACCAGTTATGATTAGAGCGTCAATGAGAAAAAGGAAACACGTCAAACCTGCTAGTGTAAACTATAGCTCTACTGACAGAGATGGAGTTGTAGAGTTACATGGGTTAATTGGTGAACTGGTGAAGTGATTATTGTCACAGTCTAAGTAACATTTAGAAAAGGCCCAGTTGAGGTAACGCACCTCCGTTGAGAATGATACATAGTATTCACAGCTGATTGACTGAAAGACAAACATGAAGCAGTTTTATACCAAAAGCCCCTGACAAACACCCAACAGCACAAACAAAAATCAAAGTAAGAGGTCATAACTTTAGAACAATATTGCTCCACTTACTTGCCGTGATTCAGGATTACAGTGCAATTTGGCCAACAGTCGTGATTCACAAGGCACAAGTTAGGGAAAAGGCCAACTCCTACTGCCTGAAGACCCCTCTGGTCACTCACTGTGAAGCCATTGCAGTTGATCTGGGTGAGACCACAAGGAAACAGGTCAAAATCTACCAGTTTGATTTTATTTGGGTTTCAAATGAGGTTATGTTTCTTCTTTTCCACTTTAAATTCTACTGTGAAACACACAGGTATTCAATTTGAATACAACATTCTTTACATCTTTCTGCTCTTAATCCAGAGTTACAGGGGGAGCCTGAA
>NC_024328.1:6897248-6900494 GCF_000523025.1 Cynoglossus semilaevis | reverse complement strand
AGAGTGTCCACTCCTGACACAACAACATTTACACAGTGCAGTCAGATTGATTGAGTGTCCAGTTTACCTCATCCCCAAACTGCTTGTTTTTGGTTTGTGGGAGGAAACTGGAATACCTAAAGATAACCCAGGCCCACCCACTCAGAATGACCCTCAGTTAAAACTAGGTATACTTATCATTCAATATTTTAAAAAATAAATAAATATAAGGTTACAGAGGAACGCACCACTCCTAAAATGTGTGAGATTTCGTCCACAGTGTGCTGTTTGCTGCCTCGGGGCCAGTAATCTAGGAAATTGTGGATGTCCACTTTGAACTCCTTCATCTCATCCTCCTGCAGATCAGTAAGGTGATCCTCCAGCTCGTCCAACGTAGTTATCTGCATGTCAGACACAACACTACCCTCCTGGTCAATTCGCCACATGATGCGAGCCACCAAACTAGCGATAAAAAAAAAACAGATACAAGACAACGTTTCACTTTGAGGAAATTCACAAGGAAACTCAGCACACAAGTATTTTGTTATCAAAATGGTACCATTTTAGCTTGAGAAAGTCAACACATAAGCATTTAAAGACCAAGAAAATTTCATTTTTACATCAGTTTTTGGCCACTCCTACCGGATGTTCTCATTTGGCGCTTTTCCGAAGGCCTTGATGGCACTGCACTCCTGCTTATGTTCAGCCCAGCCAGCTCGTTGGCAGGTTCTGTCACAATAGTGAGCAAACTTGCACTGGCCACATCTCTGGAGTTTTTCTTGTCTCCTGAAGCAGCTGTGGCAAATACGCTCCGCTAGACTGTTAGAAAAAATATATATATAATGAAATGAATGATTTTTTTAAAAAAAATGTCTACCAAAACAGTAAATTATTCTACAAACCAGGAAAATCAAAGGTCTTTTTTCAGAACAGTCAAAATTCACCTCCTTGTGTGTGGTATTTTTGTTAGTTGATATAATTGCCTCATCTTGTGGTTAAAAACTTAAACTGGTCAACACCATGTGGGAATTAATTAAAATTCATTCTTTAATTCACTCAAAAATCGGAATTGAGGAAGATTCCTTGGTCAGGATGTAGCCAAAGAAACTCTATGTCATTTATAAGATAAATAGCTAAAGGTTATGATGAAAAAAATTTGTCCAAGCTGTTTTCAGGCGAACAGCAAACAATAGCCAGAAAGCTAAAAAGAAGTTACAAGGCAGCCAGAATATATGCAGACCACATAGACAATGGTTAGGTCAGGAATTTAGTCAAAATGTCAATAATGAATCTGTAAAAAATGCATAAAATTAACCGATTGTTTTACACAAACAGACACACACTCACAACTTTGATGATAACTATACCTGTCAAAAACAACAGCTGCAAGACTGGGCTCAGAAAAAATTACATCTCCAGCCCAAAATTCCTTGGTTGCCTTCAGGCCCCGTCCCTTTCCTGGTGAGTCAAATATCGCCACGTTCTCCATGGTACCGTAGCTGCAAAGGTCCCTGACACGTTGGTGTGTGTGGAAGGAGAGCAGTTTAGAGGGGAGTGTTGCAGTTGGAGTAAGAGGCTAAAAGAGTGACGAGGTAGTTGAGGAACTCAAAGACTAATCTGTGCCCACTGTGTTCTTAAATGACAACGGCACATTCCCCAGCCAAGGTACTAAAATAGACGGCCATCTCTTAAACTGTACCAAGAGACACGGAGGATGGGTGAGAGGTGAGGTGGGAGGTTCACTGAGGACAGTGCTGTCTTTGCTTAGCAGACCTGTCAATCAATCCAGCAAACTGGTCTCAAAGCAATGACACAAAATTCAAATTGTCAAACTTTTTTTTCATCATGAATAAAATGAAAAAAATAATTTTAGTCATGATGTTAGTTTAATGTTAACATTGACTTGGTACGTGCCTGGTTGTGGGGGGTATTTTTATCCCTCAGCTGGTGCTGCCTATCAGCAGTGTGTGGTGACGCTGGACAGCTGCGAGACATTTGACAGAGGGGGTGTGATCTGTGTCTCTGCCTCCACTCTGTTCTAGTGCTTTCTTCAACACAGACAGAATTACAACCAAACAGCAATACACTGTTACGTACATACACAACATTTTGTATAGCTACAGTTATAATGAGAACTTTTTTTTTTTATTAGAAAAATACAACTGTCTTTGTGGGTGACATTCAGCAACCCTAAACTTTTTTAACTAGTTATGTACCCATTCATGTTACTGCTTTATAATTATACTTATTTTGCTGGTATGTATATGTATATAGATATACATACCATAGAGACAATGTGGTATACTTTAAGTTTAATATATAGCATTCTACATTTAATTCAATAAGAGAGAATGCAATAATAACACCACATACGACAACAACATTTATCATATGGTTTTTAACCAAAATAACAGAAGAAAAGCTATTATTCAATACATTTATTTAGTTTTAGTTTCAGTGATATCAAACGTCAAAGAAGTCCAAGTGTGTCCCCGAAGAAAAGTCGTTGTCAAGAAGCAACTTCATCAGTTTTGCTGCAGAAACGTGGCACGGATTCAGATCGTTCACTGCTCCTGTTAATCTTTTGATATCTTCCTGCATTTCTGTGTCCATAGGACCTAAGGTAGAAAAGGTACACAAATGGAAGTTTATAGTGAAAATCTTTACTAGTAGAAATTATTGGGTTAAGCACAATATTATTATAGTCTTGATTAGTTATAAAAAATAAGACTTTACCAATATATCATCAGCCTTCTTGGATATGTTTTTTTTTGTTAAATCACAATATTAATTTGGGTAAACTTTTGATTTAACATAATGAAAATGTAAAATGTGTTATTCTGTTAACCTTTAACCTGGTTAAGAAAAATCAGTTTATAGTAATATACTGTATATATCACCTGCAGGGGAGGGAGTGACACTGCTAGTTGTATTTATAATCAAATCAAAATGGTTCTCTTTTGTATAGTTTATGTGTATATATTTTTTTTCAATTCATATTTAAATTCTGAATTTCTGTACAGTAATACAAAGATTAATGACCACATTTAGTGTGGCTTTGACCTGCCAGTTTGAATTTACAGTACCTGGTGAATAGCTGAGGACTTTAACATTTGGCTCTTCTTGTGCCAGCACATTGAACAACATCATTCTGGCTGCCTTAGCGGTGCAGTACAGCACCCAGGAGGGTGAGGCCATCAGTGCAAACATGGACGAGACGTTCACCACAGTCCATCGCAGGTCAGTTCTGCATGGGAAAACTTGCAG
>NC_024328.1:6894636-6897210 GCF_000523025.1 Cynoglossus semilaevis | reverse complement strand
CATTGAGGGACAGATATGAATTCACTGCGTTGATATCACTGAACGTGTCAAATCTGGAAATATTACCCAAGGAGCCTGTGAGGAGAAAAAAAACAAACAAAAATAAAAACAAAGGATGTGGGAAAAATTAATTCAATATTTTTTCCATTAAACAAATGAATATATCTGTATTCTATATTTGAAACCTACCAGCATTGTTAATGAGGAGGACATGATTAAAATCAGCCAAGGCCTCGTGCTTTGCTGTCCTCACTGTTTCCTCCAGCCCTTCTCTTGAGCCCAGATCTGCAGTAACACAGTGAACCACCAGCTGCCGTCTGTCAGTGAGCCTGCGGAGCTCTTCCTTCAACTCCTGCAGTAAAATCCCTGAGCGAGCCACCAACAAGAGGACAGAGCCGGGCTCCAACAAACGACACAACTGGAACAACACAAAAAATTTTCTTTTTTCATAATGTATTTTTTCTGCTCTTTTTCTTCCATTTTTACTTACCTCACATGCTATTGCACGACCAAACCCTTTGGAAGCTCCTGTGATGATACAGAATCCTTTTCCTATAGTTGCCATTGCTGAAATTTTCCCTGATGGCCAGAATTATACTAACTGAAATTGAAGAAAAAGGTTTGGCTACTGCAGTTAAAGGACACACAGCATGTGGTCTGTCTTTAACGTCCAACACTATGCTTGGACAAGAAATCACATGCAGGCAGAACTAATGTCTTTCATGTGCTACATTCACAGCAGAAAAAGGAATTAATGTGGTCATAAAGGCATTAAGGTGTGATTTGTTTGAAATAAATGCTGCTGTGATGGAACTTCTGGTCAAATGTTCACTTTTCTAAATGTTTTGTTTGACTTCGATTCACTTGAGTTATGCCATGTGACAAGATCTGAGAGCTTGACCAGTAAATTTTAAGGTTTCGTCCCGGTGTTAAGGTCTGGTCAGTCAAATGAAAATGTGGAACCGATGCATTCATTGTTCTGTTTTTTTTATTTTTTTATCTTGGAATATCCCTGTGCCATTTGTGTATACAGCACAGCATATAAAAAAAGATCAATATTAAAGAGTCACCAGTTACTGAAGTAACACAACACAGGCCTACAACAGAACTTGCTATCAGTGAGACTGTAACAACATGAAATAAATAACATGCCATAACACATGTTATTTTGGAATGTGTTGTACATAAACATAATTTTCTAATCATGAATTCAAACAAGAATAAACAGAAAGTGGTGACAGTAGTGGTGAAAGGTTTTAAACCGCCTGTAGCTTTCGTCTAACTTTGTTTACTTCTGTCCTCTAGTGGACAATGAAATACATGTCACCAAAAAGGGCAACACATCCAGTACATTAAATCTATAAAGTGAACAATACATGGTGAAAACATACAAAACACTACTTTTGCTTCACATGAACCCTCTTATTCACATGCTCTAAATTATGGGATGTTTTATTTAATTAAAGGAACCTGCTGTGGCAGATGAAGGATATCTGCAAGAGGATCCAGACTGGGGTTGAAATGGGGGCAAATGATTCTCTGTGGCAACCCCTAGGGGTAGCCGCCAAAATAAGGTAGAGGACTGGCATAATTTGAATCAGCGTTCTAATAACATATCAATTGTCCTGGTGATTCATCCTTCATCCATTTTTCCAACCTACATGAAGTTGTACGTAACTCTATAGGCTTTTCCTAGGAGGCAGCACTGGCTACAAACGCCAAGGGATAAAAAAGCCAAAAGGGGGCGTTTGTATCCCTTTAGCCGGAGGGGCGGGGCCAGAGGTGGGTGGGTGTGTCTCTCAGCTGATGCCCGTACCCACCTACAGACTCCATCATCAGCATCCGACGCTGACAGCAGTCGACCACACAGCATCCCAGATATTTGCGAGCCGCGGTACCGTCGCAGGATTAGGTGGGAGTCAGGGCCGAGCAGGAGCGCCGCCGCCTCCGCCGCTGCCGCAGCAGCAGCAGTGTGACACAGGGAGCACCATGGTCTACTGAAGCTGCCATCTTACAAGCTGCCAAACAGTGAGTAGCCTTTGATCATGGATGGATCTCCTGGATGCTGCCATCGGTAAATCAAAGCCCCTGCATTATTCGCCGTCAATGTCAGCGACTCCGAGCCTTGGGATGGAGGCTTATTCAATTATTTTCACACACACACAATCAAACACACACACACACACACGCGAACACACACAGGGCCGTCTGCTCTTATTTTCTGTCTCGGGCCTAGCGAGCGATTGTTTAGGGAACCGCAGCGCTGGATACAGGGTTTGATACCGATGCTGCTGTTAGTGCCGCCCTTATACCGCCCAGGGATGCAGAGAAAGACAGAGGGAGAGAGGGAGGGGGAGAGAGAGAGAGAGGGGTGGATGCTGAGAGAGAGGGAGAGAGAGAGAGAGAGTCGTGAGAGGAGGAAAATGAAGCAGAGCAGTAGATGGATGAGCTGTGTTTTTTACTACTATTACTATTCACCCGAGTGGAAGTAACCCGCTAGTAGTAAATGGCCTGAGTACAGATTACACGATTGGTTAGCTATATGTCTATCTATCTATCTATCTATCTATCTAT
>NC_024328.1:6893899-6894527 GCF_000523025.1 Cynoglossus semilaevis | reverse complement strand
CTATCTGTCTATCTGTCTATCTATCTGTCTATCTGTCTATCTGTCTATCTATCTGTCTATCTGTCTATCTGTCTATCTATCTGTCTATCTGTCTATCTGTCTATCTATCTGTCTATCTGTCTATCTGTCTATCTATCTGTCTGTCTGTCTATTTAATCTCTTTGCCTTTGACGACATAGGACTACATGGTCACTTGATATATAATAATGTAATCTTGACGTAATGTGATGTATATTCATGACGTTACATAACCATAGTTACCATGTTTTTAAAGGTAGAGGCTGCAGGATTTTCTCCCAGACACAATGAGGCAGGTAATCTCATTTATAATGGCCACTAGGAGGCACTATGGTGCCACACATCTCAGCTAGAACATTACCCTCTGTATGTATTTTCTCAAGTGATGGACACATGTCTGGAGATGAATAATTTCCAGTGAAAAAAAATCACAGCAGGTGGCAGTAGAGCATCTTGAAGGATTAGCTAATTACATAGAACTGTCTATCTTCATCTATCTGTGACTGTAATGTACTGCATTGTCTAAGCATAAACATTGCAGTTAACATTGTATATATATATATATATATATATACATATATATATATATATATATATATATACACACGTG
>NC_024328.1:6892912-6893671 GCF_000523025.1 Cynoglossus semilaevis | reverse complement strand
GAGTGACATGATTAACTCAGGTGTGTCCTTCAATTGACATCACAGGTGTTTCCAAACTCATAATCAGTCAGTCTGCCTATTTAAAGGTAGACAAGTAGTCACTCTGCTGTTTGGTGAAAAGGTGTGTACCACACTGAACATGGACAACAGAAAGCGAAGGAGAGAATTGTCCCAGGACATACGAAAAAAAATTATAGACAAACATCTTAAAGGTAAAGGCTATAAGACCATCTCTAAACAGCTTGAAGTTCCTGTGACAACAGTGCCTCATATTATTCAGAAGTTCAAGACCCATGGGACAGTAGCCAACCTCCCTGGACGTGGCCGCAAGAGGAAAATTGATGACAAATTGAAGAGACGGATCGTTCGAATTGTATCCAAAGAGCCCAGAACAACCTCCAAAGAAATTAAAGGTGAACTCCAAGGCCAAGGTACATCAGTGTCAGATCGCACCATTCGTCGTTGTTTGAGCCAAAGTGGACTTCATGGGAGACGACCAAGGAGGACACCACTGCTGAAAAAAAATCATAAAAAAGCGAGACTGGAATTTGCAAAAATGCATGTTGACAAGCCACAAAGCTTCTGGGAGGATGTCCTTTGGACAGATGAGACCAAACTGGAGCTTTTTGGTAAGGCACATCAACTCTATGTTCATAGACTCAAAAACCAAGCATACGAAGAAAAGAACACTGTCCCTACGGTGAAACATGGAGGAGGCTCAGGAATGTTTTGGGGCTGCTTTGCTGCATCTGGCACAGG
>NC_024328.1:6889561-6892457 GCF_000523025.1 Cynoglossus semilaevis | reverse complement strand
GTTTCAAGTGATTTCAGTGAGAATTGTGGGTTTTCCCTTCTTTAACTGAGGGGTACCAACAATTTTGTCCACGTGTGTATATATATATATATATATGCTGGGACATCATACCTTCAACAAACCAGTAATCTTTCTGTTTAGATAAAGGTTTATCAACGGTAAACTAACTTCATCAGCTGTAGTAACGGCATTCAAATATTACAGTGTTTGTAATAAACCCAGAAAAGAAGACATGTTGGGGGGCTGAGGGGTTAGCAGGCTGGGCTTAGCTTAGCCTGATCTTAGAAGAGATAGAGAACATACTGTGTGGGGTTTTCAGTGACCCACATTCTCTTTGTAAAGTAAATTAGAAATGACACCTGCAACACACTCCAAGTCTACTACATTGATTTTTAACTAACTACACTTGTGTTAATTGTTAGGGAAATCAGGATGCTTAGTTTTGCATTGTTTTCAATATCATTTATGTCCTGCTGTGTATAATACCTGCGTCCAAGGCCAATGCTGCCTAATGCTCATCTTCACAATGCGGCCCAAATTTTAATTTCATAGATGGCTCTGAATGACAGTTAAGTACCACACTTGTGATAACCTTCTGAGGGCAACACCTTTGTGATTTTTATTTACTTTGTTGTTCTTTTTAGGCCTGACATTCTCTTACTCTAGAGTCTATGGAGGTCCCTGCTGAACACCAGTATCTTGGCTGGAGTAAAGTATATGTCCAGTCACTGCATCAGTGGTACCTGCACCAAGATGCAGATTGTCATTTCATGGCTACTGATGCATCCCCATATCATACCAGACACTGGCTTTTGCACCATAATCTTCCATTTTCCATTGGCTTTGAGTCCATCTCACATGAACTTTGATCCAAACAACTTCAGGAAGTCCAGATTTCTGTACAAAATATATATCTACGGACTCCCATCTGGGCATCCTGGCCTCATGTCTGTCTCGTGAGCATGGTGGTTTCTAATGCATAGAGATATTGAGAGTTTTTACAACAATAACAGCAAGGGGAAACAGTGTTTCCTTCAATGCAGCCTTCAATTAGGTTAGGCAGAGGTTAGTTATCACAACTTGAACTTCATTTGAGGAACTTTCCAGAGAAAGCTTCAGTTTGACCAATCTAGTTTTCCTGATGTATGTCACAATTTTGGAGTGTGTTGCAGGCGTACTTTTTCAATTGTGTTAATGGTAATATTCAAACAGCAATCTGGTCACTTGATGGAGTAGGCAAAAAAGATCAACATTCAAAGTTTACATGTTCTGCCCGTGTGTGTGTTTCCTCCAACAGTCCAACAACATGTAGGATCAGGTCAGTCAGACTTTGATAACTGAATCTGATTGGTTGTTTGTCTCTACATGTGGCCCTGTGATGAACTGATACACAGTCCAGGGTGTAACCAACAGAATTACTCTGCCCACCCCATGGCTGAGGATAGGTTAGACCAGTGGTTCTCAAACTGTGGTACCAGACCACAGTTTGCACTCTCTAGGGTACGTGGGGAAAATTCATATTTTCACATTTACATTTTCAATTGAATAAATCTGAAACATACCAAGTACAATTAATACAACATTTAAACATAAACATCTTTCTAAACATTTCTAAACATCTCTCCTTTGTGGTGGAAGCTAACAGTGAAGGTCTATGCTGCTGTATTCTAATGTTGGTCATCATGGTGGAACTCAGAGAGATCAATGTTTTCTCAAGTGGTATAAATAGTTTGAGAACCACTGGGTTAAGCGATATATGAACAAATACTATTAAATATACCAGTAAAACCCCTATGGTCTTCAAAGGGCTTAATTAATTAATTAATTAATTAATTCACTGTTATAAAGGGGCACAGAAAGCTGGAATCAAATAATTAAAAAAAGAACAATTGTGATTGATTATTTACAAATTAAACATTGAATTAAACATGACAAGACCAATATTTGATCGCATTGATCCTGAAATTAGCCACTGAAATAATAGATAATACTACTATAATACTGTTATACTACAGAAGTACTTTTTAATACACCTTTTTGTCACAGTGTCAGAGCTGATCCGTCACATTTTGATCATGGTGGAGGGACACCCCCCCCCCCCCCCACTCCCCTGTGGGGCCTGGACCCTCTGCTGCATTACCATTATCATTGTATAACTAGGCACCATGCAATTACAATATTGTGTAACACCTTTCATTTCTCTGTGTTCCTCCAGTGTGTGTGCCCCCACTACCTGCATTAGGTTGTGATGACCCACACTGCTTCCAAATGTTTCTGTGACCCTCCCCCATCCTGACTCCTAACCTCTAATCCCTGACTTTGACCCCCACTATGGGCAGTGTTGGCAGTGGGGTGGCAGGAGAGCAGGAGTTTGCCATGAAGTCTGTGGGCACGAGGACCACCTTGCCCCGTGCCCCTCCCCTCTCGCGTCGTTGCCCCGCAGATCGCAGCTGCAGTGCAGAACGGCTGCCACGCCCCCCAGCAACTATATCAGATGGGACGGTTTCTAGTGACGAGCGAGGCAGTGTTAGTATCGGGACTGGAACCTGTATCGGGACTGAGCGGCCCACGGAAACGGCATCGTCCACCAACACTGAATGCACCATGGCCGCCCCGTCCAACAACAACCAGTTGGACTGTAGCAACGGAGTTGGCAGAAGGGAGTGGGAGAGACAACGAGAGAGGGGAAGAGACAGGGACAGGGACCGGGACTGGGACCGAGAGAGGTTAGAGAGAGAGCGAGAGAGGGAGAGGAACCGGGAGAGGGAGAGAGAACGTGTGGAGAGGGAGAGGTTGGAGCGGGAGAGGGAGCGAGAGAGGGAGAGGGCAAGAGAGAGGGAGAGGGAGAGAATTGAAAGGGAAAAGATTGAAAGGGAGAGAGAGCGAGAGAGGGAAA
>NC_024328.1:6860244-6889428 GCF_000523025.1 Cynoglossus semilaevis | reverse complement strand
CGTTTGCGGGAACATCGGTGGCCGAGGAGCCAACGAGAAGAGCAGCATTGTCATGAATCCACACCAGCACAGAGAGATGGCAGCGACCAGAGCTGACAGTGAGAACAACCCCGGCAGCCATAACCCTCCAAACCACAACCCACCCAAGATCATGCCAGTGTCAGGAAAACTGGAGCAGGTACTTCACGGGATACGGGAATGTGGTTCAAGTAGTCACCCCTGGGGCATTTTTTGTCCTCTTATAGGTCTTAAAAAGATCTCCAACATACAGCTTTGCAAAATTTGCTTTTTTAATTTATTTTTTTAATGCAGGAAAATAATGACAGATTTTTTTAAGACAGGTGGTACACTTTCTTAAATGTAATAATCATAATTTATAGGTTTTTGGGGTTTTGTTTACGAGAAGGTTTGTTTAAATGACAAAAAGATTAATTACATGGGGTTATAAAGACGCTGCAAACACACTCCAAAATAGTTGGAACACTGCAGTCAAGCTAAAAAGATCAGAATGGTTTGCATATTTAAAATTAGTTTAAAAAGAGCAACCAGATAAATGATCACTCACCTCTTTGTGATCAACTTTACGAGACAATTGTCCCTAAATAATAGTTTTAAAAAAGCAGTGATCAGTGTACGAAGAATTAAATTGTGAAAATTCACAGGGAATCAGACGAGAATGCAAAAAACAGAAAGGAGCAAAAAGTTGCTTCATGTTTTTCTACAGTATTTTACATTTGAAAAAATAACATCATGCTGCCACGATCATCAATCATTTTCATTCATTCAAATCCACTGCATTAGATGTTATAGAACAGAATGAGTCCATGTTTTACCATTTTTGTGAAAGAAAAAATGGTACAAAAAAGATGTACGTTTGGATTCCTCAACCAAATATTCAAGTCCACATTTGTACAGTAACTGGATAAGAGACAAGGAGTATTCCGTATATGTAAGGTATCACTGACGTGTTGAATTTTAGTTTAATTTGTTAAGACATATTTACATCTTTGGGATCTTCTGCTAGAAAAGGACTTTATTTTCAACAACTGGTTGTGTAGACTTAGAACAGTTAGACTGCCCTGCCTGTAGTCCAGATATGTGACTTATTAGAAATGCCTGGTGCGTCATGAAAAGCAGTGGTGACTGTAAACTGTAGTCAGGCTTAAATAAATCTTTAATACATCAAAAGTGATCAAAAAATATTGTTCTTTTTAATTAGGTTTTGTAATAATTTGTCCACTCTGTTTGATTTAGAAAGTGCTGCAGACTTCAGTTTCTGTTTGTTTATGTAAAATGAATGTTTGACAATGAAACCCAAGCTCCATTTCCTGCATTTTCCTGAAGTGTACCAACTTCACACTATTTCAAACTTTGCTCTAATTAAGCAAGAAAATGTTACAGGATGTGTTTCACACCTTTCTACAGCTTGGACTGGTTCATGAATTTTGCATGGTTCCAATTTTTGGTATAAATACTAACATTCATTTTGTCATTTAACACTGTTTGTTTCTTCAGATCATTTGTAAATATTGGCTTTAACTTAATTTGTTGCTGAACAAAAGACAAGAAAACCTGATGTCTTGCCTTCAATTCAGAGTGTAATCTTTGCTATAATTAGTGTACCTAAACTGTATTGGACAACTGATTAACATACTGCATGTTTTTGCATGCTGTGGTGTCCCTTAACCCCCGTGCTCGTCTTTGTTTCCACTACCTTTTGTCCCAGGCAATGCAGAGCAACTCAGGCCTCGTCCGTCCCTCTGCCTTCAAGCCGGTGGTTCCCAAGAGCTTCCACTCCATGCAAAACCTGGTGGGCCAGGCTGGAGGAGCAGGGAACGAGGGCAAGAATGAGTCGAGGAGTGAGGGATACAGCGACAGCCGAGGTGGCAGGAGAGGCAGGGACGGAGGAGGTGGAGGAGGAGGAGTAGAATCAGGAGAGGTTCCGGAGGCCCTGCTCCTGGACCAGGACAGCCCAGTGAGGGTCAGCAGGAGTGAAGCCGGGGGGAATGGTAATGAAGTGGTTCAGGGAGGGATGTCCGATTCAGGTAGAAACTCCCTGACTAGCTTGCCAACCTACACAGGCTCTGGGTCCGGTTGTGGCCCTCCAGCTGTCCTGGGGCCTCTGAGTGCTTCCACCAGCCACATCAACAGGTTGGGAATGGCTGGAGCAGCTGCAGGCCTTGACAAGCTGGAGAAGCCTGGCTATCAGGTTTGACCACCATCTACACTCACACGCTTTAATCATCTACTCAATAGGTGTCGCTGTTCTCATTAGTGAGAGTAATGAGTTACTGTATGGATCATCCCTCCAGAATGGACTCAGCACCTCAGACAGCGGACGATCCTCCTCAGGTAAGAGCTCCTCGTCCTACCAGAGGCTCAGCCACCTCAGTGATGCTCCTGCACCCCTACGGCCTTCCCCCTCCTCTGATGACATCATCCAGGACCTGGAAGATCGCTTGTGGGAGAAGGAGCAGGAGGTCAGAGACCAATTATAAATTCAGCAAAAATAACTATTCCGTCTTTTTTGTCTGTTCACGTAAAACTTTTTTTTTGTTCGTCCACATTTGGAGTGAATTTTCCTTTTAAACTCTTTTGAATTTAAACATTTTGGATGCTAGGTGAAAACAACAACTGTTCCCAAAAAATAATTTTACAAACCAATAAAGTATAATGCAGATAGTAATGGTTTCACAGCAGAATTATACAGGAGTATCATTATTCTTCTTCTCAGCTGTTTTTTTTTTTATCTTGTTCTTAATGTTATATATATACAGTATATACAGAAGCAATTATTTCCCCTCAGTTATTTCTTTTAGAACAGCTCCACCTGTTTACTACAAAAGACCAACAGTCCAGTACCTTCCAGTGGACTCACCACCCGCAGGAAGGTTTGGGGGGGTTGGTACGGTGCAATGTGATTTGGGTGGCGACTGCTGTCCCCGCGACCCGGTAACGGATAAGCGGATGAAAATGGATGGATGGATGGACCAACAGTCCACTGATGTTCTCTCAGGTGCAGCATATGCGCAGGAACCTGGACCAAAGTGAGGCAGCCATCATTCAGGTGTTTGAGGAAAAGCAGCGTGTCTGGGAACGACAGATGGACGAGCTGAGGCAGAACTACGCTTCACGCCTGCAGCAGGTGACCTCACCTCTATACCTCTAACCAAATGGAACCAAGTTATAAGCATTAAAAGGCGTCAGAATGTAGAGAGTAAAGAATCTTAAAAATCAGACCACACTTGTGATCATTCCATTGCAGGTTACCAGACGTGCCCAGCGCTCTCAGACAGCACTGCAGGCCCAGATTTCCCGTCTGTCCCAGGACAAGAGGAGGCTCCAGGAGGAGATCGCAGCTCTGCTGGCCCAGAGGGAGGAGCTGGAGAGGAAGTGTCTGGACTACAGGAAGGAGCAGGCTGACATTTTGCCTCGGCTTGAAGAGACTAAATGGGAGGTGAGATTGAAGTGATGGTGATGGAACAACAAGTCTTTCTCTTGCACCTCAAATCTATTTACCCTGTGACGACAGAACATCACCGGTGTCCTCGCTTTCTTCTCAGGTGTGTCAGAAGGCGGGTGAAATCTCACTCCTCAAACAACAGCTGAGGGAGAGTCAGGCTGAAGTGACCCAAAGAGCTGGAGAGATGGTGGCCCTGAGAGGGCAACTGAAGGAGCTGAACGCCCAGCTGAGGGACCGTGAGGAGGCCATGCTGGGTCTAAAGGACTCCTACAGCACCAAGAGTGTGGAGCTGGAGAAGTGTGAGGGGGAACTCAGGAGGACTCTGTCTGAGGTTAGTCTGAAGTTTCATTCATAATAATCTGTTATTAATCTAATGATAAATGAAGCACAGATCGAGCTGTTTGTGTGCTACAATCCAACTTGACCAAAAACAAATGAACTAAAATTGTCTGAAATGTTCCTTTAAGCTCATACAGGGAACAATGGTCTATATATAATTGTGTATGTTTCCATATACTGTATGATGGGGTGTGTATTGGCAAGAATCTGGCGATAAAGCACGATATGTATTACAATACAGGGGCATTGATACGATATATTTTGGTATACTGCGGCACGACAATATATTGAGTTTTTTTCAAACAATTAATTGTTGGAAAACTTCACCATAGTAAACATAGAATGCTGTTGTTACATGCTTAACATCAGGTTACTAAAATTGGAACATAGCAGGTTTATTATTAATAAAAAAAATCAATAAAGTGCTGTAGAATATCAATACAGTATTGTGAAATGAAATATTGCAATATTTCAATATATTGATATTTTTGATTTTTTTAATATACATATATATACATTTAACTGAACAGTTTTCCTGTGGTTATTTTGTCATGTTATCTGTTTTCTTATAACAACGTCTCTTCTAGTTCATACATTTCAACACAGCACATCCACAGCAAATTGAGCTGCAACTTTCTCTGTCTCAACTGTGTCTTTTCTCACCACCCACGTCCTTTCCTTTCCTCAGGTGTCCATCCTCAGAGAGAAGATGGGAGTGTTTGAAGCAGAGGTGCTCAGTTTAAAGCGAGCTCTGAGTGAAGTGAGCAGAGGAGCAGAAGTTGTAATGAGCCCTAACTTAGCTGCTGCTGGACTCCTGCCCCCCTGGGGAGCTGTGCACTGCCCACGCAACCCCACTGAGCCTTCCACTAACTCCCTCACCCCCACCTCTGACACCCTGCTAAGCCTTCAGAGTGATGAAGCCAAAGCCCAAAGGCAGGAGGCTCAGAGACAGGAGAGGCAGCAGCGAGAAGAAGCTCAGTGGCGTGACGTGCAGCAGGACATCCAAATGCGTCAGGATGCTCAGCTTCGACCTGAGGCTCAACTCCGCCAGGAGGCCCAAATCCGTCAGGAGGCTCACCTCCGTCACGAAGCCCAAATTCGTCAAGAGGCCCAACTACGCCAAGAAGCACAGCTGCGTCAGGATGCGCAGCTCCGTCAGGAGGCGCATCTTCGACAGGAGGCACAGCTCCGCCATGAGGCCCAAATGCGGCAAGAGGCCCAGCTACGGCACGAAGTGCAACTCTGCCAGGAGGCACAACTGCGTCAGGAGGCCCAACAGCCACAGAGGGCGCAGGATGGTCACTGGGATGAGTCAGGAGAGTTGCGCAGGCAGCTGGAGCAGCTACAGGCTGCATTACGCTTGGAGCGTCAGCAGAGGGAGCGTCAGGCCCTCAATTTTGACCAGGAGCGACACACTTGGCAGGACGAGAAGGAGCGGGTTTTAAAATACCAGGCGCAGCTGCAGCTCAGCTACGTGGAAACGCTGCAGAAGAACCAGGCTTTGGAAAAAAGAATGAGTCAGTTGGGAGCCAAACCCACTACAACCTCCCCCATCACCACTATCACGACCACCACCACCACCACCTCCCCCACATCCTCCAGTTCTCCACCACCCCCACAGGTCCTAACACCCCTGTCTCCTCAGAGCCCACCCTCTATTTCTGGCCCAATTGCCCTCACCCTGTCTCCACCGATCGAAGACCAGAAGACTCCTCCTTCCCTCCACCAGCTTGCCCCACCCTGGGCCGGACCCTCTCGTCTGGAGAGGATAGAGTCCACTGAGATATAGTAATGTTCATGAAACTATTACAAAAAAAAACAGCTCACATTTTAATACATTCAGCAATAAGGCCTCTCATAAAATAAATAATAAAAATCATTAGCGTAGAAGAAAAAAACATTTCAGCCTTCAATAGAATAAATCAGTCAGTCTGACATACTTTTCACTGAATTCTAATAGCAACAAAAGCTCACAGTAAAATCCAGCATTTACAACCAGATCGTCTGAAAAAACTCAGTTTATCAGAGAATTTTTCAGGGTTTTTTTTACTTGTTGCACACAGTTTTATCATGAGAAGTGTGCCACACTGAGGCATAGCAGTTCAAACATTAAATGACAACAGCACTAATAAACGGGTCATTTCATGTCCCACGATAGAAAAGGACCAAGACAATCAGGGATATTGTCAGAAATGATCAACAAAATTAATATGCGGTATTTATTCTTTGTAAGTCTGTGACACTGGTAATGTGAAAGTAGAATTAGTGGTTAGAGTGTGTGATATTATCTTGCATCTTTGGCCAGAGAGCGCCTTACTCCATTCATTCATTCTGGCATGTATAAGAAAACAGTAATACTGGGAATATGTGAGAAAAAAAAATCAAGAGTACAATTGTCATTTTGAGTGCTTTAATATATATATATATATACACACATACACACACACACATATATATGTATATAAATATATATGTATATATGTATGTATGCATGTATATATATATATATATATATATATATATAACTTCCTACATGTTTGAATTCACCTGTAGGTTGTTTCATGCACCGGGTCCATTATGCATGACCCATTTAAATATCAAGACCAAGAGAGTTTATATTTTGTACAAAATAAATTAAATATGTTTAGCAGATAATCAGCCCCGCGAGAACCTGGTTCGCCTTCCCTGCAGGTTGCCTGCTGTGGCTAAAAATGTACGCTAGAGGTCATTAGAGTGTTTCTCCTCGGCGCTTTTCACACACTTAGACTGCAGGAGGATGTGAACGGAAGCACACAATTTGAATTTAACTATTATGATAATTGTGTCCGCCGCTCTTTGCATTCACAGCCAAGAAAGCAGTCAGTCTGCCCAAAGTTAAAAATAAAATTAATTTTATAGAATGTATAATACACTGAAGAAATTAATATTATAGTTATAGATTGTAAATGTGTGGACGAGAGAGCGTGTGTGTGCAAAAAGGTGTGTGTGCATGTGTGTGTACGAACAGCATCAGCGTATGAGATTGAGGATAGAGGGACTAGTTGCAATAGTGGAAATATATTAAAAAAAGAAAATAATATACTTTAAATACAGGATAATGTATATCAAAGCTTGACATAAGGGCGGTAAGACTGAAATTTCACACTGGACAAGTCTGTATATGTTGGACAACTGTACTTTCTTCTGTATAGTATGTTTTAGACAGGTGAAAAAAATAATTTTAAAAGAAAAAAAAAGCAGAGACGTTGAAAGCATTCAGACTAACTGCACTATGTGGTGTTCTACACATGAGTTATGATGTACAGTCAACTCAGATGTGAATATCATGGCTTTTCTATGTGTTGTTTATGCCAGCATACAAAGATGTTGCTCAAGAATATTAACTTATCGCTAAGGTATTATATATTATTATCATCATCTTTATTACTGTTATTATATTAATGGTGAAATATGAAAATATGTGCCATTCGAGCTTTACTTTGTGTGTTTTTTAATTGTGTAGATAGCCTACCAGCCTACCATAATGGTGCAATCATAGCAATCCAGTCCAAAAAAAAAAAAAAAAAGTTGTTCCTTTTGATGTAGGTGATAAATGTAGTTGCAGTCATGCATTGTTGAGAAAAACAAAATACTACAAATTTTATACATACTTCGATTTTATTGTTTGCTTTTATGTTAGTAGTACTGTTCTGGCTGTTGAGTTGAACCACCCCTTTGTAAAACTGAGCAGAACTAATAAAGATATGTGAATTATTTCGCCCTCATCTTTGAGCAAAGCACTGTTTAAAGTTTGGTGGAAATACATTGTTTACACTGACATACTATACGATAAACATCTTTGATAATCATGGTTTCCACTGCGAAACTTAATGGGAATAATATGCACACAGTGGGTAAATAAGTGTACCCCGCACCGAGAAAATAAAAACCAGCTTATTTGATTTGTTCCTTTGACGAAAAGCTAACTATGTACATTTAAATCATTAAATAGATAACAGATTTATTTTTCTTGCTATTTACTGCAAAGGTCATAGGAATTACAGAGCATCACAGGAATCTTATGTTAGTTTTAATTCGTGGGACGTATAAAGGTAACAATAATCTGTAACAATAAGTGGACAATGTTAATATAAAATTCTCTTACCCGTCTCAATTTTTAAGAAAACAAAAAACTAAATGTTAACCCTATCACCAAAAGATTAGTATACTAGGATACTAGGAAAATATTTTTTAAAAATGCATTTGTTTAATCGTGTTTATTTTGGATTGTATGCTTGTTTCCTCCTGTAGAATTTCGCAAATCGAAAATTTTTCGAAAAATGCTTGTCTTTTCGACTTCCGTAGTCGTAACCTTCTAGTTCCTAGCTGGTTTAAATATTTAAACATACATCATCAAAAATCCTCAAAAATACTGCTAAGAGTATTTTTGTGTCGAAAAACACGGTCTATCTAGCCGTCAACAATTAGTGAGAAGACGCTGAAATAGCCGGAACTAATAACTTTTGTTAGCGTTTGTTTTTTACGGGCATTTATATGTGACGCACAACGTTTCCATTACCATCAGTCCCAGATGTACATCAACACGGTAAATTAAATGTTTGTTTTTACTACCAACTTATTGAGAATGTATTCTGTAATTCTTTCACATTATTAAATTATAAATTCACTTGCCTTACTGTAACAGTTTTATCTGTAGTAAAGTAGCTAATTCTAAGGGGCTTTTTATTTTATAATCAGAACTAGAAAGAGTTAGTTTATCATTTGGGATCTTAAAAATGTCGATTGTTTTTTTACTTGTTTGGCTTCTAAAGTGACCAGAATCGACATTTTTCCCTTTCCGGTTGTTGAGCTCTAATAAATCAATAATTGCAGTGTTTAGTATGAATTTCGTTGAATAATTAACGGTAGCATGTACAGTGACATCTATAAATCTATTGTGTTTTGTTTGTTTGCATCTTCTTCCATGTATCTTCCTATTATTTATTTCATCCCTCTTTACCAACAGAATAATTTACATAAAAATAAAACAAAAGAGATATTACCATGAAATCTACATTAGTTCCATCACCAGCAGAAATACTTTGAAGCATGCGGTTGGCAGCGGTATTTTATGAGTTAAAGAAGCATCTTTACGGTATCAGTAATGTAACTAAAAGGATGCTGGGCTGCCCTGTAGCTAGAGATTGACATGATTAGCTTAGCTTAGATGTTGTCATATGTTTTAGTACCTTGTTAATTGTTTCAATAAATCTATGGCAAAATTATGTTTTGTGATGTAGATTATTTGGTAGTTAACACTTAAACACGGAGCTCTGCGCTGTAGTTCGACAGCCAGAGAGTGATTTTAACTGACTGACTTAAATGTATTACTTGTTCACATGAACAATGTTTTTATCTTGGTCAAAGAGATTGTGCATAAAACCAGTGTTATTATGTCTATAAGGCATGATTTTTTTTGCATATATAATTGTGGAACCTGATGTGTTCTGTATGAGCAGCATAAAATATATAAGAATCATATTTGTTGTATTAACTCTTATATTTTTACTTAATTAATTGTGGTTAATACTTGTAAAAAGTTTGCACATTTTCAGTCGGTTTAGAATCAAACAGTTAATACCAGTATTGCAAAAACAGACACTTTTTTTTTACTTAATTAATCTTTAAATCTGCATTTTTCTCTCTATATTATATAGATTCTGAATATATTCTTTTTTAGATTGACATAAATCCACCCACTCTTTTCTTAAACAGCTGACCAGAGGAGGAAGGTTTCTATCAATGAAGCACTTCAGGAATTAAGCCACTTTAACTCACTATTGAAAACATTGAATGAACCCATCAGCCTGTGAAGGTCAGTTTCTCAGGACGTCACTGTTGTTGTAAGCCAATAGGTCTTTAACACAATTGCTGTTACTAGTTTGCTTTTTGCCTTGACCTCTGTGTGTGTCCTTTTAGCAGGCTGAAGAACATGGTTCTGAATCTATGTTTGCCACAGTTTTCTACGACCGTTCATTGCAACAAGGTGTGATTTCATTTAAATTGCCCTGTTCAGTATATATTACTTTATCCTTAGTTATTTGATTTTTTCCCCCTTAATGCTTTCCTGGTTGTTTACTAGCAAACATCGACTGTGTTGTTCAATAATTATGGTATTAAACAAATAATTACCAAAAAATACTTCCCCCCTCAAGTTGTGTGTTACTTGTGCTACATTAATTTTGTTTTTCTGCTTAACTCCTTAAGAATTTAGGTTTAGAAACTGTTACAGAACAGAAAAATCAAGGTGAAGGGACACATAATGATAAAAGTACAAAAGAAGGAGGAGGGAAATGATGTGAAAATAGAGAAGCTGCTGAGGGACAACGTGCTGTGTGGGAGACTGAATCACAACTGACCTTGTTATGTTCTTTATGTTGGTAATTTCAAATCTGATCATGGCTGCTTTTTTCTTCCACCTTTTGTGTCAAAAAGGTCACCTCCCTCATTCAAGAGACTTATTTTCTGCCCTCTCTCTGACTCACAGTTCCCACCAATATAATCTCCTTTATCCCCTTGCTTTTTTGAAAACAATTTCTGTATTATGCCATATATAAATTATAGTTAAGTTTGGTAGAAATACAGTTTTTTAGTATAATTTCTGTGCTTGTCTGTGTTTAAAAGGTTGTTGAACAATACCAAGGACTTAGAAAGTTTAAAAAAAAAGTCAATCTTTGCAACCTAAGAAATTGTCAAACAGTTTGAGTTTCTCAGTGAATGTTTTTTTATCATTTAACATTATGTTCTTTTTTTTAACTGCAGCTGTGTGCAGATGGCTATGATGTCACAAACCTTGTATCAGATGACCCAGCTCTCCGTAGGCGGGGCTTCAAGTTGGAATATTTTTTACGTCCACCGATGCAGGTGAGAAAACACAGTTTAACATGTAGTCTGTATATAAGAAATGGATGTGGCTATGTGTAGCCTTCAGTGAAACAGAATTAAACACCTAGTTTAGTCTATCCGTACATTTAATCATATGGGATGATGGACAACCTCCTACTTAATGACATCTAAGTTATTCTTTATTTATTCTTATTCAGTCAATCTACTGTATCTGTCTGCTCTTTCTGTCACATTTTAAACAAGTGACAAAACAAGGTTTATGTCTGTGAACGCCAAGTCCCTTCACCAGAACGTTAATGATCTCATCCTGGAGACGGACGGTTGCTTTAACCCATTATCCAGGACTCCACATTCTCCTTTGGGTCACAAAAATAGTATCATAAAGTCAGCCTTGTTCTATATCTTTGGACTCTGGCCATTACTCCCTGACTCTGTTGCCTAAAACTTCCTACAATATTCTCCCGTGAAGAAATCCAGTCTGGGATCTGCAGCCAAAGTCTTTCACATCTTCACAAATCTCTTCAGCCTTCCGTGGCTCTCAGTCCAACACAGTTTTCTCCTTCAGATCCTCATCCTCATTTATACAGCACTTTACAGGCTCTCCTAACATTAATGGATTCAGCTATGGTATCCTGGTATCGGACTAAGACAGCAAATATACGGTCAGCAGTCATGGACTGGACATTAAGAGCTGGTACAAGTTAATGTCCATCCATTTTCATCCGCGTTTACGTTACCGGGTCGCGGGGGCAGCAGTCGCCACCCAAATCACACTGCACCGTACCAACCCCCCAGAACCTTCCTGCAGGTGGTGAGTCCACTGGAAGGTACCAACCGCCCTAATCGGGATTTGATCTTGCCCAGGAGGTGAACCCTGGGGTTCCACACCTATGACAGAGACATTGCCTCTCGGTCAAAGCGCCACACAAGTTAATGTTAATGAAAGTTATGTTTAATGATTGTATTATAAGTACCATAGTGTTTTATGTTTTTATGGCTAAATGCTAAGGAGAAGCACATTCATTTTGAAGTGACATTTTTGATGGTGCCAATGTGATGTTGTCAAACAACAGGAATCCTCCCAATATTTACTAAATTAAAAGTTCACGCTTACTTAAGTTCATTAATAGAGTCAATCTTTTTAATACTAATTTTCTCAGGTGACATTGAAGTTCGGGTTCCAGGTGGAACTCTGTCGGGTGGATGTAGAGCTATGGCCCTGGGGAATGGACCGCGGTCAGGCCAGCAAACGTGTGGAGATCAGCACCTGTTCTGATTCACTTCTAGTCAAGCAGAGTCAGTGTGGTGAACAGAGTGGGCGTCGACACATACGGACCGCTAAAGAACAGCCACAAACAAGTGTCGGCTCCAGCCCCGCTGAGCCAGAGTTCAAACTGGTCGGTCGATGTGAGCTGAAAGAAGAAACTCTGGTCACTTTTATGCATTCGCATTTCAGAGCCCGGCCCCCGTTCCAGTCCCCACCTCCGCCACAGCCTCTGAACTGTCGACAGGAGGATCTGTGGAACAGGGGTTTGCTCTCGTTGGGTGCAGTTACACAACTGCGTGTGACCGTACCTTTTGGTGGTGCGGCATCTGCTCTGGGCTTCAAGGCTTTGTCTGTCTGGGGACAACCGGCTCGCTGCTGCCCAGCAGAAGACATAGAAAGAATCAGAACTGTCCTTGAGGCCAGTGAAAGACGGCAGACACAACCTGTACTTTTTCATCCTGCTCTCAGACAAATGAAGGAACCAACTGAGGCAGCCACATCCCACAGGTGTGTGTTCCATCTTATCATACACTTAAGAATAAAATGTTACTAGTTTTATTCATTATTTCAATGTTCTTTGTGGATTCTGTCCACCTACAGCAGCGTCTCCATGCCCGAAGAGTTCCTGGACCCGTTAACCCAGGAGGTCATGACGTTGCCTATGCTGCTCCCTAGTGGTGTGTCTGTGGACAACAGTACTTTAGAGGAGTACCAGAAAAGGGAAGCCACATGGGGGCGACCTCCAAGTGACCCCTTCACAGGGGTCCCCTTCTCTGCAGCCTCCCGTCCTTTACCTAACCCCACACTGAAAACCCGTATTGACCACTTCCTCCTTCAGAGAGGAGAGGTGAGGAGGGATGGCATGTTGGGAAGAAAAGGAGAAGGAAAAGATCCACAGGCCTCCAGACTGGTAGCCTCTGAGGTCAAGGGACAGTCGCACAACTCTGCTGTTCTCAGCAAAGGATCACACATTAGTGCTGCTGTCGGAAATAATGTTGGTTCTGGGGATTCAAACTCAAAACTAAGTGAATCTGGTCCCTCCAGATTTTACGGGGATCATGAGAGTTCCTTACAGCCTCCTGTTAGAGAAAATAAATCAGAAGTATCTAAAAAGAAAAAACAGAGTGAAGACCAACGACTACAACACGTGATGAAAAGACCGAGAAATGACAGCACAGATCCTGGTGAGTAAAAATTTATTAAGATAAAAATTTGTTTTTACTATAAAAAAACATTATTATTTATGATATATTTTTGTTTCACCTTCAGCACCTCAGCCATAGTCAAGATTCACAGTAATGACTGTCAATGAGGCAAAAATTAATTCCATCGTTTGGATTAAACACATATCAAATCCTGCAGTTATTTCTCTTTCGTGTCCATTGTTTTGTCATATTTAGGAATCTTGAATTAAGATTCAGGATTAATTTCTGATTAATTAAAATTGTTGCCCCCAGTAATTACTTATGTGTTTAAAAAAGGACATCATGACACGTACAGTACTTACAAAGGTAAAATGCTGCTCTGTCACTGCTGTCACTGCTGTTGTCCATGTTTTTCTGAAGCCTCCAGCTGCAGCTCTCACGAGGAGCGCTTGTCAGCCAGTCTAGACGAAGCCCTCACCTCGGCTCTGCAGGGTCGACCCTCCTTCACCTCAAACCTGTCTCAGCAGAGACTGACTCCTGTCTCTGAATCTCTGAACTCTACTCAACTCTGCCACAAAACAGACCCCTCCAACATCCTAACAAGTACGACTTAACACAAGACTTTATACGGTTTTATGTTCAGATAGGCATGTTTTTGTATTTATCTCTTTCTAAAGATGGAAACATAGTGTTTAGGAAATTAAATCATACCTTCCCTAAGAACAGTAAATCCTTTATTACTGCATTTATGGAATGTTTTATGCACATTATTCTAGAATGTTTTGCTGAGTGTGCCGTAACTATGAAGAAGTACTGAACTATTATTGACAAAATTAACTTCTGCTACCTTTGTTGGAAATAAATAAATAATATTGATAATAATTACAGTCAATTAAAAATTTACCTAAAACCTCTAACTCTATGTACACATATATATACATATTGATATATATTTGGGATATATATCTCTCTCTATATATGTATATATATACATTTTATGTATTAGTGTATATATGTATATGTAATATATACAATATGTAAACAAAATATATTTTATATATTATATATTTTTTTTTTAAAGCAAAGTATCTCAGTGGCCATAGCTGGTGTGTGTGTGTGTGCGTGGGTGTGTATGTGTGTGTTAGAGTGGTCCATGTGTACATGTTATCCTGTACATTCAAACCAGAGGGTCTTCTTCTTTTACGGTGCAATTGTATCCACTTTTTCCACCTTCTGAACTAAGAAGGTCTCAGATGTTGTCCTCTGTTGTACATTGCCAAACTCTCCAAACCTGAATATTTCACGTATTTCTTCCAGGTGAGAAGTCATGCTCGGCCTGTTCCTGCTCCGTCTCCGCCTACTCCACACAGACATCGTCCATCTACCGTTTAACCTGCACTCATTTGCTCTGCCGCTCCTGCCTACGGACGCAAACGCAGTCCAAAAACTCTGTCGGAGCAGCAAGAGCCAATCACATCCTGTGTCCCAGCTGTGGTAGCCCCACAACACGCAGTGACATCACACGTGTGCATCACTGATGGATGGTATTATGGATGACGTTGGACCTTCACATCTTCTCCGAAGAAGGAGGCGGATTGTTCTCAAGGTGAAGATGGAAAGGTTCTCCCTACATGACATATACAATCGTCAACACTGACAGACAAAAGAAAAAACTCACGTCTTTATTTGAGGTGTGACATTATGCTGTTTGTTTCAATATATGTATATAAATAATTGAATCGATGAATTCTCCTCAATCATCTCTGACATTTTTTTATTCTGCTTAAAAAAAAGGTCTTATTTCCAGCCAGTGAAGAGCACGTCATATCTACAGCTAGAGAAGGGAGTTTATTAAATACAAGGACCTTATCCAATTTCCTCTTTACAAACTAAAAAATCTTCTTAAGTAAGGAGTCCTCTTCCACTTTTACCATACAGCCTTGGTTCTGCAGCCTTTTGTTGATGCTGGATGTGTAGATTGGTTGAGGAGTCACAAAAAAGGCTTACAAACTGAAGAGCCCAGAGGCTACATAGAATTAATGTAGAAATGGAGTCGACTCAAGGCTGCGCAGACATTGTGCAGAATCAGATGAGGTTCTTCACTGCTCTGCTGACCACCTGATGTCATGGGTTTTTCTTCTTTCTGTCCTTATAAAAGAACATTCTATTCTTTCCTCCTACCCTCTGAAAGTACAATCTCTTTCCAGCTAATTCTCTACGTTTTAATGGACGAATAAGAGGGTTGCACTAAGTCGGTGGTTACAAAACCAAGGTGGTGTTGGTAGGGTTTAGTGGCAAGTAGTGGTAAGTCATTTTGTGCCTGTGCCCACAGCAACAAGTGGAGGAGAGAGTTGTTTTCTGTATGGTGCTCCCAGATCCAAAACAGCATCATTTGTTTTTGGTTTCCCTGACAACATTAAGCTTAAACAGGGTCATGATCCTACATCCGCTGGAAAAAAATCAGTTCTGAATGTGAAATGAAGACGGCAGCATTAAATGTGGACGGGGCCATTGGGCCTGAGCTGATTTGATGTTTGTGTTGTCAACGCAGAAGTAAAAACACAGCAGAACATCTGCTTTCATGTCACCCTGCCCTTCATAAACCATCTGCACAAAGGCTTTTACTGAGAGAGTGTTTTTCCTGTATCGATAAAAAAGGGAAAATAAAAAGAGTTTTTGACCACGAAAACATTGACAGCCATGCGTCTGAGTCGTCCTGCATCGCACCATACACCGACAATACAAAAACACAATTATTGTTGAGCATCTTTTAATTGTGATAACAGAGGTAAACATCATTGTTGGCTCCCAGTTTGCTTCAGTTGTGTGCCATCATGTGTGATGCACTGTGTGGTTTGACTTTATAAATTTGATTCAAGCTCAGTAAGTGCAACCAGAAGTACAACACCGGGTTATAAGGCGCACTGTCGATTTTGCAAAAAATTACAGGTTTTTAAGTGTGCCTTATAGTGTGGAAAATACAGTGCACTGTTTAACAGTATGTTATGTATGTATATATATATATATATATACATATATATATGTATGCATGTATATATATATATTTATGTATATAATGAAAATGTTTTTTCACCATATATTTATATACTCATACTGTTAAATAGTATATTTATAGGCTTAATATATATTTATACTATTAGATAGTGTCCTTACATATACAATATACTGTATACTGTATATATTTATTCAGAAATTGTTTATCATATGTTTATGTATTCATACTGTTAAATAGTATATTTACAGTGTAAATATATTTCTGCTGTGATATGGTGTGCTTAGATACAACAGAACAAGCTAGTCTGAACAGTCTAATCTTGTTCACTGATGGCCTTTTGTTGTTTTCTTTCTACTTTGGAGTATCAAATATTCGCAGGTAAATGATCAGTCACTTGCATAACTTTTTTTCAGAATCATTTCTTTTAAAAAAAGGTCTCCTGAAGTATCCTAACTATGTAATAATTTGCTAAAAATCGATGTTTCTCCAGACTCGATGTCCATCTTCGTTCTATCGTTATTAGAGTCATTAAACTCAGGCCTCTGTGCAGCCAATCATTAACATTTGGTTTGGTCTTTTAAAGACAGAAACTGTTGTTTTCAAACATGTTCAAGTCATTGTTGTGAAAAAGTCACGATTATTTTCATTCTTCAAAGTTTCTCTAAGGTTTCAGGTATCCTCAAAAAGACAAGCAAAAACATCAATAGTACAATAATTCATTGCATATCAACATTTTACGCATCTTTGAAAATGTGTCTTAAATTTTAAAAAAAAAAATTAAATTGAATAATCATACCTCGACCTACTGCTCCCTGTGTTCCTTTTTGTTGTCTATTAGCCACTCGTTAATCAGCATCACAGCAGCTAATCGACGAAATTAAAGCCTAAACATGCAGACAGTGGAGCCGTTTATGTTGTTTTTTAAATGCTAATCGTGTTTTACTCATTTAGTTCTAATGGAGTGAATGAAGTGATAATTGACGTGAGGTGGTCTTCAGAGCAAGGGGGCCATCAGTCTAAGTAGTTATCAATTGAACTCCAATTAAATGTTTATGTGACGTCATATTGCTGTTTATATCGCGTGGAAGGAGTGCTTTTTGTATTTTATGTATGTGGTTTTTCTCAGACCTGAATACAGAGCTGGAATCTTGTGTACCGTCGTTAGATGGTACACTTCTGATGCACGACCATAACTGCTGCGACCTCCCGCTCACCGGTGGCCTTTGGTGTGTGTGTGTGTGTCCGTGTGTGTGTGTTCTGAACAATACGGGACGACGGTGACGTCAGACGAACACGCGTGTCAGCCGCATTGTCGGATCCATGGCCGAGGCGTTTATAAGTGAGGAGAGGAACTGAGCCTCGGTCACACATCCAGGCACCGACTCAAGCTGAGGAAACTCACACACACACACTCTTACTCACGCACACACACATCAGTTCCAGCAGCAATGCCTTACTCTCTGCTCCCGCTGTGCCTCCTGGGATTGCTCACCGTCTCCTCCGCCTGCTACATCCAGAACTGCCCCAGAGGAGGCAAAAGAGCGCTGACGGAGACTGGAGTCAGACAGGTGAGCGGAGAACTTCAGCAGCAGCATCCTCTCTGAGGTGATGTGAAGTTTATTACATGGCCTCGAGACAGCCGTGTATTGCTTCGGTTTAGAGTATTATAGGTAATGTCTTGACCAGTAACAGTAAAAATATTACTTTTTTCATCTTGTCTGTGTAGGTTCTCAGTCATCCAGGTTATTTAATCCAAAAAATAGTTACATCGAAAGCAACTGGACAAAGTAGGGTTGTTTTGTTTTTTTAAGACGTTTCGGCTCTCATCCAAGAGGCTTCTTCAGTTCTGTCTTTTTCTGTCTTCAAAAAAAAAAAAAACACCTACTTTGTCCAGGTGCTTTCGACGTAACTATTTTTTGGATTTTCCATCTTTTATTTTGTATTCTGCATAGACATTAAATTAAATGAAGGTGCTGGAAATCAAAGAGTGTTATAATTAAAACACAGCTCGGTTACCTTTTAGCTCAGGGCTGTGAATGTGTTTTTACCAGAATTTAAAAATACAACCACAAAATGAATTATAAACGAATTATAAATATTTTTTAGTGTAGAGAAAGGCAATTAATTGGCAGTAGGATATAATGAAATTAAGGTCAATTTAGAATGTAGAAAATGACATAATTCTACATTTGATAGATCAGTCAATTCAATTTGTTCGTCCAGTTATTCTAAAAAAATTTTTACAAGCATATTATTCAGTGCCAGTTTATGTCATAACAGTTATAGTTATATACTGAGTGATTTCTTGTTTTACATGTTGTCCACTGTAATCAAACATGTGCTGTGGTTCCTAAGCTACCTGTGAGACAAAACCTGGGGAGTAAAAAAACCCCCACAAAATTCTACAAAACTAGGATTCAGTCAAAACTTAGAGTCAGGATGACGTATCTTGGATCAGAACTGGACATCCTGACGTTGTTATCTGGTTTAGCAACCTACTCTAAAGTGATGTTACACAACAACACTGTAACATCAGTGTAACCAATCAAAGACATTTAAACAAAAATACAATCTACCCTACCTACCTCTAATTATGTCTATGTTCTTTCCAGTGCATGTCTTGTGGCCCTGGAGACAGGGGGCACTGCTTTGGCCCCAGTATCTGCTGCGGAGAGAGCTTTGGCTGTATACTGGGCTCTACTGAAACAGCTCACTGCATGGAGGAGAACTACCTGCTCAGCCCCTGCCAGGCAGGAGGGAGACCCTGTGGATCTGAGGGAGGACGCTGTGCTGTCTCAGGTCTCTGCTGTGATTCAGGTACAGTCTCCGTCACTGTTGATGGATGGGTTTAAAGCACGTGCATGTTTGCGGTCTTAGTAAAATGCATTTCCTGTCTCCAGAGAGCTGCACTGTAGACAATGACTGTGTCGGTGATGCCGAAGCCTCAGATCCAGGCCACGCTGGAAGTTCTCCTGTGGAGCTGCTGCTCCGCCTGCTGCACGTGAACAGAGGACAGGCGGAGTACTGACACTGGGAACAGGAAAAGCTCTTCTGCTCCTCAGGACTTGGCAGCCTAACAGTGAATTTATCTTACTGACAATCAAACCGTCCGTTAATAAAATGCTGCATCAGACTGTGTTTTCTCATCACCACTTCTGCTGTGCTAATGTCGTGTAAAGAATTCACTTCTGTTAGCTCAACTGTTGGCTTCTAAAAATAATAAAAATGTACATGAAAGGATTAGAATTTTCTCTTTTTTTTCTCCTGCCATAGGTATCAATGTATTTAGACCACGCACATGGAACAAAGTAACGCCCCAGAGCCTCACCTCAGAGCTGCAGCTTTAATCTCTGTAAATATGCCAGGGATTTCTAACAAAAACAACCCCATCATGAACATGTATAACAAAGTCAACATGTCTGTGTGTTGTTTCTTGTTTAGTAAAGGTTTGAATGAAAGACGTAAATGGGGGGAAAAAACTCCCATGTCCTTCTTTGTTTTCTGTTTCGTTTTTACTAGGCAAAAAAGGTTCAACTGACGAAATCACTTGATATTACTCAGTAGTCATGTGTTTCTCTAACTTTCTGTTTTGGTATGAATAACACTTTAACCGACTACACTTTGTCTTACACTGTACTGGAAATTTGCTTTGTTTTCCAATCATATCTTTCTTATTATTATTTGGATTAATGCTCAAAATATCATAAAGTAGGGAAGTGACCTCCTTGTCACTGTGACACAGCTCACCACTGAACACAACCAAATGTGACCTCTGCTTTTAACCCATCACCAAAGTGAACAGTGGGCAGCTTTAAGGGGAGCAGTTTGTGTAAAACAGTGCCATGCTGAGAGCACCTCAGTGGTAACTTGGCAGCTGGTGGACTAGAACCTGAAGCCTTCTGGACCCAAGTCCGCTTCCTTAACCACTAAGCCACCACTGCCCTCATTACTAACACTTTGCAACAAGAACACATTCTGTAAAACTCACTGTTTCATCTACCTCTGTTTCCCTCAGTTACGTTAGATAAACGTTCCAAAATTTAAATTATATTTTATGGATGTGACACAGATCATGCAAATTCCAAACAGAACTTTGCATTATGTATGTTCACCAACTTTTCTTTTGCACCACAGACTGATGTTCAAAAAGTATGTATAAAGATATATAAGGCTGTACTTACTAGTTTTGATTTACTTCACAAAAAACTAGTAAGTAGTAACTGTGCTTGTTTAGTTAAACACAACACTAATATAAATGCAGGAATTGAAGAAAAAAGATGTTCATCCACAACACTGTCTCTTTTTTTACCTTTTTCTTTCAATAACACTTGCTGCCATCAAGTTGAAAAATAATAAATGTTCTGCCTGACACAGTTGTGCAGACAATTATTTACAGTAAATATCAAATAGCAGTTATTTGGACCAGCAAATTGAATATTGTCAATATTGTCAGTGAGTCAGTCCATCTTTGGTACTATTTTGGAACTCTAAATGTCTAAATGGTCCATCTCCAATGTAATATTACCTTTGACCCATTGATTAAGACCTGGTCACCTAAAGTGAACCTGCGCACAAATGTTACCTTATAAATAATGCCGCTGCTGCTGCCTTGTGGGTGTCTAATTTAAAAGTCAGTGGTTGTAAATCAAGCTGTTGAATAAAACAAAAACATAGACCTTCCATTCATTTCCTTTAAGCTCACAGCTTTTTTCTGTTGTGTATGAACACGTCTACCCTTTGTGGTTGTGTTACCGTCATCTCTGTCTTTGTGTGTTGACTGAAAAACAGCAACTTCTGCCAAGACTGATTACGGCGTGTCTGTGAAACGTCAGTTGGAACAGATCTGGTCCATCCCAGATTTAACACATTGACAGAAGATTGTTTAGACTTCACTTTTCAACACCTTTGTGTTAATCTTTTAGAAGCTGCAACCGTTATTGATCTTTTTGTTTGCTGTGTTAGAGCTTAATTGACGCAGAACGTAGTTATTTTTCTTTCAACAATTATTATGTTAAGGGTTGTGCGAGTGCTGCGGTCAAATCCCCTGACACTGACCAATTATCACACACGTCACAAATCGATCCTGCCGTCTGCTCACGAAACAAGTTCAAATTCTAATGCCCTCTACATTTTTTAAACGTCGTGTTGGTTTTTCTAAAAGGTTGTTCCAAGACGTTGTCTGCGAACCAGGTTTCAGTGAGGATCCGTTGGTCGCTCATGACATGCATTCACGCAGATGGAGTCAGCACATGTTGTTCACAAGGATACTGGACTATGGCCATGCAAGGCCACCCCCAGGTGAGCAGGAAAAGGCTGTTACAACCAAACCACTCCTGGGTGTTTTTAATCTCTTGTTGATACTTATTTTGGCTGATGATGTTTTAAATTAAACCCTGGGCCAGTGCTAGCTGAGCCTTCATTACTGCTAGCTAGACCTTAACCCCTGCCAGCTGGGCCATCACCTCTGCTACCTGGGCCAACACCACTGCTAGCTGGACCTTCACCTGTGCTAGCTAGATCTCCTCCTCTGCTAGCTGGGCCTTCATTAGTACTAGCTAGACCTTAACCCTAACTACATTAACTACAGCTAGACCTTAACTAGCTGGGCTTTCACATCTGCTAGCTGGACTTTTACCCCTGCTAGTTTGATCTCCACCACTGCTACTGGGGCCAACTCCACTCTTGGCTGGGCCCCCACCTCTGCCAGCTAGTCCTCCGCCTCTGTTAACTGGCCAATGGTAGATGTCAATAAAAGAAACAGGAGGTTGCCAAATCCCATAATATTAAAACACTGGAAATTCAGAACATTTTATTGAAACAACACAATCTTGCAAAAAGAGGTGATAATAATGGGCAACCTAAATGTTAATTGGGAAGTTAACAAAAAATTTAAAAAGGTTATGGATGATATGGATATGACTCAATTAATTAATGCCCCTACGAGAATTACAAACTCCACCTGCACTTAGATTGATCTAGATTGTACTAATAGGTCAGAAAGGATCTTGAAATCATACAATTTGCTTACAGGAATGTCTGATCATAATCTTATAATTAAATAAAAAGCGCTTCAAATCCTTGGCCGCCACTGAGTTCTATAGGATACCAAAACAGGAACAACAAAACTTCCAAGATTCAATCGAAGAACTAAACTGGGACGAATTGCTCTCTGGCAAAAATCTAGATGTTGATTGTTCAAATATAGCCAACAATATACAACAAAAATAACCTGGAATTATATTAAAAAACTGTTGGGTGATTCCCAAAAAAGCAAAACAAAACTAATGCAAATTCAATTAAATGGAAACATCCTGATGGAATTTCGAGTGATTGCTGATGCTTTAAACAACTACTTCATTGAGTCTGTGTCCAAAATTTCTAATACATTTATTGTTAAACAAAGGGAGGGAATACCCTGCATTACCCACAATCACAGTCATCTACTATTACAAATATTACTGAGACCATAGTTATCGATTTAATTAAATCACTCAAACCATCTAAAGCAAAGGATGTTTTTGGAATGGACACGAACATCCTCAAAGACCTAGGTTCAGCTCTCACCACTTCTATTGCCTCAATCATTAATCTTTTAATTTCATCGGGTCACTTTCCAAAGGACTGGAAATCAGCTTTTGTTACTCCTTGTGTTTAAATCCGGTGACTCAACTTCTCTGCATAACTACCGCCCTATAAGCATTCTTCCAGCCATTTCCAAAATCGCAGAAAAATGAGTGGCACAGCAGGTCGTCCATCATTCAAACAGCAGCTCCCCCTCCCTCCATGTCATGTAGTTTGGTTTCAGATCCAACCATTTCACTGAAATGGCTACATGCCTCTTTATTGAGAAAATAAAGTATTTTCTTGATAAGGGTGGAGTTGAAGGGGGGATGTTTAAGGTACTCCTTTGTTGAAGACTTTGCTCTGCACAAAAAATGTCTTTCACGAACTCCCTTTTTTAGGAGATCTTGTTCTGCACAGGAAATATCCTATACGTACTCCTAGAAATGTTTTACGATGTGCTCCACAAAGGATTAAGTCTGTTCCTCATCATTTATGTGAATCGTGTGAACTTTGCCCAAAGAGTATATACGTAATGAAAAACCAACTGCCCAGTACTTATGTAACTTTCTCAATAAAAGGAGCTGCAGTCCTCATACACTTTGGGACTTAGGTGAGCTAACGCTGCGAAACTGTTGGTCTCTCTGCTCCCCCTCACAGCGAGTAAAAAGTACAACATTGTCAGGTGTGGTTCTTTTCAGGTCATTCTATCTGTGGCAGTTAGATGACAACAGTGGTGGCTGAATAACTGAAGCCCAATAGAGGCATTCTTCCTATACTTGTTCTCTCACTAACTGCATAGTTCATATAGACAATAGGAAATTGTCATAGTTGTTACTGTGGGGGGAAGAAAGAGGAAGAATTAGAAGGGAATAAATACATGGACAGATCTCATTTGGGGTCGGCAAAAAATTTAACTAAATGGAAAAAGAAGCACAAGTTTGAAGGAAAATTACAAGTAAAATCATGTGAATATTTAGTCTTCAAATTAACTCTAAATGTGAGAGTAAAGGGAAGGAAGGAGGAAAATGATGAACAAATGATGGCAAAAAAAGTGGTTGGAACAAGCAAAGAAAAGACTAGAAGGTGCTAACAAAAAGAAACCCAAAATTGCACTGAATTGGTAAAAAGATGATGATAATTATGTTCCTGTGCGACGCACTCAGCTTGCAACAGAAGTGCAGTTAAAGATGGAGCAGAATCAAATACCACAGGCTGTAGAAGGCTTCCCAGTAATAAATTCACCCCCACATCTAAATTCACAGCCTCTAAAGGAGCAAAACTAGAAAAGGGCAATTTTATAGGGACAAATGGAGTCTAAGTCATTATTCAAATGGGCTGCAGTTATGACACATGGGCTGTGCCATGTGTCAACAGTAGGGAAAAATTTTGTAGGCAATGTTTGATTTGCATCAAGAATAATGCACAGGGCCAGGTGCGAACAAGACGGGGGAAATTTCCAGTTCCTGAATATCCATTTCAGGTTATTCACATGGATTTCATACAATTGAATAAGGATAAAGGATATGAATGCTGTTTGGTAATCATAGACGCTTTAACAAAATGGGTTGAATTGTTTCCATGTAAGACACCAGATGCTATTACTGTCAACGAATACTACCAACTTACTTTACCAAGAAAATTTGAAAATAGATCTCAAAAGACACACATATATACACACATATATATATGTATATCATCCACAGTCAGCCGGACTAGTGGAAAGAACTAATGGAACTGTAAAAAAAAAAAAGCTAATAAAGGCAATGCGTGAAACAAAAAGGACATGGACAGAGTGTGTAGATTTAGTAAAACTAAATATGCACATATTACCAGCAGAAGGTACTAATTTGACACCATTTGAAATGTTGTATGGGAGAAACTTCCATATTCCAGACTTTGACCTAAAGGAAAGAGATGGCCCAGTTTCAGACTGGACATTAGGTGACTATATGCAGCAAATGTTAACACAGAAAGAAATACAAAGAACAAATTACTGTCCGGCAATTTCTCTTCCACGGGAGATGAGACCAGTGAAGCCTGGTGACTGGGAGTTTGTGAAGGCCATAAAGAGAAACTGGTCGAGCCCCAGGTGGGAGGGTCCATACCAAGTGATACTAACAACGCCAGCTGCAGTGAAGGTTGCAGAACGGAACGTCTGGATCCACCTGAGCCACTGCAAAGTACGAGACTTGGACGATCTGTCTTCCTGTCCTGGTGTGGGGAAGTCTGACTACAAAGGGGAGTAAGTAGGATAGACTTACTCATCTCAAGGCATCGGCTGCGTCAGTGAAGAAAACAGCACATCCCATCAGTTTAGGGGAGCGGCAGACGTCCATCGAATTGTGGTATCAACGCTTGATGTTGTATTCTTTGACAACTTCGTCATAGGACGTTTGGTATGGATAGAACACCATAAAACTCTTTCTAATACACAAGTGTCTCTCCAGAAGGGTCCATTATGAACAGAATCAGGATGGATCAATCAGGAAGACACCACGGATCAACTGATGGTGATTTGACTAAAACCCTGACAGAACTTAAAGCCTACTCTGAAATTATGCATTCTCAGTCTGGAATTGATAACCCAATAGACGACTGGCTAAGTAAAACGTTTGGAGCATGGAAAATGATAATAATCTCTATATTCACCACGTTGATTATTGTGATTGCTTTCTGTGGTTGTTGTTGTATACCTTTTCTAAGAAACATGGCAGAACGAGTCCTTGAGAAGGCAGTCGGAGCTTACATCTTACAAGACCCAAACCACAATGGTCCTTATGGTGACGCAAAGATTGTTGTTGACAATAGTGGTTGCTGAATAACGTAATTTTCGGCACCAAAAGGAAAGCATTTGATACAGATAATAACTTTGTTCTTCTTACCAAGCTCTTAAAATGTAACTTCTCTCACAACGCTGTAAGTTCAAGTAAGTTGAATCATATCTGCAGAATCGAACACAATCTGTCAGTCAGACTCTCTTATGTTAACCTCCGGAGTCGCTCAGGGGTCAATGTTAGGCCCCCTTTTATTTAGTCTTTATAGTAATGATTTGCCCACTGTTTGTTCTGAAGCTGGATTCTTTATGTATGCAGATGACACGGTTTCCTTTGTTCATGGTCGTACCAAAGAAACTGTTGCTGCTAAACTCCATTAAAACAGTGTCCTGTGTTACAACTTGGTTGCAGAAGTGCTGTCTACAGCTAAACGTTTCTAAAACTGTAGGCATGTATTTCACTAAAATAGAGTATCACCTGACCCTGATATACATGTTAATGGAGAAAAATACAAATTGTCAGCCAATATAAATATCTTGGGCAATAGATTCACAGCTCTCCTTTAAAGCCCATATTGATAAACTGTGTAAAAAAATCAAGTTAAATCTTACACGTTTTTGTGCAATTCAAAATTAAATGTCAACTGAAGCTGCAAAAATGTACTTGCATTCAATGTTTTTTAGTCACTTCAACTATTGCCTAACCAGTTGGTCCCAGGCTGGTGCAAAAAAACAACAACATTGGAAGTCTTGTACAAACAAGCAATTAGAGCTATGGATAAAAAATCTAGGCACTATCATCACTGTGAATTTTTTTTAAAATAGAGCATTTTAAACTGGGACAGTCTTCACACATTGTTCTGTCAGAGGTGACTGTTACATTCCTCTGACTTTTAGTCAGTCGGCCTGGTCAGTAAGGGGCGCGAGTGCGTGGAACTCAGTACCTGAAGAGGTTAAACTGTATATTACTTGTATATTACAAGGCCTTCACAAAAAAACTGAAAATGTGGCTTTTCAACACCTACAGCTGCCAACACTATTAGATAAACCTGTTGTGATGTTTTAATGTTATGTTCAAATGTTATGTTTTGATATGTTGTGATGTCGTATTCTTTCTTAATTGTATAATAAGTGTTTTGTATTATATTGTATATGTATTGTGTGCTTTCTGCCTTTTTACATCATGGCCAGGGTACTACAGATGAAAACTAGCCTTCCGGCTAACTCTGGCTTTTTTAACCATGTGTAATCGTGTGTTTTATGAAATTGCACAGTCCCCTTATAAATAAACTAAACATGTATCTCCATCCACTGTTTTCATTTAAGACATTGGTTCTCAAACTGTAGAACACGTACCACCAGTGGTACACGAGTGCTCTCTAGTGGTACATGGTGAAAATTCATATTTTCACATTTACATTTTCAATTGAATAAATCTGAAACATACCATGAACAATTAATACAACATTTAAACATAAACATCTTTCTAAACATTTCTAAACATCTCTCCTCTGTGGTGGAAGCTAACAGTGAAGGTCTATGCTGCTATATTCTAATGTTGGTCATCATGGTGGAGCTCAGAGTAGGAAACGTTTGAGAACCACTGATTTAAGAGGAAGTCATAGATCACTGAGCAATTACTGGCTCATGTGTTGTTCATTCTTATGTGATCACGGTGTAGGAACATGGTAAAAGGAACAACTGATTAAAACAACAATAGACAATAAGAGGAGAACAGTTAATTGATAACTTGAAATCAACTTTTTGGGGTAATGGCGGGAGCCCTACAGTCATTGGGCAAAGGTGAGCTGAAGCTTAGACAGTCCATCAGTCCATCACAGGGTCACGCAAAGAGACAAAACCAGTGAACAATTAACCTATTATTGCAGTACCCGTAAAGGTAAACTGGTGAGCTTCTTGAATCTGATTAATCACAGCATAGCCATTGATTAATCACAATTTAATCATGATAAAGTGGCGCTTTGGTCCAGAGGCAATGTCTCTGTCATTGGTGTGGAACCCCAGGGTTCACCTCCTGGGCAAGATCAATTCCCAGTTAGGGAGGTTGGTACCTTCCAGTGGACTCACCACCCGCAGGAAGATTCACGAGGGGCTGGTACGATGCAGTGTGATTTGGGTGGCGGTCGTGGCGACTGCTGCCCCCACGACCTGGTAACGGATAAGCGGATGAAAATGGATCGATGGATCGATAATCGTGATTAATCTACATAAATTAACAATCCTAAATATGAAAAAAAAAAAAACATTTTTTCTGTATATAACTAATAATAGCAGAATATGTTTTACACCTACTCTTTTGTGACTAATTCAAATGATGGAAATTTAAAAATACAAGTATAAATACAACCCAAAATGTAACTCAATAAGTTGGTTAATTTTAGTCGTTATTGTGCTTCCCGACAGTGGCTCGTAGATCGTGTTGAGAGTTGTGTGTGTGTCTCAGTGCAGTTCGGTGCCAAATGTGTCTCGTAAATCAACGGCTTTAGAGAAAAGCTAAAGTAAATAGAAAATCCAGCCGAGCATCACTCAGAGGCGTTTTACTGGTTATCTCTAATGGCATCAGAAATTTTCCCAGTCACAGAGCTGTCAGACTGTCAGTCTGTCAGTTGTCTCTTCTTGAAAACTTCCGAACCTGTTTTTGTTTTCTTTTACGGTAATAAACCTGTATGTTTGCACATTTTGGTAAATTGCACAACATGCAGCTGCAGTGAGGTTGGAAAGACACACCTTAGTTTGACATTAGGACAAACAAGGATTTGGGGCCCATAGCTGCAGCTTGAAGACATTAAAATAACTTCATTCATGTCAGTCACTGTCCGCCCTCAGTTTTAGAAGAACGATCTGTAAATTAAACGTAGCGTCGACTTCACAACACAAACCTCCATCTGTGATGTGATGGTGTCTCTGTCACTGCAGGGTTCTCTCTGTGGCAGGTCGTTTGTCCATACCTGGTATGAAGTCTGTGATTTGACATGCTTATATTTTTCTTTACCATTAGTTTTTTGCAGTTATCTGATCTTTTGTTCAGTATGCATCAATCAATTTGAACAAACTCCACTGTGGCAGAGCGGTTATTAAACCGGTTGGGGCTTGTCAAATTTAAGCTCCTGCAGCGAATCAGTGTTTGAACCAAATGCCAAGTTCAAAACGAAAGTAAGAGCTCTTCAATTTCAGTTGCCTGCGTGTGCACGCGCTTGTGGGTCTGTGCATGTGCCAGTGTATTTAAGCAGAAAACTCTGATCTTCTCCACTCATCTGCTCTGGCATCATGGACCTGAAAGTAGCAGTTTTGCTTGTTTGCCTTTCTACTCTAAGCGTCATCCCCACGGAAGGTAACATTTCCGGGTCATCTGTATGCTTTTATTATAATATTTAGACATTTAGGGGGATAATATGCTGTCCTAATTCATCCTCATTGACATGATGCAAAAATATTTAAAGAGTGACTTCACTGTTTGTGTTGTGTTGCACAATTTTAATTGTTTACAATAGTTTTTCTTCTTATCCTGTTTGTATGTGTGTTTTGAAGAATTAAGATGAACTAATTCAACAATTGATTGCAATAAATTAATTAAAATATTAATTTGTCTAAGCATTTTTTAAACTGCTCATTTTTCACAAAATTAAATAATTGCAACAAAGAAAGAAATTAAGTTATTTAAAAAAATTATCCAGTTACAAAAAGTTTTAAGATATATATATATGTATATAT
>NC_024328.1:6852765-6860200 GCF_000523025.1 Cynoglossus semilaevis | reverse complement strand
ATCTTACTCTCATGTGTCTCACTTTATTGTTTCACCCTCTACCACTGTAGCTACCATTCCAAGATGCTGTGTCAAAACCTCCATGATCAGCAGAAGTATGCTGTCGAAGGTGTCACGATGGGAAGTGCAGCGGAGCAGTGGAGCCTGTGACATCTCAGCCCTCATGTAAGTTTGTGCCAATATCAGCCAAGCATTTTGTAACATTTTGGCTTTGGATGTTTTAGCTCTTGAGTCTGTCCTTTATTATGCATTCATCTCAACCTGTGTCTTCTCTGTGTGTCCTCAGACTTTACATCAGGAGCTTGACCAAACCTGTGTGTGCTCCCCTCAAGCTGAAGGCGTTGGTGGAAGCCCATTACAGAGCAAAGGGAAACCAGCTGAGAAAGCGTTTCTGAGGGTCAATTTAAAACCCGACCCACTGACATGCCTTCCACTACAGCTGGAGTTTTCTGAAGATTGTATCACACAGACAGATATATGGTGTTTTTTCTTCTTCGTCTTTCTTGTTAATGGCAGCTGCTGTATGTAAAGTGCATGGTATGGAATGGTATGAAATTAACAATTACTGTCTAACAATTAACTGTCTAACTGATTTAAGGAAGCATTTAAACCAGCATGTATGTAAAATGTTTTTGTAAAATGAGGGATTTAGAAGAAGGGTTTTTTTTATCACACTATTAAAATATTAAATCTTTACCAAGGACCTTGTGGCATTTGTGTGTTTTGAATGGATCCCTCAGGGACAAGCTGCCAGAACATGGTCTCCTCAGCTTTGTCCCTGTCACTCACACACACACACACACACACACACACACACTCACTCACACAGTCAACAGTCGACACAGTTCCAGTTCCACTTCAATTCTATTGATGGCCTTTCTTTCCTAATTAAAAACAACATAAATACTATTTGTTTGTCAGTATCACATAAATAAAGCGTTTTTAAACTGTGGGGTTGCAGCCCCATGTGGGGTCGCTTGGGATTCCAATGGGGATGATTGAAATGTCTAGTAACTTATTGAAAAAATTACTGATACATTTTTTTCTTTTGAACTAATTATTATTATTTTTACAATTCTGATTAAGGGCACCACATACAATCTAAAACCACTTTGTTCTTTCATGATTGAAGTTGAAATAAAATGCAGCTAAATTTTGCCCAGAGCTCCAGTAATTTAAAAGAAAACAGCTAAAAAGTAACAAAAAAAAAAAAGGATAAACATTCAACAAAATGTGTTTTAATATAAAATAACAATAAAAGATAATAATGGAAAAATAGTAATAAATTACAAATTAAATTCTCAATTTTTGGTGCTTATCAACATTTAACAGACAACTGCACTTTAGAATCCTGTTGGCACAGCATTATTATTTTTTAATCATTTTAATCCTCCTGTTGTATGAAAAAAATCACTATAAAAACTATTAAACTTAAAAGGAAAATAGTTGTTTTATTGTAGATAACAAACCTGCTTTTTTAAATCTACCTATTTTTATTATGTAAATATCCCGAATTAACCAATCATCATAAAAACATATTAATATAAATACGTGCTTATACATCAGCTTAGACTGAGAAGAATGAGGTCACATCTCTGAACAGTAGAATACATTTGAACCCATCTTGACTTATAATCATCTACAGTCATTAGTTCCTCAAGTACAGACGAGTTTTAAGCCAAGGCTTCAAATTGTTGTGATAATAAATCCTCTCATCCTGGCAGAGGAATCACCCGTGGCTCATTTCTGTCATCTGCCTTTAGGTCTTTTAAAGTACTGAGCGTGAGTTTTGTTTAAATCTGTAAAACAGGAATAAATCCCCCACACCGTTTATGCAGCTCTACTCTACTGCTGCACAAACATCGTTTCTAAGCTCGCAGCAACACGAGGTCAAGTGCATGAGACTCTCAACAGTGTAGGCAAAAAGACTGAGAAAACAAACACGCTGGTGTCAGATGGGGCAACAGCAAAAGCAGAAGTCACTGAAACAAAGATGAAAACATCTCACAGCTGTGTGAAGTGGTCAGCAGCTATTTCCTCATTCAGATCATGTTGGAGTTTTTTTGTTTGTTTGTTTGTTTGTTTGTTTGGGGTTTTTTATGTTTGAGATTGACAAATAGGTTCAAAAGTGCTTTGTAGCAGAAGGACCCTGTAGCCAGTCAAAGCAATGGAGATGAAGCTGTTTTTAAAAAATGTGCTTGCAGCCATTCTGAATCAGCAATTATTTTAATTATGTGTACAAGCCGATATTGGGTTTTTTTTCTCAATTCCCCCATAGATTCTATCATATGAATCATACACAGAGACATTGTCTTGATACATAATTAATAACACCAGTGAATAATCCACACCACATTTCACGTTCTGATTCGTCCACAAAGCACAAATCTTCCTTCTGCAGAAACACTCACTCACTGAGTCCAACATCTGGCACAATATGGAGGGATTGATGTCAGTGCTCTTCACAGAGGGGCTGCTGCAGAGCGACTGGCAGAAATGTCAGTAACTGTGGTTACAACTGTAATGTTAAGAATCAAGGAAACAACAATAGATGACATTGAGTGGCTCAGAGCCATTAATATGGGTTTGTGTGGTTTGTTAGTTCAATAATCTCCAGCTCTGTAGTTTGCTGACAATGTATGTCTTCTCCCAAGCTGTTTTTTTAGCTGAAGCAATAATAATGACTGCAATCAGAGGGGTTCAATAGCAGCAATTTATTCAAGTGTTTTTATTTGTAGCATCTTGTTACATCTGATGTGGCCTCAATCTGATCTGGGTCAGAACCAAGGAGACAAGTGTTAGGCTGTAGTCTCTGACTCTATCAGATACACTCCCTCATCAGCTTGTCCAAAAAATGTTTTTAATAAATTATGGCGAGTGCTAGAAATCTAATCTTGTTGAGGGAAGTATTTCAATTTTTACTTTAAACACAAACAAAAGTAGACCCTTTTAACAAAGGACCAGTGAATATGATTACCACAGTTGTTTTTGGGGGGTGTGGGGGCTACAAATCAATGTAGCCCACTGTAGATAAACAGTGGTCTACAGTGTTGTTTGGGTGAAAACCTGTGGTCACCCTTTCTTTCATCATGAACAAAACATGACTTCAAATAGACCTGCGTTTTTTTTTTTTCTTTCATTAGAAAAAGAGACAGAACAAGGAAATGTTTCCATAAACAACATTTTTGTCTACCCAATAATTAAACATGCCACTGCTTGGTGGCTGGTATAAAGTGGTAGACAGATGTTGATGCCAAAACAATCATGAAATTCTCTTAACAGAAAGGATTTTTAGGCTTGGCAGCCAAGCTTTAAAGTTTACCGACGGCACACATCTTTGTTTGTTTTGTGTTCTAGGCAGCTTGCTTCACAAATCAAAGCTGGATTTGATTAAACTACTGTAGTTAGATTGTGGCTCCGTAACTAAGGGCGTGGGCTTCAAAAGGTCTTTTGTAAGTATTTTTTATCATTTTGATTATTTTAGAATTGTATTAATTACAAATGCAAGTAATTCAAGAAAACGTCTTTTTATTGTTTCATAAAATTATGTGTCTTGGGGCATTTTAAATGGTCTGCACTTGGTAAATCAGATTTCTTATTCCACTCCTTTTTTGTCCAGTTTAAAAGTTATATATTTTATTTTGGTGGGAACGGAAGCTCAAGTTCTGGGCGTGGTTATATCCGAGGGCAGGTCGATATACGCTAACCACGCCTGTTTGTTCAGATTCGACTCCTCCCACCTGTTCCAGATTAGGTTGACGGCAGTGACAGGAAGCAGCGGAAAAAGTTCATGTCCGCGTCACTGCTGTGTTCCTGCAAAACATCTCTCCAGCGGCAGGAGCCACCATGTCTGACAGAGCCAGCAGAGATGAAGTCGAACACTCCGCCATGCTACGCGTCTCTTCTGCCCTCTTCTACGCCGGCAGCTCCTTCCTCATCACCGTGGTGAATAAAACGGTGTTGACGAGCTTCAGGTGGGTGGCGCTGTTTCCTGCTGTGGACTCACTCGCAAAGGAAGACTGAGAGAATGACTATTGTTACCATAGTTCTCCGTTAAATGTATTTATTATTATGTTTAGGGTTTTATTTAGAGTGCAGTTACACCACCGAATATGCCTTGGCTGAATTTGACTTTATTGTTCTCCAAAGTTTAGCTGTGCATTCGGTTAACTGTTACTCTTTTTTTCTAGTTTTTCTGCATTTCTTAGCTAACGTTGTTGTTTTTTATGTAACTTTTTGGTTTGGTTTTCTATAAACTTTTTGTCACACTGGCGAGCAAACGCTATGTTGTCATTCATTTACTGATTAACTGGCTGAATCTTAAGTGAGAGTCAGCCAGATAATAAAGATAATTAACTCTCGTTTTATGGTTGGTACTCGGACCAACTCTAAAGTAAGACTAAGTCAGAGGAGAAACTCTAGCTTTCTAGCCAGAGAACTCAAGTTTTTGAGTTGTTAGCAAGTCAAATATCCTGAAGCCCTTTTTATTGTTTGAAAATAACATAAAACAGCACGTTTTCTCTATTTAGTTTATGTTGACATTCCATATAGAGTATGTAGTCATTTGTAAACACACAGCATGCACAGAAACACTCCCACTCTCAGCTGCAGAGTGTGCTATAAACGCAATGTACACATCTTGTTCAATGATCTTATACAATGTTTTGTTTATGGCAACCCTTTTCCTGCAACTAATCCTGTCCAAAACAATAAAAATGTAAATGTGCACCTGCTAAATACTTGAATTCCTTTTCTATTGTTTTTGCAGGTTTCCCTCTTACATGTTTCTGGGAATTGGCCAGGTCAGTCCTGATATGCATCTTTGTTTTTCTCCTTTTCAGTGTCATAAAAGCATGTCATCACTTGTTTTACCACAGTAACATACATTCAATTCCATTCATGGTCTGGTAACTGCTCCACTCACTAGAGTTCTACTTTCATTTTTTTTCACTTTTCATTTTCCATGTAATTCCTTGATTCCAAGCTGCCTCTATAATTAATCATCTCTGAACTTAAATATTTCACAGCGATTCACCACATTAGAAGTATTTTGTCTTCCACTGACCTACATTTTCTCAAGTGTTGTTTAGCTTTTTTATCTTTTCCCTGGTGTAAGGTTCTTTATTGGTTGTTGTCCTTCCAAAAAGTAATTTCCTGATCAAGCTTCTCTAAACAGCAGAAGCGTGAACTCGCCTTCAACCTGATGGAGCTGCCAGACACTCAGGCATTTTCCTCAGCTCTTTATTAGAAAATAAATGATGGCTGGTCCTTCTCCTCCGATTGCTAACAGATTTGGCTTTATGTTTAAAGCTTTTTTTTTTTTCATGAAAAAACATGAAAACGTGTCTGACCCACTATTAGTTTTTTAAATTATAGAAGCAACTTTTTATATTTATTTATTATTGCATGAAGATGTTATACAATAGGCAGCAAAAAGCAAATTAAATAGACTCATAACTTGTAGCATTGTTAAATTTTTGTTACACCTACGTTACATAATTAGTGTATCTTACACATGAATTATTTATCGCATCTCTGAATTTTGGCAATAGACTTAGAAAAGGTTTCGTTATATTCTGACCTCATTTTTAGTCATTTTCTTAGATGCAGATGAAATCTTCACAATTTTTATTTGAACACCAATATGACATAACCAGTATTATAAATGATATTATTTTAATGATATATGTTGTTTGTTTCTGTTTGCAGATGATCGTCACTGTTGTTGTACTTTATGCTGCTAAAAGGAGCAAAATAGTCAAATTTCAAGACTTTGACACAAGTATTGTCTTTAAAGTTAGTTTTTTTTAAACTTTTGAGCAAATATTAACATTTAGATTTGTTTCTTGCACACTTAGTTAATTTCTTTTTTTTTCTTAGATTTTTCCTCTGCCTTTGCTGTATGTTGGAAATCATATAACAGGACTGGCAAGTACAAAGAAACTAAGGTCTGACTTTTTATTATATCATTTATTATTATATATTTATTTCTTATTCAAACTAAAGGTTAAACTTGTACCAGGATTTTATTTGTGCTCATTTGTGTCTGTGTGTTTTACAGTTTACCAATGTTTACAGTCCTACGAAAATTCACCATATTGATGACGATGATTCTGGAGGCCTACATACTAAGGTGATGTATGTATATGGATGTGACTATGTCTCCCTCTCGCTCTTTCTCTCTCTCTCTCTCTCTATATATATATATATATATATGTGTATATATATATATACACTGCTCAAAAAAATAAACACTTAAACAACACAATGTAACTCCAAGTCAATCACACTTTTGTGAAATCAAACTGTCCACTTAGAAAGCAACACTGATTGACAATCAATTTCACATGCTGTTGTGCAAATGGAATAGACAACAGCTGCAAATTATAGGCAATTGGCAAGAGACCCACAATACAGGAGTGGTTCTGCAGGTGGTGACCACAGACCACTTCTCAGTTGAGGAGGCCGTGGGAGGGCAACAACCCAGCAGCAGGATCGCTACCTCCACCTTTGTGCAAGGAGGAACAGGAGGAGCACTGCCAGAGCCCTGCAAATTGAATGTGTCTGCTCAAACAGTCAGAAATAGACTCCATGAGGGTGGTATGAGGGCCCGACGTCCACAGGTGGGAGTTGTGCTTACAGCCCAACACCGTGCAGGATGTTTGGCATTTGCCAGAGAACACCAACATTGGCAAATCGCCACTGGCGCCCTGTGCTCTTTACAGATGAAAGCAGGTTCACACTGAGCACATGTGACAGACGTGATAGAGTCTGGAGACGCCGTGGAGAACGTTCTGCTGCCTGCTACATCCTCCAGCATGACCGGTTTGGCAGTGGGTCAGTAATGGTGTTGGGTGGCATTTCTTTGGAGGGCCGCACAGCCCACAAAAAATATTTAATTCATTCAGATCTACAGCGTGTTACTTTAGTGTTCCCTTCCCTCAGTGTATTTATATAAAGAAAATATATAAATGTTTTAATTACTTTTTACTTTATTTATTTAAAATGTAATTATTATATTTATAATATTAACTTAAATCATATTGGCAGTAAATATTATTATTATTATTAGTTTTATTTTTTTTATTAGTCAGAAAAAGATTAAAGATTCCCAGTGTTCATCCAATAGCCTTTTTACCTGTCTCAGCCATTTGTCTCTCAATCTGTCATTGTGCCGGTGGTTTCTGTCTCCACTTTTAAAGTTTGAAGTAATTGTTGTTTTTTTTCTTTTGTTTTTTTTCAGGAAAAAATTTTCAAAGCCGCTCATCTACAGCGTACTGATGATTGTTTTTGGAGCCATGGTAGCTGCGAGGTGCGACGTTGTCACTAAAACTGCTCTGGAGATGTATTTGTAAACTAAGTGCAAAACAAAACCAATCTTTAAACTTCAACATTTCTCTGACTTCTTAGTTCTGACCTGGCCTTTGATATTCAA
>NC_024328.1:6831294-6852747 GCF_000523025.1 Cynoglossus semilaevis | reverse complement strand
TGAATGACGCCTTCACTGCTGCAGGCAACGTGTTCACTAAGCAAAAAGTGGCCACTGAGGTACAATCCACTGTATAGTCAGTACATAAAAATTAATTTTGACATACTCTACTGTAGTTTTGTGTACATGTTTAGGCATGGCTAACGACAACATAGTTTACTGATAAAACTAAAGTCAAATGAAGGTGTGCACCTGAAGTAGCTCAGCAGGTTGCAAAAACAACAAGTGTTAAAATAACAGTTCTTGTTTGAATCGTAAGATCAATGACCATTTAAGACAGTTTAACTCCCAGTAAGTACACCAGTGGTTCCCAAAGTGGGGGCCACCAGATTATTGCAGGGAAGCAACAGGTCAAATTCATTAAATTTTAATAATTTTGCCACAGTGGGGAAAAACACACTGATTTCTTCCCTTTTTTATGGTGTTAATATCTCCTTTTAGGAAAAACAATGTTTAAATGTTTAGGTTTTGAAAAAAAAAAAACTAGAGTAATGGTCACTGAAAGTGCTTCATAGTTACAGATATTTGACCTCAACACTGTGGATACACATCTTTCTATACTTATGGAGACTGAACCAAGTGACCTAATGTGTGTTAACTAGCATGCTGTAATGTAAATAGATAATACTATAATAAAATATAATAATAAAACAATAAATATTTAATACAATTTTTAATATTTAAGTGCCGTAAAGGCTCAGTTCCAGGGCTCACTGTAAATGCCTTGTTTATGTCGATGTTTCTTAATTAACTGCCCACATTGTTTCCTTTTACAGGGAATTGGAAAGTATGGTGTGTTGTTTTACAACGCTCTGTTCATTGTCATCCCCACCACCTCAGCCAGTCTACTTACTGGAGATCTACACAAGGTTCATTCAACAATGTATATTTTTCTATTGTGTGTATTTGACTGTAGTGTTCTTGATGATAGTGTAATTATTGACTTGACTACCTTCTGGTCTTCAGGCAGTGACCTTCGAGGGCTGGGTCAGTGTGACATTTGTTCTGTGTTTTCTCATGTCCTGCTTCATGGGGTATGTCACTGGAGTGTATCATGTTTAGGACTTTTACTCATCATTAGATACCAGAGAACGGTTTCCTGAATGTCATCTGTCTCTGTCTGCAGGTTTGTGTTGATGTATTCCATAGTTCTGTGCAGCTATTACAACTCTGCACTCACTACCACAGTGGTGGGGGCAATAAAGGTCAGGACACACTGATAAACATGCTACCTTTACACTGAGAGCACAAAAGTTATTATCTCTCTCTCTTTTTTCTTTCTCTCTCTCTATATATATCTTTCTCTCTCCCATTCTCTGTCCTCTCTCTCTCTCTCTCTCTTTTTCTCTGTCTTTCTCTCTCTGTCTTTCTCTTTTTCTTTCTCTCACTTTCTCCCTCTCTCCTCTCTTTGTTTCACTCTCTTTCTCTCTCTCTCTCTCTCTCTCTTTCTTTCTCTTTCTCTCTCTCCATCTCTCTTTCCTCCACCTCTCTCTCTCTTTCTTTCCTCTCTCTCTCTCTCTCTCTCTCTCCACCTCTCTCTTGCTTCCTTTGTATTAATGAGTGTGGCCCAGTTTATTACCAACCCTTACATACTGCAGCGTACTGATAACCTTTGGAATTCTCTCCAGAATGTGGCGGTGGCCTATGTGGGAATATTTGTTGGTGGAGACTACCTTTTCTCCTGGACCAACTTTCTGGGCCTCACCATTTGGTAAGAATCTGCTTATCATTGTTGCACAGTTAGGCTAATAATTAAACATGTTACACCTTTAATTTTCAATTTCTTAGCTCAAGCAAAGATTACACAAATTTGCTGTGAAAATTCACAGAATCATATGTTGGTAGAACACTTGCTTTTGCAGCAAGAAGATCACTGGGTTGTAAACTCGATCCCTGGTCGATCTTTCTGTATTAGGTTTGTAAAGGAAAAAAAGTGGTGAATGATGGAGGGATAGAAAACATAATAAGCTTGGCTAATTAAAAACATATGCTAATGTTGAGCAAAGTGGAAAGAGTTAATTATTTAGCTAAAAAAAAAAACTAAATATAGAAAAACTAAAAAAAGTATTTTGTTCTTTCAAGAAATAGCTGACAGTTGGCTAACTGTCAATGAAAAGACAACTAAAGGTCAACATAGCAATTGTACAATAGACAAGGATTTAAAAAAGGTTTGGTTTTTTGTTCACTTCTGCTTCATGTAGAGTAAACTGAATAGGCCTGACTGTTAACTTCTGCTTTACAGTATGTCGGGAGGACTCATGTACTCTTATCTCACGTTCCATAACAAATCAACTGGACCAGTCACCCAAGAAACACCAGACGTCAAGATCGACGTCAGAGATTCCACAGAGAAAAACTGTCTGAACTGAATGGACGAAGTTTGAAACTTTCACCACTTGGTGGCATTGTTCTGCTTCATATTGGAGTATGATGTTGCTTCCACACTTGGATTAACTTGGCCAAGGAGACTGAAATCATCACCACTATAGGCTGCACTAAAAATAAAACTCTGGCCCAATTACGGAGTGGCCGTTTAATTAAGGAACAGATCCAGTTAAAGGGGAGGTTCACAGACCACCTTTAATCAGATTTCTTATCCATCACTGTGACAGGAGTTGATTTTAATGAAGCAGTTTGTCAATTTATGAAGAAATTAGTAGTAATTATTTATGAATCAGACACATTTAGTCTATTACAAATTCTATATTCTATATATAATGTGTCTTTGTATTTATTTTTTATAATTGATAAAAGATGAAGAATGTCAATAGTCTGGATTCAGCACTGACCCAACACACAGTCATCTCAAATTCCTGACGTAAACCAGAGGTGAACTGTGTGTTTTTCTAGTTATGTCTTTGTCTTGTTGTTCAATGTATATTTTATATTGACAAAATCAGAATCTGTTATTAATTTTGGGCATTTTAAAGGCAACTGATTGAAAGTTAGTGAATTCAAATCACATGTGAAGAAAAACGGACAATAAAGCTAGATGGGACTGTGTGTGACTCTCCACCGGTCTTACTGTACCTCTTCTCGGTCCAGCTTCACATTGTAGTTTTTTAAAAATATTTTTATTTCTTCTATACAGTTTATAGGCCTGGGTTGGAGCCTTCCTTGCATTTTATATTTTTGTAAAAATGTTAAACTCATAAATATATACCTATTATTTCTTTACAGAGATCCCTAGCAGTGGTGTACGCAAGTCTGATTTCTTTTTTTTTTCTTTTCTCAATCAGTATAAAAATCATATACCTTTAGGGACATGGTTAGATCTACAGATGGCTCTGTAATGGTTTTGTGCTGTATTTCTGTCAATGTAGTACCATCTCAGAAACAGATTTATATTTATGTGGGTTTTTCAAAGCCTAGAATTCAGTGGCATTAAACTAACAAGGAAAATAATTGTAGGATGTATTTTAAAAGGCTTCAAAAGCTATTCTTAAAGGATCACTGGAAATGAGCCTACTCTAAAAAAAAAAGGTAAGATTTCTTTATTTTAAAAAGTAACTGAATAAGTTGGCACTGGAGGCACATCAAGTCTGGGTCAGCTTCAGTGAATGTTTATTGAAAACAAACAAAATAACACCAGTGCGGACAGATGGAGAAATGTGTATGAAGGATCTCACCAAGCAAGCAGGCTCACTCTACACATGTGACAAGATGACAACTGTTGGAGGAGGTTAGCAAAGAGGAGGGGGGCGACTCTAAACACCAAACTTCAAAGCTCTCTGTAAAATTGTGCACTCACAAAAAAAGGAAATCTCTAACAAACAAAGTGTATATATTAAAAATCACATAATCTTTAGGGTTAGAAAGCTTTAGAACAAACTACAACAGGGAAACAATAAACCATTTGGTGTTTTGATTATCAAAAAAAAAAACAATATGCTTTCCAGTTTTAACTCCACATTCTATTAAATTACTTGGTTTGCCTAATTGCTAGAGTGAGTTTGTTGGTAGATTCCTGTAGAACAATCAGAGGCAGGGCAGTTATGAGACATCATACAGTGTTGAAGGATGTAGTGTTAACATTCTTAAAAATAAAACACTACATTAGGTCATAGGTAAATAAGTGCCACTTCACAGGACACACAGCAGCCCTCCCTCCCTCCTTTTTCCCTTGTGCATTGCAAGCTTAATCCAATATCACAAAGCTGTTGTACATAAGTGCTTTATTTGAACTGTCCTTTATGTGATAAATGCCTCAAACATGTGTAAAATAAGAGCTAGAGAATAAAAAGGTTTTGATGAAGTCATGATTCTGTAACTGAACTTAGATGAAATTAGATGACCTTGATTGTGTTACCTCTTAATACAGCACCTGGAGGTTCAACACACCTACTCTCATGACCTATGAAGATACTGAAGTGACAAAAGGTCAATCTTGAGTTTGGTAGGTGTTCCGCTCAGGGGGAGGGGAGATTTGCACCTGCACTTTTCTGTGTAATGTTATGAGACAGCTGTATAAATAATGATAATAATGATGGGGTAACGTTAAACTGTAAATGTTTGTATTATTATTCGACTTCTGGGTTAGGCTTGCAATCACCTCTTACTGACCATATTGCATGTCAAGACCATAGATCATAGATATGAAATGGACAGAGCAGGGTTCTGTTGCAGGCTAGGGTGGCACCCAGTGAAAGGCTGATTTTGAAGTCCTATGGGGTCTGTCTATGGTCTTAATAGCATAGCATAGCATAGCATAAGGACTTCTTTTAAAGCACATGTCAGTGTTCAAAATTAAAACTGAATTCAGAACAAAGAGACAAAACAACGTGATAAGGCTAAGCCAGAACTAGACAAACTTTGACTTAGTTACCATGTTATACCAAAGATTAGGGAAACTTTTACTTTTTAATCCAATGATTCAATCATGGCTGAAGGTGCTCTGTCCAATTCTTACAAACAGTCTAGGGTCAGGACTGCTATTAACTCTGCCCAAATTATTTTTTTGGTCAACATTTTTACAAACACTTAAATATGCTGGTGATGCCAAGTTCCGCCTCCCTGCACAGAAGACTGGCAGTGAAGTCTTGGACATTTCCTAGCTTTGACCACACCCTGTATTCTTCTGTCCGTCTGAGCTTAATCCATATATACATCAGTCATACACAAGCACAAATATACTTAAAAAACTCGTTCTCATCAAAGTGCAAACAACTTTAAAACACAACAGGTACTCTCTCCTTGCCTGTACAAGACAGAAAGAAAAAATGACATTCTTCATATAGTCAAATCTACACGTATAGCAGCCTAAAGGTATAAAATGTCAAATGAATAAGGTGCTTTAGCTTCGTGCCTTCCTGGTGCTGTGAGTGGGGCTGTAGATGATGCTGTGTGTAACACTGATCTCGGGCCAACTCTTTGTCTGCTATCACAACACGATAGAACAAACTAAACTAGTGTTTGATACACGCTTACAAATGATTTCTTTTTAGCTACAGCACAGACTGCAGGAAGATGGACTGGGGAAAGCGGAACAAGGGACGGGGAGGAGCCAGGGTCCAGACTCAGGGGAGTAGTCTGGTGTTTTAGGGGGATAGGTTATTGGCCAACTCAATGAGGGCCAGAGCGCCATGGAGGCGCTCCCGCTGCTCCTGAAGGCGTCGCTTGGCTGCGCCTCCCTGGGTACCCTTCTCCTCCTCCATGGTCTCCTCCTCTTCGTCAGACTGCAGATACTCCATGGGATCCTGCTGCTCCTGGTCCTCAGCACTTTCCTTGCTCTGGGGTTTCACCTTGGTGGTGGTGGGGGCCCTCTGCTCACGAGTCCTCCAGTACCTGTGATGTGGGACAGTAATTAGTTTTTGTCTTATTCTTTAGGATTTTTCAAGGTGTTTAAATGAATATTGTAACACTTGACCATGTAAAGGTAGCGGTTACAAGTTGGTTGTTTTCCAGAGAATTCAGAATATTTTTTTGGCAATATCAAATATTTTAAACTTTGGATAGCTTTTAGCATTTTATCTATAATACAAATTTCTCCCACAATTGTGATCTTCTGTCCACTTTTAAATTGTTTTTGTCCTTTAGCTGCCTTTAGGCTGACTATACTACTGTTGGCCATTCCTCAGCTGACTTTTGACTAACTTTTAGTATTTCTTTTAGGTTTTTATCTTCATGTTAAGTTTTTTACTCACTACTATTTAAATATCATCACTTTTAATTTTTTTATTCATTTCATACATGTCCTTACATAGTAAGAAAAACTATAGATTCCTGTTTTAACTTACTTTGCCAGCCACTCTGCCACAGCCTTGTTATCCACAGACTGGGTCTTCCCCTGACCATCCTGTGGCTCCTCCCTCTTGAGGCGAGAGAAAGGATGTTTGGGGCAGTGACGGTTGGCATGAGTGAAACGATTGCCACAACCTAGAATAATTGGAGAGATATTTAAATAAATGCACTTGTAACTCTTAGGTACTTTCTTTACTGTGTCAAACGAAGCAAGCCATTTAAAAAGTAAATGGAAAGTACCATCTGACAACAACATTTCCAGTCCAGTTTTGGCAAACAGCTTGGAAGACTCATTCAGACCTACCTTTCTCTGAACAGACAAATGGTTTTTCTCCAGTGTGCAGGCGCTGGTGCGTCTTCAGCTGACCACTCTGGACAAACGCTTTACCACAGTTTGGGTAGTCGCACAGGTAAGGTCTCTCACCTGTGACAGGAAGAGGAGTATGTTTAGAACGATAGCCTTGAAGGTCTTCTTATTTTACAATCATTAGGTCTGTTGCACAACTATGTGATGTCCAGGTCTGTATTCCATTGCTATTGCCTTCTTAAAGACATATTTAATTGTTTTCTGTCTTACCTGTGTGTGTCCTTTTATGAGCCTGAAGGGACTTCTCTCTGGGAAACACTCGGTTGCAGATGTTACAGCGGATGCGACTGGATGAAGTCTCTCCTTCGCTGATCAGCTCCCGGACTGTGTCGGCCCTTGGGCGACCTCTGCGTGTACCATCCTGACAACAAGTATGGCATGTTTAGAAATCGCTAGGTGAAGAAATACACTCGTAAAGTTTTAATGATTTTCCCTAAGACCTAAACATAAGATATATATCTATATTAAGTAATTTTCCTGGATGGAATTCAGGAGATGCACAGAATTTGGAGACGCAATGCAATGGATGTTTGTGAACATGTTTGCGACATTGAGAACTTGCACAGTTCACACAGGAAGACCAAGAGTGATCAAACCAAGATTTTATATATATATACATAATGCATGTGTGTGTAATGTGTGTGGTTTTTTGTTATCTATTTACAGAGATAAATACATACAGAGGGACCATACAGTGTGTACAACATCTATGTATGAAACACATAAACTCATAATCTAATTTGAATCCTTTGATTTTAACTTAATAGTACCCACTCTCCTTTCATCAGTACACATGTAACAGCGCTGGCACGTTTGTCCATCATGGCTCATTTTACATCCGGTCTGGTTTTGGCGCTCTGTGCATCATCATAAGCAGCTGCTGCAGAACCAGGAAGTCTGTGTGGCTTTTTAAAATCCACCATGTTACACCCTAATGCGCGGGCGTTTTTTTTAAATGACTCACCATCTTGGCCATATTGACAGTCAAAACATCGATATAACCAGGAAATATTTAAAAGCATTGATCTTAAACTTGATATTTGACGCGATAAGTTATAAAGTTGTCAAAGTTCGCTGTGGATGAATTTGCTCTCAATTGAAGATATCTTCACGCATACGCGGCAAATTTACTTATACAACGTTATTACAACAGCTGTTACACCTATATCTTGTGTGTAATACAAACTATGTTAAATCTGTACAGTACTGGTAGTACATTAAAACTTCAGACGCTACAACTTTACGGTGCTGCAAGTCCGTTTTTTGCCGTTAGGTATTTAAATTAGATTATTTATTTTTTACCTTGTTGTGATCAGGTGACGGAACATTGTCCTCCTCTCGGGCTGTCTGGGTCCCAGTCGGGGATGAAGCCTCGCTCACCGATCCGGGGCTCAGAGTCACATTGTGGGCGTTTTCCCCCCATTTCCACGGGTAAACCATGAAGTCGCTGAAGCCGGGGCTAGTGGGCGTCAGAGCCTCGGCTTTCCTGGGTTTAATCGGGGTGGTCTTGATGACGGACACAAGGACCCTTTTGGGAGAGTCGTTGCAGAAAATGACTTGCGGGTGCTTGTTTTCAGCCATTACAAGCAAAAAAACAAAACAAAAACAAACTGCGGTCGAGCGAGCAAGTCTGGAAAAGTTTAGTTTCCAAAAAGTGAATAAATAAGGTTACTTTTCAATCTGGGGTAAATATGTCCTTCATTTCCAAAGAGAAGATAGAAATGGGTGCCAGATCCGTTAATCGCGTCGTGTCCTCACAACGATATTTAGTACCGTTTCTTCACTGGAGAGCAGACGTTCCTCTCAACGGTCCACTGAGTGTGCGCCCACAGGAGCGCCGTCCCGCGTTGCAAAAACGCGCCCGAGCCTATCATTGACCAATCAGGTGCACCGGTCTTGCAGCACGTGTCGGGAGGAAGTACAATAAGCCAATGACAGCATCCGTTACCGACAACGTGGAAATTACGTCGCAGACCCGTACACCCAATACATAGAAGAAGCTTCTCCAGTCTCGGCCAATGGGATTTAAACACATAACCCGCGCTGTCGCGCTGAAGTTGACATCAGCAAATGAAGAAGAACTAGTGTTCGTTTCTCCATTAGACAAGCCAATCAGAGTGAAGGGCGGGTAATCTTTCACAGTGGACGAGCAGATGGCCAGTTCCCGCGTTGTGGAGTCTGTTTATGTTATTACATTTGAGCTCAGTTTAAAGGGAAACGAAAGGGTGTTTTAGTGGCGCCAAAGTTACGTAATAGGTTCAGGGAGGAACAATGGCTGTACTGTGAGTCGTAAAAAAAAGCCACATGGACAAATATGGCTCTATGAACGATTCTAAGTGCCAACTTTAGAAGAATTGTATATGATTAAATTAAGCCATCACACATAGAAATAAAGTTATATCTGTGCCATTAAGAAAGACTTGTGTAGGATACAGGTAGTTACAGTCACACATTCAACAGGGGCTGCTTTGTTGTGTGTTAATTGCCTGACTGGCTGCATTTCCACTCTGGAACCAAATGTTTGTGATGAACATTAGTTCTAACATACACAATGCTTTGAACTAACTATAATTTATCTATTTAAGGTTAAGTTGCCATTGACTGTTGCTCTCCTCGTCATTCATGTCCTAAGGATGTGGTTCTCAAACTGTGGTGCATATACAATACCAATTGTGGTACACCAAATCTGATCCTCATTAGAAAAAGGCGAGTCTTTTTTGTACATGTGTAATGTCGTTTCAGAACATAATTTCAGTGCCAGTTGCGGTATCTCTTTTTGTACTGTAGATGTACAAAGGAATTTAACAGCTGCCCTAATAAAAAAACAAACAAACGATTGTTTATATTATAAAAGTGCTTAGTATGGAAACAATCAAGACTATCAGGCCTGTGCACATTTATAAAAAAAAAGAAATATCCCAAACAGATGCATATTCAATTTCTGTCAGCAAAAAATACGTAGTACAAATGCGTTTACCTAAATATTAGAATAGGGTTGTTTTATTGTCCTAAGTTGCCCCTGACGTCACATCCTCTGTCCACACGAACGACACCTTCATTGGTCAGAGCACATCTGTGAACGAATAGTGATAGATGGTGAACCTATTGAGGGGCTCACGGGGCGTGGCTTCATTGATCTCAACACGCGCAAACAGTTAAAATCAACGGAGACGCTGCCGTTGGGTGTTATTGGATGTTTACTGGACTTTCTCTAGATGCTGTCCTGTGGCTGAGCAGTAGGACAACAGGCTGTAGTTGCAGTATATTTCACAGTGTAGCATTTAGGAGACCGTGTGACAAGGCTACTGTCTGCTGAAGTCCGTCTGGTTTTTATATATTTATGTGTATATATAAAACTACCGTTAGTTACACAGGTTAAGATGCTAGCGGACGCTTACGGGTGTGTGGTGGAGAACAGGTTCGGGAACCTTCTAGATGACGATGCTGACCCTTTCGACTTAATCTGCGTGGTGGAACACGAGAAGGAAAAGAAGAAGAAGAAGATGAAAAAGAAACAAAATGAGGAGAAGAAAGTCATGCAGAAAAAACCCGGTCAAAAGGAGTCTCAGAGGGACAGACGCCTCCCTGCCGTCCATCAAGACCCGGTACCAGGTGAACTAAGTGGTTTCGGCCTGTCAATACCGGCTGTATCGGCCGCTGGTGGTGACAGGTCAGCACTATTCTGCTGTCAGAATGAGGTTGAGACTGCTCAGTCCTGCGTGGATTTTTAACCAGAAATTAGGGGGAAAAAAGTCGACATTGTGAGATGACATGTCAAAACTTTGGCGTCGTCATTGATAAAAAAGGAACTTTTAAATGATGAAATAAAGAACGCAAATAAAGAATTGCAGACATTTGTAAGAATGTCAGTGAAGTGCACACGATGACGATGCGATATTCAATCGATATTTGATAGGTAATCATTGGTCTAAAGGGCTTATTATATGGCACACTCACTCAAAATTAGTAAATTATCTTCTAGCACAGAATCCTCCAAATGTGTGGACGTTTTTTCCTCATACTTGTTAAAACATCTACCAAATCAGAAGAATGTTAACATTCTTATAATAATTACATGCCTTTCTGTCTTTTTTGCCTAGTCTGTAAGCAGCAGACTAAGCAGTCACGACCAGCTCCTGAGAGAAGAGATGGCAAAGAGGAGACCCTCAGGGGCATGAAGAGAGCTGCAGCTGTCAAGCGTATGGCTGACCAGAGGGAGGGTTTTGTCTCTGTGTAAGTCTAAAAATGAATTTTGTTTTTAACCTTTTGCACATAATTACCAGTTAAATTTCAATGAAATTTGGACACGAGTAAACATGTTGTTTTTTTGTTTTTTGTTTTCATTTAAGGCCAATCTATGCAGACTCTGAACTCAGGGGCAGGGGTGGGAACAGAAGGAGAGGAGGAAGAGGTGGTGGATACTCAAGGAACCTTGACACTGTCAACTTGAGGGGCAAGAGAGAATTTGAACGCCATAATGGAACGTAAGCTCTCTCTCTCTCACTTTCTTTCTCTCTCTCTCTCTCTCTGTTTATTCAGGAGCCCTAAAGCAAATTAACCCAAAACAAAATAACCTATCCGTGTCTTTGATCCATCATGTACCGCAGTGGAATCTCTCCTGAGGAAAGGCGAGGAGGCAGAGGACCTTGGAACTGGGGCTGTGTTGACGACGCTGCAAGGTAAATGATTGTAGAACCTGTAGATTTAAAAAATAAAAATGTATTACACTTGGGTACAACTAAAATGATGAGATACGTTTATCTACGAAGTGAACTGATAGAAGTGACGGACAACACGATGACTAAAGCTGAAGAACCTAAAACACCTGCGGATGAAGAAAACCCCAGTCGGTGAGAGAAGCACCTCAGCGTCAGTTCAGACAATAAGTGTACAAATGAATAGGCACTTAAAATAATAACAGTAGTTCTAAAAGTAATTAACAAATGTCTTGTGAATTCTAAATCATCAGGTCAATTAATGACAATTTGAGTTGAAGCTAAAATGAAAGGTTTTCACAGCGAAAAGCCTTTGTGCATTCAAGTAGTGATTATATAAATGTAGTAGATTTAACAATGTGATTCAAATAATGATGCTAAAAGTGTTTAGTAGAATATATAACGTTTGATGTTTGAACTAATTTGTTTCCATTTAAATATAATTTTTGGGGTTGTTTCATAGCTTTACATTTAGAGTTACTTTTGCGAGAAGCTTTAGCTTAACGAAGTTCTGATGCAATTGTGACAGAACGGTGGAAAAGGAGAATGGAGAGATGGTTGGGCAAGTTGCCGTGCAGATGTCGCTGGATGAGTGGAAAGCCATGCAGGAAATGAGTCGCCCCAAGATAGGGTTTAACATCCGCAAAGCAGAAGACAAGATTCCTTCAAAGGCAAAGGTCATCCACAAGTCCAAGCAGGTGGAGGTGAGGATGGGGATATGGGAAGCCCCTGATACTGGGAACAGGGGCAGTTTGTTTAGTGAATGACAACATCTCTCTGGTGTGTGTCACCATACCAGTGTTACCATCCAAAAACGCTCCGGTCCTCAAAAACCAGAAGGTGCGTATTATAAAAATAAACAGCATGTTGTTGAGCAGGGATACAGATGATGTGATTGGTTGAGCTGAGGAAATGTTTCAGTAAAAGACGGATGAAAAAATATGGCTCGTAATGAAATTCATTAGTTCACGTTTGGTTAATGGGCACATTGACCAGATCTTTGTGTCTATGAAAGAACGGGGCAGAGTCCTGAATGCACCACATGTCAGGTTTTTCCATCCTAAGTCTGTTTTTCTCCTTCAGAACCTTAAGTTTGTGGAGGACTTGGAGATTGAAGGAAACTTCCTCCGAAGGTCTGTCAACGACATCACTTCCCTCCTGGATATAAATTTTGGGAGTCTCGGTCGCCCTGCCCGTGGTGGTCGAGGACGCGGAGGTCGGGGCGGTGTAGCCAGCCGCTCAGAGAAAGTTAAACCGATCGTGGAAAGGGTATGTGGCAGCTCTCAGGTAAAGAAAAGAATCGAGTGTTTGAGAGTTTTAATTTGTCAGCTACCTTCAGGTGTGTGATCAATTCTGAAACACCAATAATTTAAAAAACTCATTAGATTTCAACTTCTGTTCTTTGGTGAACTGAAGTTTTAAATGTTTTGCCTGTTAGGATTCTGAACTGGCTCCAAACCCTGACGACCCAGAAGATTTCCCTGCTCTATCAGCCGGAAGATAAAACTGGATTCACTTTTATTTACGCTCATGTAGGGAGAGTTTGTTGCACTTATACTTGCTGGACACTGTTCATGTTTCTGCTGTCTTAAGATTTGAGGTTCTGTTGTACTGAAAGCAAGCATGAGTATTTGACCATATCTGAATAAATGCTTAGGCAAATTTCTGTGATGTTTGTGCTCATTTCCTCCCAAACCACACTCCTCAACAACATGAAGTGAAATGTTTGAGTTGAACACACTAGTCAAATGTCAAGTATATTTAAATGTCTGTGGGGAATAATTTCAAGGATGCGTGACCAGAAAAAGAATCATTCTGAGTATACTTTTATTTAAAATGTCCCTTGGTGTGTGTGTGCGTGCGATTTAAGCTAAATTCACTAGTGGATTATGGACATGATTTAAACCAGACCCCATTAGGACCACTCCACTTCTCAAAGCATGATTCAGACAGAGTACAAAAATATTTACAAAATACAAATCGCTTATATCAAATGTTCACATATTTACAGGCATAAAAGATCAAAGTGAAAAGCAAAAACCAAATAAGGTGTTACAAAGTGATACAAATGTTCTGGTGGTCGTGGTTTCGAACTACAGATTGTTTTGCCATTTTGCTGTTGACAGAAAGCAGGTAAACGAGTATAAAAATGTATGTTAAATCAAAGCAGGAGCATGACGCCACAGTGAAATGTTAGTAAAAATATATCTTTTGGATTCACATGCCATATTGACGCATGTTTGCTAGTGCATGCTTCAATATGTAAAACACTACGATACAATTTCTTCAGAGAAAAAAAAACATTTGATGTTTAAAAAACAAAAATACCGAAAAGTGCCTGAAGGCTAAGATTACATCAAATCAATCAACAGATTTGATGTGCCATATATTGCAACATCAAGTTCTCTGTCATAATCTACAACTGATTAAGTTGTACAGCTGAAGGTGACATGGACTAACTTGTCCTCCAGATTTCCAGAAACCTCCTCCTTATCGAAGTAGAGGAGCTCTAGCCTTGGGAATGGAGTGACTGTGGGGGAGAAGGGAAGGATGTCTTATTAGTTGTGTGACAGATATGTTTTTTTTTTATTTGTGTAATCAGCCTTTGCGTGCAACAGTATCAAAGACCATGAAATGCAGTCAAGAAGGGATAGATACCATAGTCTGGAAATTCGAACTGATTGTAAAGACCTGCGAGCTTTACGTCCTGGGGAGGCAGAGTGTCTGTTGCCAGAAAGACTGGTGGAAAAGCAGGAGAAAAGATGGGGAAGAAACTGCAGATTAGAACTGACAGTTGATGCCACAGAGCGGTGACAGAAGGCACAGTGAGCAGCAGAGACCAGAGTGGCTATAGCCAGTAGTGTTCTGAAATCCAATATTCTTTAATGACATGCAGAGATGGCTATTGAAAGAAAGGACAGGTGGCCAGGAGGGAGAAATGTGGACAAGAGCCAATCAGTGTCAGTAAAAAAATGGTTCTAGAAATAAAATGTTGATGAAGATATTGCCATTAAACTAAGTATATTTTTGTGTATAGTTTGTTGACTAAAACCAATTAAAACTGAGGAGTTTTTACAGACCAAATTTGGACTAAGACTAAGTTACAATTTCAACTTAAACTATTTGAATCAGAATTGACACTCAATGTCAACAGTCGTGTGTAGGTGGAGTGTGTCCTGGGCAGTGAGGTGTTAGTAGAGGATGTAAGTGAAAGGGCTGTGGCTGGGCTGCATCATTCCAAGATTTTATTTCTGATGATCTGAGTACAGGTAAGTTTGTTTTGTTAATACGATTTACTACTTGTATTTCAAAGCCACAACATTATGGTTAAATATAATAGAATTAGTCTAAAGAATGACAAACACGAGGTCTGATTCGTGGCTCTCCCCTTCTCAACTCAACTTTCACTGCCCTCCAGATATTTGGATTCAGCTAAACAGTCAGATCAAGTGAGATGGACAGATCTAAATTCAATTGAGCTGTTTCCTTTTCCAACTAGATAGAACAGATTCACAGGAGTTACCAAATAAGATTTTGTTAAAATACTTTGTTGATGCATCCCAGCCTATGTGCATCAGGTTACCAGGACAATGTCTCTGTCAGGAGAGAAGGAAGGAGGAAACAGGAGAGTAGATGGCCTTTGATTTTTGGCTGGTTTTTCACAGCTATAAATCATGTGGTCTGAAAGTTTTCCACACATATTTGTAAACTTCACTGCTGCCAGAAGGAGGATGAATTTCGCTTTGGGCTGTTTCTGTTTGTGAAAAAGAGTGAGGTTCAGCGGAGGCTTGCCTGCAGATGCACTTGTGCCATGTTTAAGTTGATGAATGTGCCTGTGTTGACTGTGGCACTGGCTGTGTCTCTGTAGCCTCCACATGGATCACAACACATTGAGTCAGTGTCTCCAGTCACTACATGTAAGTTCCCGAGAGACCTGACCAGTCTGCTGTGGCACAGGGAGCTGGCAGAGAGAGAGGGGAGGCTGTTAATTTAACCCCGCAGGGGTCCACCAGTGGCTATTGCCTCAGGGCTGCTTCTCAACTGTGTCTGCGCCACTTAGTATACTGCGCACTTGCTGGCCACTGTATTAAGTACACCTGTGTACTAACACAACAACACCATCACATGTGAAGTAACCATAAAATATAAATACAGATTTACTTCACCGTCTTTATAAACTGATATCTAGACCAACTTACCGTATTTTCCAGACCATAAGTTGCACATTTCTCATCCTTTGGCTGGGTTTGAGACTAATACCCAGGTGTGACTTATATATTAAAATATATAATTGGGCATGTTTGTTACTTTCACACTTACAGCAACAAGAGGGCACTGGTGTGACATACTCATGTTTTTTTCTTTTTCTTTATGCACATTTTGGCTGGTGCGTCTTATGCCGACATATAGTCCAGAAAATACAGTACCTTCTTCCTTTAAATTGTTTTTTTTAAACCATAAAAACAACCAAGGTAAATCTGGGGCACTAACCTTTGTCCTACACCATTAGCTGGCAGTGAAGTTCTGGTTCTCTTCCTGCTGTCTGGGTGTTCAGACAGAGGTAGTGGGTTGACACTGGTCTTACAGCCCTGTACACTGGCCTGCAGAACGGCCCTGCAGCAGAAGAAAAGCCTTAGTCACTCATACATGGTCATTTGTTAAATTTATTTTCCACACATTTTCCTGCTTAAGTACAAGGGAATAAAATGTACCTTGCAGAGTGTGATGATGACCTAGTGTGAACCTTATTCTCCTCCTGTCTGTAAAAGAACATGAAAGTAAAACACTTTTAAGATCAGTGCAGTGAAAGGCTACAGAGACAGACGACAGGGCAGGAGGCAGAGAGAGGGAGACAATGCAGTGTGGAAACGAGCAGGAAAGCTCAATCATTTGATTGCTTTGGCACACAATATTATGGCAGCAGTCGCAGCCAAGTGGAATTAGTAAAGCCAAGAAAGTTCCACAAAGGCCACAAGGTGGCAGTAGAGAACTTGGAGGGACCAGGTTGTTGTTTTAGAGGCATTTTCTTTATTTTGAGGAGGCACAAAAAAAATAAACACAACAAACAGCAAATTCTGACATTTCCAGATGACATGGTGCTGATGATTATAGTCAAACAAGCATCGGAGTGTAATAAGATATGGTAGCATGGACAAGGCCTGTGGTGTTTCTGATTCAGAGAAGAACTAGTTTTGCTAATCAGCTGAGAATTTTCAGTTGTCTTAGGGGTAAAAGTAAAAAGTGAAGGGGATTTTTTTTGTGATTTCAGGTTGTCAGCTTTCAGGAATTGAAGAGAGACAGTGGGGCTCACCTACAGCATTCTCAGTAAGGGCTCCAGAACGTGGGGGCAGGGCAGGTTTTGGGGGGGGCAGACGGGCAGTAGAACTCATTGAAATCCTAACCCGTCTATACAGAAATGCAGGATGGAAGAAGGGAAGCCAAACACAATCCACCACATGGCAAGGCTACACAGGGAGGAGAGCAGCATGGCTACCAGCCATCTGAAAGGAGGACAAATCCAATAACAAGAGCAAAAGAAAAAGAAGGGGGAGGGGGGGGGGGAGACAAAAGACGTCCAGGTAGAAGATAGAGCCTGTGATGTTCTGCTTTTCCACTGGGACTGGATTAGATCAAATACTTTTTTGAGGGCCTTGTCCAGTAGTACCTGATTACAAGTAGTAGTAGGGACAGCTGCTACAGGTAGTTAATGTTATGCTAACTTTAAAATCACTGCATAAACTAGCATATTAAAATGCCTGTTTTTTTTTACTGAGGCTGTCAAAATTAATGTCAGGGTTAGGTGAAATTAATCAGATTAAAACTTTTGATGCATTTTAAAGCATGGGTAAAATAATACAGAGCAGACTGTGCACACATTGTGGGATATTCTTTCATTTCACCAAAGCACCTTGAACTTCAAATACCATTTGCAGTATACAGCAAAAAAAAAAAAAACTGATTTATTTTGTTTAGTCATGATTAATCGTGATTATTTGACAGCTATCCAGTGATTTACCAGATTGAAAATCTTAATCTTTGACAGCCCTAATTCTCACCATTATTGTATTTACACAAAATGATGAATTTTATGTTGAATTATTTCTTTGTTCCTTCATCAATCAATAGAATTTTCAGAACAATTGAAAAGTAATATAAAACCCAGCAGTGTGTTCTTCATACTAATCCAGTCACACAAAGCAATGGAAAAACAACAGGTAACTGTTGGTCAGTGAACCTGACCCCACATTAACGACATTAGACACATGTACAGACTGAACACAGAGGCATCGTCATGCGTGCACATCCATGAGTTTCATGCCTGCTGCCATGCACAAAGAAGCATAAGAGATGTAGAGAGGCCTTCACATTGTGTTTGTTTGCAGGTGTTGGACGCAACTCAGTGTTAGATTATACTAAAAACATGAAGTGCTAAACACTGACGCAGAACTGGAAGTTTGAGAGAACTACATATATGTATATGTATATACATATACAAACATATATACACAGTATACAGTTCCTAGATATATTTATTGGACAATATTCTGAAATATTCCAAAAGGCTGTTAGTGTTTCTATTGACCAACTTTGATCCATCTGTTAACCATACACCAACACATACCTGCAAAACTTTTCCTTTCCTTCTATTTGAATTATGCCATTTTCATAATCACGATACCACGTTCTTTACGCATTTGAAGGTAAAATCTTGCATATTTACCGGTTTTATAGCCGTTCATTTGTGCATATGTTCTGTGTTTAAGAACAGGAGAGGAGATTTACAACCAGATGCAGAAGCTAATATGTCGTTAGCTAGTAAGTACGCCCAAAAACAATACAATAAATAATAAAAAAAAAAATTGGTCCGTATCATAATAAAGACCGTAAAGTACCGTCTTGCCATAACTCCTTATGGCTCTTTCCAGATAAGATAAAGTCAGTGGGTCAAGCCATGCACTCAAATATGTGATTCAACTAATCCAGACCTGGAGTGGAAGTGATTAGTTGAATAACTGGTGCTGTTATTAAAGGGCTCAGCTCAGGGTCTTTCCTTCGTCTAAGATAAGTCTAGGTGTTCTAACTGAGTTGATCTTCTAGCAGATCAACTCAGTGTCTGTGATCAGTGAAAGGCAAGTCAATGTGATGGATCCATTCACCGCAGCCCACTTCACACCGAAACAGAAGTAGAACATGTTCAGTCAATCAGCCAAACCATTAGCCATTCACTGGCAAGGTGACAGCAACCATCTTTACAGGAAGAGGACATCAGCTCAGAAAGGAAGTGACATGCACTTACCTCCGTTATACAAAACCTCACATCCTCCCTCTCTCTCTCTCTCTCTCTCTCTTTTTTTTCCTCTCCCCCACTCTGCCTCTGCCTCTCTCTGCTACTTTTTGAACGGTAGACAACACATCGGCCACACTGTGCCCATGAGGCTGCAGCAGAATACTACCTGCCTGACATGGGACAACACAAGCCAAAGCCATGTGGGTACATTGGCAGAGGCCACACAAACATCCGCCACCATGCTAACACATCAGGACCGTCCACAACCTCATTCACCACAGAACATATGGGTGGATTTCATTTTGGAATGACGAGACAAAAATTTTGAAGCTGAGGACTTCCTGTTAACGTTAATTGCAACACAACACATCTACAGTGGTCATTAGCCATATCTTAGGTGTCATAGCTTCTGTAAAAACTAATTTACCTCCAGGACAAAGTGACCTTATGATCTCTTCAAGGCATTTATTAACTCAATAGCTCCACACAAAAATAAATATTTTTTTCTTATAGGGATTCCACATATGGCTTTGTGTAACTTAAAGATCAAGACATGATTCAAATCTGTTTCTGTGATACCACACATATGCAGTGCGGCCCACTCTCTCATTTCAAACTATAGGATTTATTTGCATTTAATCTGTCAAAATGTCCTTCCTTCCTTTCTTTTAAAGTAGAACAGTGCCAGTGGGATTTATATCCATTCCTGCAGACTGTACTGGAACTTACGACAGTGAGCCTGTGGACGACCTGGACTGCCTCTTGCTCTTTAGGGCGCGGAGCTTGTCCCCCTGTGTGAGGCCGTTTCTCTCCTCTTCATCGTTATACTACAAAACACAAATCACGTCAGACACATCAGCCAACTCAACTTTGGTTTATTCACAGAAATGTATATATATTTTAAAAGCAACAGTCCGGTCCTTGAAAGACTCACCAGTTCCATGTCGTCTTTCTTAGGCGATCGGTTTTTATTGCTACCGTTGATGGTGATGTCATCCACCCCAGACAGGATCCTTGTGACGGCCATCTTGCCATTTTCCTGTTCATTTTGTACCTTCTCTCGGAAAATGTCGCCCTCCACCCACAGACTGTTCTGTTTCCTGATGGTAAATTTTAAAAAAGACCAAAGAGAAGAGTTTAACCTTAATAGAATTTGTATGTATTTGTATTTGTATGATACAAGATGATGATGAAGATGAGCTGAAAAATTGTTGTTTAAGCCTACTCTTCAACAAAGTTCTGCTGAGGCCCAATGACAGACCCTGGTCGACAGATCCTAATCCAAGCGATGGCCTCTGCAGCGGTCAGGCGGTAATGTTTCATCATGTAACAGCCAATCAGGGTGCCAGTCCTCCCCAGACCAGCTGTCAAAAACATACGTGGAATTTAAAACAATGATGTACAAAATTAGCTTTTATAAACTAGATGTGGGACCGAGATCTGACCTTTGCAGTGGACAGCTATCGCTCCTTCTGCGTTCTCGCAGATGTTGAGGAACTTCTTGACGATTGAGTCGTTCGGTGTGCTCCCGTCCACAAAGAACAAGTCGTGGTGTTCGAAACCAGAGTCCGTGAAACGCCTGGCGTCATACATCTTTTTGTTGAGGCGGACGATGGTGGTGATGTTGTGTTTTCTGAAGTAGGGAATGTAGGCCTCCGGGGCGTGAAGAGGGTAGCCTGAGGTGGGAGAGGAATTATTAGGTTGGGTATGGAGGACTTTGAACAAAGAAACAAAAACAGTTCTGGGTTATTCTCTCTTTTTTTCCATTTACCATTTTCTATTTTGCTCTTGGGATGAGGGCCACTGAATGCAAGGAATTTTCCTGGAATGATCCAATTCAAGTCTCCGTTCTCTGCTCTTTCATAGTGCTCATATTCTTCCACGTCAAAGTTGGAGAAGTCCAGCCAGCCGTACTGCAGAGCCTGAGAGATGTTTGGCACAGAGTTGATTTCATTAGACTCGTGACACAGCAAGACGGAGACAAAGAAGAAAAATAGCAGCAGTAAATTGTACCTTGTGAACGGCGAGCAGACAGTCCAAGATGTTGAGATTGTACATGCAGGTTCCAAAAGAGGCATCTCTGTGAGGAACAAATGACAGTCATTCTCCACGGAGCATACTGATGATCTATTTTCTCCTTTTAAAATACCCCCCCCCCCCACCCGTCATTAGTCCTGTTCTACTTCTCATTCATTTTTCTTCTTTTCATTTTTGCCATCACACTGATGTTAACAGGACACATTGAACTTAAAGCTTATGCTTTTGGTCACTTCTTCTATATATAAATATAAATACATATGTATACATACATATATACACATACATATATACATACACATACATACACATATATACATACATATACATATGTACACATATACATATATACATACATATATAAATATATATACATATAATACATATATACTTACATATACATACACATATATGCACATGTATATACATACATATACATACACATATATGTATATATACATACATATACATACACATATACGTATATACATACATATACGTACACATATACGTAAATACATACATATACATGTATACATACACACATATGTATATACATACATATACATGCACATATATGTGTATACATACATATACATACACACATGTGTATATACATACATATATGTATATACATACATATATACACACATACATATATGTATATACATACATATATACACACATACATATATGTATATACATACATATATACACACATACATATATGTATATACATACATATATACACACATACATATATGTATATACATACATATATACACACATACATATATATATGTATA
>NC_024328.1:6798092-6812201 GCF_000523025.1 Cynoglossus semilaevis | reverse complement strand
CATACACAATGTCAATATATAAATATATGTCAGACTATGGCAACCTCCTTTTTGGGCACCTGCACCCCCAAACCCCTTCACTTAACATTACGTTGTGAAGTGTTACCTGAAAGGGATGTATGATAAATTCTGCGACACCAATAGACTGTAGGCTTCCCCTGGCATCATGTCCAGGTGCATCACCTTAACAGAAAAAGTGTTACCAGCAAACTGCCACTAAATCAAAATTTGAATGATTTTTATTTTTTAATGCAATGCGTAAGGCTCTTCCATAATCTACTAAACGTCATTTATTATTGATGTATTCCATACAACTTACAGCATACGAGCCAATTAGATAGGCAGCGTTGGCCTGTTTTTTCTGGTCCCCACATGTATAAAATATGATCTTCTTCCTTGACAGAGTAATTGACTGTGTAAAGAAAGAAAAATGACAAACAGAAGTCAACATTCAGGGCAACAAGATTCATACATTTACACGTTCAATTATTGGGAGTCAGGCATTTGCCCTCAGGGTATTTTTTGAAATTAAAACAGACGGAGTGATTGTTTTGTAACTGTGTAATTTTCTCTTGTGCTGTTTGAAACAAAGTCAATGTTCATTTTTAATTTTACAGTTCCTGTTTTTATATTCATAATAATTGCCTACATGTTGACAAACTGGTTGACAAACTCATTTCAAACAGGCAGAGATTTACCAGAGCATACTTTGGAAACAGGAATCGACTTAGATGGAATGAGAGGCTTTGGTTTGTTTTTTAAGAATGCAGTACTGTATTAAATACTGGTTTGTACATTTGTAAAATTTAATTTATTTTTTATCTTCCTACTTTATAATACAATATAGGATTATCATACAAAAAATCCCAAACTAGAGTCCACTGTTGTACCAGCATTGATATCTAACTGCATGGCATGTTTAAATAGATATTGATTGACCTCGTTTGATTTCATTTACTCTTCCTGGAAACACGATTAAGAGCAGCAATTTACTTTACCTTGAGCTTCTTTGTCAGCTTGCAACAGAAGCGATAAAACATGGCGAGGTTAAGGGGACCAAAGTCCGCATAGAAGCTGCGGGAGAGAAAGACAAAGAAGAAGGAGAAGAGTATGTCAGGGCGGCTATTTATGCAACCGGCTGCATTCTCTGGGGATGTTTCAGCAGAGACGTCCAGCTGCCTCACACACTGACACAGTAAAACACTGACAGAGTAAAAGTCTATATTAGGAGACTTTTGACGGCAGAGTGGTTCAATTAGTAGAGGACAAAAGTCTACAAAGACAAGAGGTCCTCTGAGTTCACTGGCAGACACAGCTCAGAAAGGTCAAACATGTCTTCTCTCTGCTGCAGCACTTTGCAAATGCTCTTCCTTCCACTGAATCACTGAAAATTGCAGCAGGGAGATGTTATTTGGTTTACTTTCATACTGCTACTGTGTACTGCTACTGTGCTAGTTGAGATTTTCTTAAAAAAAAAAAAAAAGACACTTTAATTTAAGTAGGAGTAGTTCTTTGCCCTAATGGTTGTGGTAAATGTGGACAAAAAAAAAATCTCTCAGGATCAGAGTATATTTATCCTGAAATGTGTCTGAATTTTATTCTTTTTAATCTTTCTTCTTTTTAAATTTAACATCATCTTACAAAAGAATGTAGTACAATAAAAACAAATCACTAATTCGGTTGGTATTTACAGTCTTCAACAAAAAAGATAATGGTATTTTACTTGTTAATAACACAATAATTCGTTTTTTGTTTTAATTAAAAAAAATTAAATGGCAACTTAATCAGCTTGCATGGTTATAGTTCATTTGACAGAGAATTTAATGATACAGTTGACAAGGAACATTGAATAAACATGTAATAATTAACGTGGGTAGTTTATGACTACCTTTTACACGAACGGTGTATAACAAGAACGGCTTATTCATGGCAAAAACAAAAGAACAACAACAACAAAAAAAACAAAACAACTATTATTTATAGTCAGGCGTCCCTGCTCTACATTCCCATCAGTGTGTGGAGTCCTTGGCCTGAATAACAAAAGGACCCCTGGTCTGGGAAATTCAGTTAAGCGTTTGGTTTAATAGCACCCCCTTGAGGGGAGTGGTGAAAAACCGGATGCTCCGTGTTTACGCTCGGTTCAAACTCTTGCACATGTTTAACACCGTCGAGGAACAGAGACCACCGCAAGAGATAAGTTAAATTACAAGTAGTTATTGTTGCTCCACTGATAAAAGTCCGAAAGTTAATGGAAATGCACCAAAACAAAATCACCGCTTAATGGTAGAGTGTCTGTAAAAAACAAACAAACAAACAAATAAGTGATCTCTTACTTTTCATATGCCAATTCGTCATCTATGCAGAAACAGTGTCTCTCAGATGTGCTCTTGAGCTTCTGCTGGAGAATGGCGAAGTATAGTTGATCTGTGAGGGTGAGGACAGACGGGAGAGGGTGGGTGTGCATGAACAGGCAAGGAGACATACTTGGTTTTGTTTAAACACCTGTGTCTACTCCCACGTTACCAAAACCACATAAACTACAAAAACAACTTCGTAGACACAATTGAAACACTAAAAAAACCCACCTTTGATGAATTCGACACATCTTGGCCGAACATCGTCCAGAGTCGTCTTTACCGCAGTCTTAAACATGTCGTTTTAAAGCGAAACGCAGCTTTTCTTCAGAGAGACTTTTGCATGCTATGTAAAACTTGCACGTAAATGCACGGTGAGTCGTTTTTTGAAGATTTTTTTCGTTATCTTAGCAGCTTCTGTGGAGCCTGGTTTGCTTTTAAGGCAGGAGAAAGTCGAAGAGGGGGTTGAGGAGTTTTTTTCCGTGCTAAAGTGCGCACACTGCTAAAAATGACATCGTCCTGACTCCGCCTATAACAATATACGAGAAACGCCATTGGTTGGAAGAGAGACAGGTCGCTGTGTGAATGGAGGAGCTCGCTATCAGTTAGGCCTCTTTCAGTTTAAAGTTCTCTACATAAGACACATGATAGGGCACGGGAACCGAGCCAGGGCGGTTGTTAGGAGGACCTCGCAGCCAGTCAGATTTGTGAATTACACTCGGACCTCCTCTCCTGACTGAGATTTAATAGAAATAAAAACCGGATTAGCTCTAAACCAAATAATACGTCGTCACACCATTCATAGCGCGTTAATTATTTCCGGCGTCAACACAGCTTTTTAATTATTGACAACTACAAATATAGAACATTTACTCATATTTCCTTCTCATGTAAAACATGAGAAAGCCACAAAAGAAACAACAATAAACCTGGTACAAAGTTCAACCCTTTTATATAAAACTTATATAATGATGACAACAGCTTAGCTTTTTTTCTGGCCTATGCCAGGTTGAGTGATTAATGGTTTTGCCTTACAGTAAGAGGATCACCAGTTTGATTTTGTGGTTCTGATTTTTGTTTTTTGTTTTTTGGGTGGGGTTTATATGTCCTCCCAGTGAGTGTATGGGTTTTCTCTATGTACATTTGATTTCTCCTACAGTCCAAAACATGCAAGATTAGGTTCATTTAACATTCTCCATTGACCAATGTGACCTTAAAAAGGTTAAGCTGGAGAAGATAAATGCATGAATAGGTTAACAGAACCCCAGTCCCCCTGTTGCCAACACACTGACACTGTGGCACTGTGCAGTACTTTGGATCCAGGAGTTTTTTTATAAGTTGTTATGACTATCTGATGTGGGCATGTAATCTTATTATATCCAGAATTCTCTATAATGTGATGTTTATCAGCTTCAGTCGTGCTGATCTTCCTATTGATACGCAACATTAAAAAGAAAAGAGGAAACATGGTTTAAACTGTCCTGCAGCAAATGATTGATAAGGTTTAATATGGAAAATATGACCCCAAATGTGTCCTTTTAGCTATAATTATTTTAACAAAACGTATATGCATTGATATACAATGAATTGTAAATAGTGTAACATATAACTAATGACACAATAATGACTAGGTAAATATAAAATATTTGCTAAGAAAAGAAGGTGATTTTTGAATAAATAGGTACGAGAGTTAGTAGGATAGTTTGGAGCCAGTCCCTGCTGGCAAGCAGTGCTAATGTAACTAAGTGCATGTCTGAGTGGCTTCAAAAAGCTTTTATGGGTAAAAAACGACCTATTAGAAACTAACAAAACATTTGTGTGGAGATATCCTTCCATTTGTTTCATTATTGTCTAAATTGAAAATACTCCATTTAAAGATTTTTCTTTCTGAATGTGCTTTTTGCTATTTTCTCCTAATACAATTTTACAATGCAATTAAAACTATACTGTCACAAAATTAAAAGGGCAGCAAAAATAATGCATTTTTTAAAATAATATAATTACTTATAAAAATGCACATATACTGATATACTGTATACCTTTAAAATATTCCCGAAAACTTTTTTACACACAATTATTTGTAATTTGTTCAGACTTGATATTATTTTATTCAAATGCATGTGCTGAAAACACACATTTTAACATGAGAGAGAGACTGAGGATGTTTTAAAAAATACATCCAAATTCTAAGCATGAGTGTGTATGTGCACCATATGTTTGACCACAAGCTGACCTGATTTCTTCCGCAGAACATACCTAGATCGATCGACCTCTACCGGAGTGCATCTAAAGTCTACATGTGCCATAGGCAACTCAAGTCACCCCCGGTGTGTGTGTTTGTGTGTGTTTGTGGAGCCTCTCACCTGTGATCTCCATGTAAACATCAGAGTTCAGTTCAGCCTCCGAGCCGCTGTTGTTGTGGGCTGAGCAGCGCTTCTTTCTCCACTCCGCTCGTCTCCTCTCGCTCTTGCGCTTCATTTTCTCTTCAGGTCTTCAGACTGGTGGACGACATTCCTGAGCAGCGTCACCACACTGCCCCCCCTTGCGATGCTGCGGATCGGTTCTCCTCCCTATCCGTTGGTACAGTTGTTGTTGCACCCGGACTATGGCATGTTCCTGCTCTGCGCTGCAGCAGATGATACGCATTCATGCATCTGCCTGGGTGTGCGTTGTTGTTGATGTGTGTGTGTGTGTGTGTGTGTGCGTGTCGACAGTAAGACAGTCTGCTGCTCCAGCCTCTGTGGTGACGTCGATAAACCAGGGCTGCTTCCAGCTTTGTGGATCTCCAGTCTGTGACGTATCAGGATTAAATGCCCAGTGAGTGCAGCCTTTGCCTTTGCTCAGTAGCAGTACTTGCAAACAGATAGTGTGGGACAAAACTGCACAATCACACTGGAAAAAAATCCTATCATAGTATTTATTTTTTATATATAGTTTTATATAGTACCAAAGGCTCAGACTTCAGTGGAAAAATATATACTCCACCAAAAACAAAACAAATAGAAGTTCAGGCCTAGTAGTCAACTGATTATGAGGTATTTTAGTACCTAAGCTAAAATGGATTTGTGTGTTGAAAATAAAACTACAAGAACTGTTTATACTGGAGTAGGTAGCCAAAAGTATGATTGTAATGAAGTATAAACATCATCAGATCCTACAGGGTCTGTGAAATAGTTATGTACTCTAGTCACAACAGAACATTCAATTTGCGACTATAGAACAATACATTTCATTTTGAGAGATCCACACAATTACAGCAGTAAATATAGCCTTAATTTCCCAAAGGAAACTCCCTGGGTGGATTAATAAAGTTCTATCAATCTATCAAACTGCAGTAGATATATTTTTGTGTGTGTCATTTACAGGGTAATAAATACTGTGATATATAAAACAATTGTGCAATGAAAAGAAAAAAACACAGATTTAGTCTAGCTGCAAACATCATGGCACCGATAAGATAATTATAGAACATCACTATAAATTTAAGACAATGAAAATGTCAGTGCAAGATAACAACAGTAACAACAGCATACCCCTGTTACTCTGATTTCTTTATCTCATATTCCTTTCTATGTATATATATATAAAAAACAGAATAAAATCTAAGCTTACAAGGAAACGTTACTAATATATCTTTGAAAACCTGCAATTTTTAGCAGATAATTGTTATTACGATAAAATAATGCATGTATTTATAATATAATTTTGAAGTATCACAGTGTATGGCAAGTGTTGATCAACTACAGGAACAATAAACAACAGCTTCAGAAATAAAAGGAAATAAATATAATTATCAGATTCTTCATCCAAAGATGTCTTATTAGTGTGGTAAAAAAGTGACAAAACAAACAATAAAAAAAATAAAAAAAAATAGCCACTTTGTGATACTTGTGAACAAGGTAACCAATCCTGGGAAATTGATTTCTCTGCTACATTTTATGCCCTTTACCCCCTTTCTTTCCTTTTTTATTGTTTTTATTATTATTATTTGTACAATATTAATCATACTCCTTATGGAGCCACACAGGCAAAATGTTTGAATTTGGATTGCAGAAAAAAATACAAGAGATAAATTGACAGGTACAGACCTTTCATTGTGTGAAATAAGAGCCTAATGACCAATGGCAGCAGAAACAATGGCAGCACATGGCTACATGGTTATATGTGCAAGATCTTTGGCTTATTGCTGAAGTCCAGAGTCTGTTGAACACCAGCGAGCTGCAGGAGCCAGTTGATGGGCATGTGATCCAGGCGGTTCATGTCAAAATGGGAGAAATGGACTTGGGAGCCTGGACAAAGAATAAAGAGTGAAGACAGTTGCAGGCTAATTGACACCTGAGATTTAAATGTCTTCACGACGAGACATTTCCAGGATATTAAACTAAGGGTCGTGAGCCCAAACTAAGTGGAGGGACAGATGTGTAAGCTCACCTGGTCCTGCAATGATGGCCCCGCCTTGCTGATACAGGTCACCTTGAAAGTCAAACTTCGGGCTGGTCATCGCCCTCCATATAGTCTTCATTTGGCCCACAAAGACACCAGACTTCACATGAGGACTAGGATTTGCTGAGAACACAGACATAAATTCATGCATCCTCATCCACAAACATCCTGAAAATCTAACTAATTTGACTTTGTTTTTGTCATTGATGTCAGTTGCATTACCAGACTGTGTGAATTTCTCCTCCCTCTTCATTCCAAGGTTTTGAAAAATGCATCTTTCTGGGTCCACATATATTTCATAAGGATAGCTGGTCAGTTTGCAGAAGGGCTAGAAACATATCATGAACAGTTGTGCTAACATGTCTACATTGTAACATTATTGTATTGCTTAGGTAATATGTAGGTAGTTCCTACAATATGGTAATTAATAAAAACACAACAAGACATATATGCAAATTGTCATATATTTAAACATCTATTGTGAACAGTACTTTAACTCCATTAATGCCAAAGGATAACAACTGATTACGTTTGATTAAAACCTGTGCTACACACCATAGCATAGATGTTGTCCATACCTCTATATGATGATATGCAGACTGACCAATCACAACAAGTCGAATATAGGCATCCTGCAACAACAGCACGGCAACTTTTGTACACTTAATGGTAAAGGCATTAGAAAAACAACACAGTTCTTTTTTTATATTCCAGAGAAATCACTTGGCTGCTAATGTTGAGTCCATGGAACATGGAATGGAAACAGTGATTTACACTAACATATACCTGGTGATTATTACAATGCATTCAATTCCATATACTACTGTAATTATTACATCAATCTGACAAAAGTATTTCATATTCCATTCATCATGTTCTAAGTACAGGTCTATACAGTAGTTCTACAAAATATAAAAAATGTTGATTGACAGACTAGTCACTAGTGTGGCGAATGAATACATTGGCTCCTTTGTGATACTTGTCTACGAGGTATTTGCTTTAAAATCATTGCTGTGGTGCGAATAAAGGACTTCTTATGAAATCTGGAAGTGGCTTTTTAGTTAATTGTTATATTGTATTTGTCTTTATTGAGTTTTAATTTCTATTTTATTCCTCAATTTAAGACAATGCAACAAATGTGTGTTTGTTTTTTTTGTTCACATAAAAGTGTGTATATATGAGTCTGGGGGTGGTTAGGTAACTTCTTCCAGCGCCAAAGAGGCTAGGACCACACCTGGCTTTAAGTTCTTACCTCCAACGCTTCTTTAGGTATTTTTGCCAAATCGTCCACGTACTCTTTACAGCTGTAGCACAAGAAACTCTGCCGGGAAACACAGTTAGGTTAATAGGCTGAAGTAATGTATGTGTTGTACTGTATTGTGATACTTGTGTTTCACACCTAGATTATGTTTAGCTTCGTCCTCATGGAGAGACAATGATGTCTGTATTCTGCTATCTTAAAGACTGAAAGAACTGTTCTGTGGTGATGCTCACCTGTTGTTCAAATAGAAAAACTTTACGGGGCTCACTTTAAACATCTGTACTGTATAATGACTGGGTTTGAGGAATGCAGTCAAGGATACTTTATATGAGGGTAAATCAAAAAGTTCGAAGACACGAATTGTCACTTCAAAAGGTGGTTTAATAACGAAAAAATGTTAAGACCTGTTTTAGCAAACAGGATATTTGTAACCGGAAATGAAAAAAAAAGGTGTTTAAATGATTAAAGCTTGGCAAAAGGTTTTGCAAGTACAAGTCTAAAACTTTTGGAAGGAACTTGATTTCAGTCCATGGACAAAGAAGAATGAGACATCCCCTTATAAAATGTAAGAAGAATGAATTCACTGATAGAAAATATAAACCCTTTTTTTTATTTTAGATTTTTTAAAATGTCTTCATGTTCACCCAGAATAATGAAGCGAAACGTTTCTCCTACCCGCACGAAAACGATCACTGCCTTCCTGTCTTGGTATAACTTCTTGAAGGGGAGAGGGACTCCCCGGCGGTCGTAGACTAAACAGTCTTCGACTTTTTGTAGTCGAATGTCGACAGGAGGGTCCTGGCTGTCCAGTTCTCCTTTAGTTATTTGTCGTGTTATTGGTGAAACAACCTCAGCCATTTTTTTACCCTGACGCTTCCTGGGGTCGCGCCGCTATTTTTGGAGCTGCAGCGTTTCAGGGCGGAGGAGCCGCAGCAACGAATTCACCCTCAGATTCTGTGTTTTATTAAGAGACGACGCATTCCGGGTCGAACTGTTTGTCAATGCTGCAGTAAACAACTCAATATTAAAACTGCGGTTTACTGTTAAAGGAAAACGTCAACATAACGAGTTCAATTGCACTTGTAAACACGACAGAAAGTCAGACTTAATAATGCAATACATTATTATACGGTACCACATATTGTATGGTAATATATCTCTACACTCAACTTTAAGATACTTTATTTATTGCTGTCTTTTTTATTAGACTAAGACCGTTGTTTATTGATTGATATGGCAATTTTATTACTTTTATTTATTGTATTACTACATGTTAGTATAGCTACTATATTTTTAGAGTTCTAATATTGCGCTGTATGTTATTACACTGTACGTTTTCTTGCGTTTCCACTTTACAAATGAATTAATCTGATATTTGATCTTGCTAATGGTATTTATACTATACTACTACTATCTATTATTTCATTTTTTCATCAACAATCACTCAAACTACAACATCAGTAATACTAATAATACTAATATTACTACTACTTATAATAACAATAGTCATTATTATAATAACTATTATTATTATTATTACTATGTAGATCCGTCTACGAATCTACATCGCCTGTACTAATTCTGAAGCGTCCTCCTCGGCTTCCGTCGTTAAGCTCTGTCGTGCGGAAGTGTTGTCCTACGGATAAGAGCAGCAGCTTGAGCAGCTGCAGAACCACAGAGCCTCAGCTTCGTTGGTCTCTTGGAGCAGCCCCTACCACTGTATCTCTCTCGCCTGCTCTGGTCCGCACTCGTCTCCGTCGTGGATCGCAGCAGTATTATGTGAGCACCGCCCGCATTGTGGCGTCGCCTTGTGAAGTGGTAAGGGGATGTTTGATGTTGGAGCTACAGCTAACTTAGCATTCAGTGATGGAGCCAGCTAGTCTGTCACAAATCTGACCCAGGATACCGACAGAACCGTGTTTCCCCTTTCCGCCTGACTGGGACATAACGACGCGAGCCGGCAGCCTGTCAACAAATTTGGCAACGAGCAGCCGTCACTTACAGTCTGCTTTGTGTGTTTGTGTATACATGCTAATGACCACCTGCTCACTGTTTACATCTTTGTATTCATTAGGCAGCCTAACACCGCGTCGTTGTTGTTCCTTAAATGGGTTTAGTAATGCACTTTTAAGTACAGTATAACTCCTATACATTATACTACACTCAGGTCGGCCAAATAAACTTATGTTGCACATTAAGCTGTTCAAACAGGGACACGTGTCCCTTCATTTTTGTGAACGAGCTTTACTGATAACGTAGATAGGTTATTATAGGTTTTATTATATTAATTTCGAAAAGGTATATTTATTTTGGTTAATCCGGATGTAATAATAGTTTTATTATTGTTATTAAGTTTTACCCATGATGCACAAAAACCGGGGATACCAATGTAATGTAATGCACGGCTTCAGTTATATGCGTCCCCTCTCGTCTAAACTACACTTTGTATTTGTAGTCTTTCACTATTGGCAGCTCTTTTGTTTTAACTCTTTATTCTCCCTTATCTGTTGCGTAATAACATGCACTGTATATGTTGAGTAATTAATGCCTCATCAACTAGTAATTAACTAAGTAACAGTTTCGACATAAAATTAACTATTTTTGACAGCTATAAAAGAATTAAAAAGAGAATTGACTAACAAGTGTAAAAAAAAGAATGTATTCAGTTGTATATAAGGAATATTTGCAGCCTCACTTTTCACATATTGTCTAAAGAAGTGGCAATTATTTTTTTAATGTATTCAGTTATATTGTCCAAATGAAGCATGATAGCAGTGTGTTTTTCTGGCACAATTTGGATCATTAAAATAAAGAGCCTCATTAAAAAAAATCAGGTCAGGGCTGAGAATTACTCATGTGAACTGTGCCTTTGCCAGCTTTGTGGCAAGTTTGTTTGTGTTGAGGTTGGCTGAACAAATGAGGACCAGGGAAATATAAAGTAGACTGCATTACAACGTGCAGCTATGGCTCAGTGGATAAGGGGTCTAGTGTCCTACTGGTAGTTTTGAGGTTGAGTCCCTTATAAGGACTTTGAAATTTGATATTTATATGACTTTGTGTTTTATCCGGTACAGTAAATAGGAATGATATCTGTTATATGTAGGTTTCTACAAATGTGTGTGGGACTGTACCGGGACAAAGCACAACATGGTGACTAGTTATGGACAGCAAATAGATTAACAATTTTTTTAATTGTTGAATTTAAAAAAATACTAAATAACTTTTCTCTATTTTAAAGTTTCTTTGAGTCATCTATATGGGCCATCTTCTCTCGAAAAATGGTTACCGCCTGAAGAAGAGGACTCGCAAACTCCATCACAAAAAGAAGAAGAGGAGGAACTGCTTCCTGCAGGGCCCTTGTATGCTGTGTTTCATCGTCCACAGCAACAGCGGCAGTTTTGACGACGACAACCACTCGGAGGCTGGGGCAAACGGCAGCGGCTACTGTCACAACGGCATCACTGGAATCAGTGTCCCCGGTGTCGGTATCGGTGCAGTAGCTGCCACCAAGCTCGCTGAGAGATACGCATCAATTGCTTCCCCGGAGGACTGCTCCAAGTTCCTGTTGTCTTCCAGAGAACTGTCCATCTGGGAAGGTCAGACGAGAGGCTTGCTCTCAGCTGTTCCTGCCAAGTTCATTCCTCCACCAGCTCTGTTTAGAACTGCTGGGGTGTCAGTCACCGTACCCATCCCTGTCCCTGTGCCCGGCTGCACCGGAGACTACACTGAGATGGTAAGTAGATTTTTTTTTTTTAAAACTTTGTCTCAATAAAGTTAGGGTTTTGTTTAGAAATGCCTGCGTAATAGAAAATAAATGTGAAGATTTGTCAGTTTGTAGTTATAGACTTCATTTCAGTGTTTCTCAAAATGTAGGTTGTGGCCTCATTGAGGTCAAAGTGCAGCATTGATACTGATAGACCCTTGATGCTGCTGGGGAATCGAATGTTTTGATTGGTCAGAGAGTCAGAGGGCGACAACATGAAGCATTTTTTTTATGTTGACTGTGCCCGACACATTATTGTGTGTGTCTTATTTTTGCAGGTGTGTAAGAGGAAGTGCTCTGAGGTGCAGAGGTGCACCCCCTGTAAGCAGCCACGCTGTGCCTTTGCTGCTCCTGATGGAGGCCTGGAGAATGGAGGAGTGGCAGGAGGTGGAGGAGAAACCTCTTCCAGCCCCGAAACTGGCAACTGCCATCTTTCTCTCTGTCCACTTCCCTCCTCTTCCTCGGCCTCCTCCTCATCCTCTTCACCCTCTGATAGGTGCTGTGGGTTAGGTCTCCACGCTGACCTGCCCCACAGTTCAGACTCATCTCCTTGCTGCCTCAATCACAATGAAGAAAATCAGAGCAGAAGTTCTGATGCTGCTGATCATCTAAGTATCAACCACCTGCCTTCCTCCATCCTACTTAAGGTAAGTCTTAAGTAAATATTTTTTCAACTCTACGTGGTATCACAACCCCAAGGTTGAAAATTCATATTTTCACATTTACATTTTCAATTGAATAAATCTGAAACATACCATGCACAATTAATACAACATTTAAACATAAACATCTTTCTAAACATTTCTAAACATCTCTCCTCTGTGGTGGAAGCTAATAGTGAAGGTCTATGCTGCTGTATTCTAATGTTGGTCATCATGGTGGTACTCAGAGAGATGTTTTCTCTGGTGGTACAGAGTAGAAAAAGTGTGAGAACCACTGCTGTAGACAAACTTGAAGTCTGATACCTTGGTTGTTAAAATAACACATATTTTTTTTTCTCTGAAAGTTTTTTTATAGCTATATATTAATATTTAATTCCAAATACCTCTAGTACAAGGGTGTCAAACTCATTTTCACCGGGGGCCACATCGGCAATACAGTTACTCTTGAAGGGCCAGTTATAAATGGAACACTGTTTACATCAGTAGTCCTCAACCCCCGGTCTGCGGACCAGTACCAGTCCATAGGTCACTTTTTTAAACTATTTAATAATTTACTTCATCCAAATAAAATCCTGTCATATCCATTTCCTTTCATTATTTACAGATAATCTGGCAATATTAAAATAAAAGTGTCATTCAGAGTGATACAAACAGAATGATCCTTCTATGCTCAGCACCTTGCTACTGGTCTGTAGTAAGGGGTGGTACTGGCTGACCAGTCCTTGGAACAACAAAGGTAAAGGGCCACTGGTATAAATGTAACTACGCCATAACAGACTAATAGATGTTTCTGAAATTGATCATTATTTGATTGTTTATAGAACTAAATGCTTTTTAAGCACAAAATGACTTGGCGAGCCAAATTTGGACCCCGGGCCTTGAGTATGACACCTATGCTCTAGTACCTTCCTCCATTCTGACTCTGATCTTGAATTACGAGCATGAAGCAGTTTAACCTGCCAGAAAGCTAATTTACTGTTTTGCATTCTTCCTGTCTTTTTTCCTTGTACCTTGTTTTTTTTCTTTCATTAATTTCTAAATTGCCTAATATTTAACGACTGCAATAAGGTTTGTCCGTTAAAACCACTAAAAATATTTTTCTTTGTCCCATAAATCTGTTTATGCTATTTCCTTTTCTGAATGATTTAAACATTTCTCTCAGGTGCTGTCCCATTTGACAGTGAAGGAGCGCTGTCTTGCTGCTTCTCTGGTTTGTAAATATTGGAGGGACCTCTGCTTGGATTTCCAGTTCTGGAAGCAAATCGATCTCAGTGGCTTACAACAAGTAAAAGCATTTCAAGTCCTCTCACTTTCAACCCTGGTTTTTTTTTTTTTTACCATCATGGTAAAGACACACGTCCTTCTGTCTCTGTGTTATTCCTCTCCCTCAGGTTAATGATGAACTGCTGGTGAAAATAGCTTCACGGAGGCAGAATGTGACAGAGATTAACATTTCTGACTGCAGAGGAGTCCACGACCAGGGTGTGTCCTCCCTGGTTGCCAACTGCCCCGGCCTGCAGAAGTACACCGCTTACCGCTGCAAGCAGCTGGGAGACACGTCCGTCTCGGCCCTGGCCACACACTGCCATCTGCTGGTGAAAGTGCATGTCGGCAACCAGGACAAAT
>NC_024328.1:6785326-6798058 GCF_000523025.1 Cynoglossus semilaevis | reverse complement strand
GTCCCTTCACAGTATTGTTATAATGTTCTTTCTATCTCATATTTGAACTTTTTAATCTTTATACTTTTAGTTGGGGGAGTACTGTGGTGAGCTAAAGGATATTCACTTGGGTCAGTGCTACAATATCACTGATGAAGGCATGGTGGCCTTGGCCAAGGGATGTCCCAAACTGCAGAGACTCTACCTGCAGGAGAACAAACAGGTCAGTCCATGTGACTCTGTTGTCACACTTTCTCTTCTATGTTTCTTGTCTCTTTTTGTTTTTGTATGGCGCTTCATATTTGTGTTCCTCTTATAGCAAGCACTTATTTAACACGTATTTTTGGTTTAAGAACAATAGCTAATGCACTGTGGTTTAACATTTATCCTTAACATTGATTGGATAGGACTTACTAAGTTCTAGTGAAAATACCAATATAAATGTGCTTGTAAATAAATATTCATATTTTATTTATGTTAAATATTTTAGGCACATACTTTTCAACTACTTAAATGATTAAAATTTGTCTTATTGAAAACATTTCTAACGTTTTGAAAGAATGACAGACACATATATTATTACATATTAGTTCAGTATTCCTGACATTTTACAATATGCACTACATACATTTGCAGTATATCACATGTTACATGTATTACTTAAGTGACAATATGTATTGCAGTGCAATGCAAAGCTGTTTTTTCTATTTTTCATTTCTGTTGTATACATGCTGAGGGGTTTGCCCGAGCACTGGCTTTGCTTAGGCAGGTACACAACGTACACAATGTGGGTTTTTTTTTTGATGGCTCAAGAAGAAATCTCTGGCAGCTTTTTGTACAGTCGATCTGCAGTAATACTGCAATACTACTACTACTTACAACTTCATACACTGCTCTGCTGCCATTGTTGAACTTGTCTTGACACTTGAGTGTTTTTGGGGCTCGTCATGTCAACATGACCCGACCTCCAGCAGCTATTTAGTCTTTCCTTATTTTCCCCTTGCATCACGTTTCCTCAACAAAGGAAGGCGACAGATTACTTTGAAGCACTAGATGTCACTATATCTCAACTTCTGAAAATCAGCAGCTTGTTGATGCTCCTGCTGAGCAGTGTATTTCTCCACCGACCTCAGTGTGCCTGTAATTTTCAGCGTGTATTGACTTTTGTTACAGTAAGAGGACAATAATTAGGAGTGACTGTCTTTAGCCCCCTATCACTGAGGTCTGCCCTCCTCTTACTAATCAGCCCACCCCTTTTTCTTCCCCTGCAGTCACTTTTCTTTGTAGCCCGTAAGTAATCGCGACCTTGACAAATCGCTCCACTTAAGTAGTTAACAATGGCCGGGTTTGTTCAAACTCTATTTATCAAACTAATCTTGTATGAAATTAACATTTACCTCACGGTGAGAGATGAACATTTGCCACTGATAACACTTTCAGCTTCACTCTATCCCTTGCGGTCATTTTTCAGCAGTGAGATCATTGCAGTTATTTTGGCTCGCTGTCATGATGGTGGAGAGAAATGGGCTGAGCCTATATGGGAATTGTTATGTCTAGGAGCTGTGGTTGCTTGTCCTGAAATTGTCATTAGGTTTGCCAAAAATTGAGTCAACCTAGAAACTTGCCATGTCTCACAGGACATTCATTCTCCTAAAAAGATCTTTCAACATATCTGGGAAACCACATATGATTTTCTTTAATCACAATTTCCAGACAATTTTGTCTGAATATGTAGACACAGCAACTTCAGACGCTGATGTTTGGACTCTGCTCTCATTTAGAGTTAACCTTCAGATGATACAGACTCTTGGCCGTGGTGCAGTGATTATGAATATTATAACACATGAGGTATAAAGAATTTAAGAGGTTATACAAGCTCTGGGAGGACTTTGATCATGAAGTGTGTGTGTGCGCGTGTGTGTGCGCACGTGTGTGTGTGTGTGTGTGTGAGAGAGAGGGAGAGAGAGAGACTTCAACAATGACTAACTATGAGGATTTCAGGGAGACTCAAGTAGATGTTTGTATGACTAAAATCAGTCTGTAAATATATTGCCTTAAAACTCCTCTCCTGTCCTCTCCTCTCCTCTCCTCTGCTCTCCTCTCCTCTCCTCTCCTCTGCTCTCCTCTCCTCTCCTCTCCACTCCTCTCCTCTCCTCTCCTCTCATCTCCTCTCCTCTCCTCTCCTCTCTTCTCCTCTTCTCTCCTCTCCTCTCCTCTCCTCTGCTCTCCTCTCCTCTCCTCTCCTCTCATCTCCTCTCCTCTCCTCTCCTCTCATCTCCTCTCCTCTCCTCTCCTCTACTCTCCTCTCCTCCCCTCTCCTCTCCTCTCCTCTCGTCTCCTCTCCTCTCCTCTCCTCTCCACTCCTCTACTCTCCTGTCCTCCCCTCTCCTCTCCTCTCCTCTCATCTCCTCTTCTCTCCTCCTCCTCCTTTTCCTTGTTTTCTTCTTTTGGTCTTTGTGGTGCAGTGCTCCTGTCTCTGTCTGGTCTAATCAATCTCAGATGATGATGAGCCATTCACTCACTCTGATCTGCTCCTTTTTCCTCCTCCTCCTCAGAAATTAAATAATTGAATGGCCACAGGATTTTTTTTCTGTGTGGTCTTGCCTCGTGCACACATACATTTTTCTTGCCATCTGCCTCCTGTGGTTGTGGTTGGAGTTCCATGCTGGAGGGTTTTATAATTTTTTTTCTTCTTGTCTTTGTTAAGTTCAGATCCTGCTCTGTTGATGGTTACACATATTTTTGTAGCAGAAGGTCGAGATGCTTCTGTTTGAACATTTGTGTTCAAATGAAAACAAGTTTAAATGTTGATGATACTGGTCTTAATTCTGGTGATGGTTGTTAGTTGACTTAGGACAAGGTGTGAGTCTAAGGTTGTGGTTTCGTCTTTCTTCTGCTTGTTTAGTGCTAGGAAACCACCAAACGACATATATAATTTTAAAACATTTAATGGGTTTAAATTTGTTTTTTCAAATTATGTCTGTCTATCTGAGGCCAAAGAGTGTGTTCTGGCTCATGGACAGGCGATCTTGAATCTCTGTGTTCTGTTGTTTGGCATTTATTCGTTTGTTTTTTTATTCTAAACTTGTGAAATTACAACATTTGTCTTGTTCTTTATCTTCTGAAGTGTTTTTCCTTTTCTCCCACTCATTCATATTCTGCTCCCTCCTCCACCTCAAAGGGCAAAGTCTGTGAAGGGAAAAAAGCAAAATCTTCCTTTCCTCATCTCACTCCAGTTTGCTGTTGAGGGAGAGACGGTGCTCAGCGAGTTTTACTTTTGAGTTCTGTCAGTTTCTTGTACCCGAGTGGTCGACAAGTTTTTAACTCCCAAAAATCCCCATCTGCTCTCTTCACACATCTGTATACGTCTGAAACTTTACTGTCAGTGAAACACGTTTTTTTTTTTTTTGTTCGTGAAGCAAAAACTCTCTATCTTGGAAAAAAAAAATCTGCTCTCCTGTCTTGTAAAAATCAAAGAGTGTGCATTTAATTTCCCTCGCAGAGTGATGGGAAATTTTTTTCTAGCGGCTCATCTCACCAGACATTCTCTCTTTCTCTCCTTTTCCTTCATTCCTCTCTCACTCGTTCAGCCAGAAACAGACACTTACACAGACATAGACACGCTCAGGCTCTGATTATTTACAGTTTTAATTAGTCCAAAATGTAGAAAAGTACGTGGAGCTGGAGAGATGACCTAACATAGATCAGCATGTGCCCTCAATTTAGGTATAATTACAAGTGTGCGTGTAAAATCCGAGCTTCTTGCTCTTTCTGCTAAGCCCCGTCTTCCGGCTATTTCACTTTTTGGAATGTAAGACGACATGATCATCAGGAGAGCTGTGTAAAAAAAAAAAAAAAAAAAAAAAATCTGAAAAGACAGACAGCGAGCGACAGTGTTTTGACTGCAGGTCAGTGATGGACGCCGTGTCTTTGACTCTTTCTGTTGGCTGGAGAGAATAGAGAACTACGGTGGAATCAGCCCTAATTGTAGTCGACATTGTATATTGACATTAGCAGATATAATTAGCCGGGTTAGAGAGAGGGAGAGCAAAGACAAAGGAAGCGATAATGATGGTTGTCGGTTATTATGGGATCATTTTGACATAATGCACACACAGACACACACACACAGACCCACCCACACACACAAACATACACTTACACACACACAGAGCAGTGGCTGGTGTGAGTGGCTGCCAGCTGTACTGGAGTCTATTCCTGAGACCAAGTTCACATATTTGACTGTAATTAGAGATAAACAGAACCACACTGACGAGCTACGCACACAATCACACACACACACGCACACGCACACACACACACGTGCATTGTCCACGTTCTTTACATGATCCGGCCAATCCCCTCTGGTCTTCTAGAACTATGTTTAAGACCCTTAATGACGTTTAATGCCAACTGTTGTATATCGTGTATTTAGCTGCTAATGGCAGTAGATTAAGTCTGTCAGAGTGAAGGAAGTTTCTGTGCTTTCATGTCACCAAAGAACTCTCCAATGTCCGTTCTCTGTCCTCTGTCCTGTGTGTTCATCTGAGGTGCCCACATGTAGGTCAGGTCTACGTTTGTTTTGCCACACAGAGCTGTAGAAACTTTTTGGTTTTGCATTTTTGCTCTTTTGTCCGCTGAGCAGAAAACAAATCATTATACTTTAAAATCTATTTTTTCTCCCCCTCTTTAATGATTTTGCCCTTCACTTATGTTATTTTTGCTCCTTATCTTAGCACTTTACGTTTCTATCTATGTTGTTGTTTTCTTCAATGGCATTTTTTTAAATATTGGAGTCAAAGAATCTGTAAATCTTTTTACCAATAAATGACAGGAACCATTGTTAGCACTGCTGAGATACAGAGGCCTCATTTACATCGACAGTGTTTTTACAGAGGCAATACATATTTATTGGCTCGCTGTAACTAGTGCTTTTAGTAGGACACATTTGCTTGCTCTGCTTTATAATAAAGATATTTTTAATTTTACAAATCTAGACCAAATAAAAGGCTCCCTTTTAAATGTATCCTTTATTTTGATCTTTAACATAAACCTTTCAACACAGCAACTTTCTAAAAATGAAGTCTGAGGTTTAGTACTGAGAAATACTCAGTGTCCTGGAATTTAGGTTTGGACTGGAGCTGTGACTTGTTTGATATTAAAGTCACTTTTAGAGTGAGATTTAAAAAACTATCAGTAATCCCAGGCATTCATGACATGACTATTTACATTCTGTTTCTCAAAAATGTGGTTTGTATTTTGTTTTAATTGTGTGTCCAGACCCTAGGTTGTCTGTCCAGGAAAAGAAATCTGTGCCTCTGACAAATATAGTTGTAGACCTCTGCCTTAGATACTATTTTCCTGGTCCGAATTAGAGAAGGGACTCGCCCCGTACTTTGAGAACCACTGCCCAAACCAGATTGAAATGTGTTGCATAAATCAACTTTGTATCCACAAGTACAGTTCGCAAGGACTGTATTTTTGCCAAAACTTTTTAAGAGACTTGGGATTATAAAGTTTTGTTACAAATAAGTAAATATCTTTTAGATTTTAAAAAACTTTTCTGTCTCTGCTGCTTTTATTTTCAGTGTGTAGCTCGAAGCTCGTCCCTCGTCCCTCCTCTCCACTGTCCACTTCTTCAGTCCATATTTGAAGTGTCTCTGTATCGATCTCCGGCCCGCAAAGCTCCCGTGTGTTTGTGTGACGGGGCCGCTCGCTGATTGGCCTTTGCCTGCAGACTTATCAGATGCATTAATGTGCACCGACTTCCACTAGGACAGCTGGTTGCACTCAGATGCAGAAAACCGTCAATACTTTGCCTCCACTCGTCTGCCTGAGAACAAAACACGTTTTAGAAGGTGGAGAAAGAAAGGGAGGAGAGAGGAGGGTTGCTGTTAGAAAGTCAAGTCCCTGAAAAGGTGCCTCCAAACCAATATTTCACCTCTCTGCACTGATTCGATTTTTATATTAGCTACCTTAGGGGGGAAGTACGTGGCATCTTTTCACCTGACTCTTTCGGCAACATTGACAAAAATTACCTTTTTTAAATTCAGCACAGAAACAGTGGTGTGGTGGGACGACTTCTGGGAATGACTTCAGGAATGGAAGAACTAGCAGTGCCGACTCTCTATGCTTGCTCCACGGTGATGCCAAAAAATGAATGCTAAAAAATGTCATTGCTTATGCCAAAGTCAAAATCTTGACTTGTTTGTTTGGTGAAATGGATCGCAGCTGAAGAATCGAGGCAGATTTTCTTTTTTTTGCTGACTTGAGAATAAAGTCTGGAAATCTTGATTTCAAACTTTAGTGGTTGTTCAACAGCTTGATAGCCTCAGGGTTGAGAGTTATTAGTGGAAATAAGCATATTAAAAGTAGCGGCAGTCACAGCAGTAGCAGCGGCAGCTGAGTATTATATTACACCGAGTCCCCATGTGATGGTATTTTAATGGCAACCACACATTCTTCTGTTTAAAGTGTCTCCATTTCTTTGGGATAAGTTGACATTTTTATTGAATGTATTTTATTTTATGGTTCGGTTTAGGGAAGATAAGAACCAAATGTAGTGTGTTGCTACAATCCAACACAACTGAGCAGCACAAAAACAGAAGTCCTTCCTTATGAAGGAATTTTACTGAAGTCTTTAAGTTTTCCTTTAAACGTATTGTCACTTTTGTTCCAAAAAACAAACAAACCAGAGTCTTGACATTTGATGATTGTTGTTTACTGTCATTCTGTGATGGTCTTCACGCGTGGAAAGCTTGAGTTAACCTGCAGAGGGCGCAGTAGGATAGGGGTTAGAACATCAGTGTAGAGCAGCGATTTAAAAGCAAGGTAATGAGAGAGAAAATAAAATTGGTGAAATGACTTCTGATTAAGTACTTACTATTATGATTTCACACCAGCTGATACTATTAAAAAAATCTTTTTCACAAGATGTGCATAGAAATAGCTCTTTTTTTTTACCTCCTTGGTTTCTTTTTAAATGACAAGAATCTGAATATGATTGATATAAAAATGTGTCTTTTCACAGTTTTCTGACAAAAGAATGTATTATATTCTTATTTCATAAATTCATTATTGTATACACCATGATAAACAAAGATCAATTTTTTCAAATAAAGGCATGATCATTGTCTCTTAATATTGATCATTGATCACTGAAAGAAAAAACAGCAGCAAGTTTGAAATGTTTCAGCTTCAAATTATGAAGTAACTTCCCCAAAAATGCTTTGGTTGAGAAAAAAAGAATCCCTGTTTTAATTCTCCTACTGACCAGAGCTGGGCTCTGACCTGGCCTGTGTTTAAATTGCTTTAGAGGTCGGTGTTTATCCAACTCCAGACAGCAGTGGCTTCTGACACCCAGCCAGGGACTTCACGATGATTCATAGCCCTTTCCGACACCTCGCTCACGCCTTTACTCTTCTTAATCTCTCTTGCTCTCTTTCTTTTTCTACCTCTCTCTTTTTCTGATGAATTTTCCTTTTGTCGGAAAAAAAGCAGAAATGATGTTATCATTAAAAGCAGAAACTTTGCCGTTTCGTCCACCTTTGTATGTATCATGATGAAAAGACGACACAAGTGGACTCGGAGACAGAGAGCACCTAACTTGTTTGTAGATATGTCTGTGTCATCCAGGTCATGGTCAAGTTTGAAAGTTCTGTTAGGCAACTGGACATGTATTTTCTAAAAGAAGACGTTTTACCTCTCATCCAAGAGGCTTCTTTAGTTCTAACTGCTGTACTCCCCACCACCAGTTAGAACTGAAGACGCCTCTTGGATGAGAGGTGAAACATCTTATTTTTAGAAAATTCACGTGCAGTTGCCTAACAGAACTTTCAAACTGAACTTGTCTGTAGCAGATTTTCACCTCCTAATTTTGGACACTAAGTAACCAATCATCCCATTGTTATCCTCCTGTCTCAAACAAACCATATCTTCCCTCCATGTTTGTTACTCCTCTCTACTGCCAGTGTCTCTTCAGGACCAGGACTATCTTCCTCTTCCCCCTTCATTTGATCTCATTAGCGATGATGGATAAGAGACAGAAAGTCACGTGTCTCCATGATGTTTGTGCCCATCTGTGTATGTGTGACCTGCCCCGTCTCTGCGTTTCCCCCCTAAATGTTTCACCCCTCCACCAGACATCACCCGTCTGCCTCGCCCCTGTGATGCATTTGGGGCCGGTGATAGCAGCAGCGGGTCAATACCTGGGATAATGAATGTGTTTAATAAGCACAGTGGGTCGATGGCCTTAATGAAGGTGTGACAGAGGATGGGCCTCCAGAATGCTGCCAGAACGAGACACTAACGAGCCTCTGGGGTTAAGAAGGTCATGTGGTAATCGGGATTCCCTTTCTGGCCTTCCCTCTCTCTGTTTTTCTATCTATATCAGTCTCTTCCTGTCGTTCTTATCTTTCTCTTACACACTCTAATCTTTGCCCTCCTATATCATTCCATTGTGTGTCTTGTGCCTTTATTAGACATGGAAGCACAAAAATTAGGGGAAAGTTACTAAATGGTCTGGTCTGTTTGAACCCAGTGACTCAGAGCTCTGGGCATTTGTACCCATGTGGCATGCACACATGCACACTTATCATTTTGGCTATCAGGCGGTCTTGGCCTCCTTTTCTCCAGCTTGTGGTCATAATGGTGCACATGTTTTTCCATCAGATTCGTCATTAAGATGTTTTTTGATTCCATTTTCATTTCAGTGTCTCTCTCTTTTTTATTACCGTATTTTTCGGACCATAAGGTGCACCGCATTATAAGGCGCAATATGAATGAACGGGTCTATTTCCATACATCAGGCGCACCGGGTTATAAGGCGCATTAAGCGAAACAAAACAGTGATCATTGCAGAACAGTAGGGACGGAGGTTTGTGGAAACGGGTAGTGACCTAATTTGGACACTGGAGGACGCTGTTGTTGTTGATTTTCGCCGCTCCAGAGTCAGGCGGTTGTCACTATTTTTGTTCTGTGCTGAAGTGCGGATGTTGTTTTGCAGGGAGTGTTTTTCCTGTATTGATAAAAAAAAGAAATGTACGGCACCATACATCGACAATTCAAAAACACAACTCAGAGTCTCCAGGTGTTGGGAGGCATGACGCGACGTTGCACAGATTTGGGTTAGACAACTGTACTGTAATAATTGTTGTTGATCATCTTCTAACTGTGATAACAGAGTTAAATGTCATTGTTGGCTCCCAGTGTGCTTCAGTTGTGTGCCATCATGTGTGATGCGCTGTGTGGTTTGGCTTTATAAAATCGGTTCGAGCTCAGTAAGCGCAACCAGAAGTAATACATAAGGCGCACCGGGTTATAAAGCACACTGTCGATTTTTGAGGAAATTACAGGTTTGTAAGTGCGCCTTATAGTTCGGAAAATACGGTATGTCTTTTTAATCGATTTTTCCATGTCTCGTGTGTGGCATGTCCATGTTTTCAAGGGTGAGTCGTATTAGAAATGCTGGCTTGACTGTTTGGGTGTGGTAATCAAGTAGTCTTTTGTAAAATGTTTTTCCAAGATGTGGGTTTCCAAGAAGGCTACCAGGCTATTTTTTCAGATTTAGAAGTTTTACTGTCATATGGCCTGAAGTCTGAAAAACCCACTGTGATAAAGCACAATGAAACACTTATAATGGCCAACACAGTCAGAAGTAGTGATGTGTCGTTTGTGAGTGATTTGTTCAAAATGAACAAATCTTTTATACAGTATATATGAAATATATATATATGAAAGATTCGTGACTCCGAGTCATATGAAATATTTGTTCATATTGAACTCACTCACTGTGAACTATTCTTTCACTGTGAACTAATCTTTCACTGTGAACTAATTACTCTGTGAACTAATCTTTCGCAGTGAACTAATCTTTCGCCGTGAACTTGTCTTTTGCTGTGAACGAATAATTCTCTGTGAACTAATATTTCGCTATGAACGAATCATTCTCTGTGAACTAATCTTTTGCTTCGTTCTCACAGATTCGTTTCATTTGTCACGTGACAGAGAGCTCGGGTCTCTTTTGCTCTCATTCATCTTCACATTGTGGTGTTTTTATTTCGTAGCTTTTCACATGGTTTTAATTGCTTATGACATTTTGTGTACTTTGTAGACTTTGTCAGCGGAAGCAAACCATGTTGCCTTCAGTATTTAGTGTCGGAGGACTGCAGCCTTCTTTACAACGCCCACAATAGGGCTAAAAATGAATGAAATTATTCGTTCAAGATTCATTCACGACTCATTCATTTTACTGTTCAAGAGTCAAAGATTCGAATCAATAAAAAGAGTCGGTCTTCCCATCACTAGTCAGAAGAAATAGATGAGATTGTAGCCAAAAACCATCTGACTGGGTAGTATAGGAAAACGAAAACATTGAGTTAGTGAGACAATAATATCTGCCTGTCAAGGACTTGTCCATTTCTTATCTTTGGAGTGTTTCACATATTAGTTAAATGCACAATGTCATTTTCTTAGGGTATTATAAGAGTAGGATTTGAACATTTGGATTGGTTTGACAGGTAGAATAGATTAGTAAATAAACTGAAGCAGGATGAAATATTCAAGCGGCGCTTAGTGGATTGACCTGATGGGACATTAAACAATGGAACAGGATGGCCATTTGTTAAAAGTACGTTGGTGAAATAACATCAGTGTATGTAGGAGAACATGTGGCAGCTTTAGGTTATTATTGAAACAAAAAAATGTATACATTTTGTCTTCTTATGACTAATTTAAAATCATAATGATTTAACGTGGTGTCATCTGTAAATAGTATGACCTTAATTGAAAAGTGCTCATTCTATGGTAATAAAAACACCAGGTTATACTTTCAGTTGAGTGTTCACCCAGAAAAGCATAGTACATTTTTTCTATATTTTCATGCCAATACAAATGTTATAAAAAAAAAAAGTTTTCACCTCAATCTCACACACTGAACCTTTTAAGGCCTAGACTTTACGAAAACTCCTTTGTTTCTAAATTTACATTTATATAATGTGATTAAAGAAGAACCATATGTTGTTTCTACTTTACTTTTATTTTGCTGTCACACAGTGTTTTTTTTGACATGTCTCTTTAGAGTTGACAAGTTCGCACAGTCAGAATTTATGTGTTTTAGAACTTTTCAAGGAATCAAATCTGTGTTTTGGGAATTCCTGTTGCACACAGTTGCACCCCAGTGCACACAGCTGTGAAAACATTCTTCTACTCGTACAGAGCGTTAATATAGTAGATGTCAATACAGTGAAACTAAGAAGCAGAAGTTTTCCTCCTCACGGCCATCGTCAGGTACAACAGCTTATCCTGTCATTAGAAAACGGCCATTAGTCTCCCGCTTCCTCTGCCTCCAGCATCGGCATGTCACCAATAGCGAAGTGTGACTTCCTGAACCTCACATTTCTTCGCCTCGCGTTTCCAGAGTGCAGAGCCGTTATGAGTTATAGCAAAGAGACAAGCAATCGATTAATGGTGCACTTAGCTGGGCTAATTAACAGCTTTGTAGGAGTGGAGAAGGCATTGGGCAGCATCAAGGAGGTTGTTTCCCCATCACCGAGACCCCAGATAACCTTTAAAGCATATATCAAATTACAACACACTACACATCGCAGATTGCAGGGCCAAGCAGCTTCATGGACGTTTTGTGCATAAGTCTTGGTTAACTTTGAAAGATATCATAATGTCTTTCAGGTGGAGAGAACTTGTCTGACTTGACTTTCTTTGTCTTTTTGGGAAATTTATAGGAACTTTGTCTGGGCCTTATAAAAACCCCATGAATCCATTCACTGTTACTGAAATCCATCAAACTCGGTGTTCAGACATTTCTGCAGACCTTTCTGTCTTGTTTTTGTCCTTTAGTCTGTCAACCATGCAGTTTCTCTTCTTTTAAAACAATGATAGAAACCATGGGTTTCTTTGCCACCTGTCACTCCATATCTCCTTTCTCTTTTTCTGCAATCTCTCGTCTCCTTTCTTCCCTCTACTTATCTCGGATCCTGTTGGAATTTGACACTGCTGGAGAATTTGGCTCAGCTAAATTTGCTCTCAATTAAAAGCGATTTTGGTAAAAACTGATCCAGAGGGAACAGATGAATGAGAAAGCAGAGCCAAGGAGCTGCCTGACTCTTTTTGGCCTCCAGTACTTGGCTGCTTTTGGGTATTTTTGAGGGCATGAAAAGTAAATTATGGGCGTGTTGTAGAGTGAAGACAGCTGATTTGCATTTAGATAAATCCCCGTGGATGTGTGGCTGTCATTGAGATGCACGGGTCTGTATCCCGTGGCCCCCTACTCAGGCTCCATGCTCCCTGCAGGGTAAGAGTTGTGTGCGTGAGACAGAGTGCTTACCCTGCTGGACTTCCTTCAGCATTTGCCCCACTTCTCTACAAAATGTTGAATGGGGAATATGAGCCACTACTGAACAGAGAGCTGTGTTCACATGTGTATGTCTGCCCAATCTAAATTTATGCTTGACCTTTCCATACCTGCACAGGACAAAATGTGACTAATGAGAAGTGACTGCACAGACGCACACACATTGTTGAGACTCCACACTACACCCCATCGGACATAGTGTTGATACAGTGCGTTACAAAGCAGAATCCCTGGTGAGAATGTGATTATTCACTTTTTGCATCTGTCCTTCATCACTCGCAATTACAAATGACTCTTGAATTCATGTTGTGAAAAATTGGACAATAGGTGGTTGTTCCGTGTCCAGACTCTTGCAGCTTTCATTAGGCCTTTTTGATCATGTAGCC
>NC_024328.1:6775578-6785309 GCF_000523025.1 Cynoglossus semilaevis | reverse complement strand
TCCTGCTGTTAGACACCTCAAATTGTCACCTGTAAAACATTGCCTAGTAGGACTTCATGTTTAATGCATTTCAAATATTTATTCTAGATGATGCTCTCATCTCAGTTCTGCTGTTAGGGGGTCTGTTTTGGACTCAATGGGGGACACAAATATACTGGAGATGAATTAGTCTTACAGAGAAACTTTGTTTTCACTTTCCACATATTTAAGTTGGTTGTTTCTTTGCAGGAAATTACATAATACATGTTGAACAATATCTTCATAAATGTCGCACTTTCACTGGGTTAGGTTTAGGATTAAATTACTCTTGTTTTTAACATTATGAATTAATCAGGGAAAAGCCAGTTTTCCAGTTAAGGTACCTCTGGCTTATTAGACCTGATTGATGGAGTAGAAACAACCAATTTATTGTAGCCACAAAAAGCAGAAAACATTTAACTAAAGCTAAGAAACTTTTACAAAACCTGTCAAAAAGTACTTCATAGTCACACTCAAATAACAAAATATTGTCAACAGTTGCCCGATCTCAGCAGCAGCTACGAGCCTTGTAACCTCCAGAGAGGATAGGTTGGATCGATTCATGTTAAAGAGGAGCAAAGGACAGTGCAGTAGAGAAGGAGGGGAGATGATGTATTATTTTAATGTGATGTATGCTTTCATTATTGTAATACTCAAGCACAGGGGAATGGGGATGACAGTGATTTGTGTCTGTACGTAAAAGACTGAATGTGAATCAAGAGGATGCAGTGGCTCTGATCAGCTCTGGTAGTTTATTAACGTACATATATTCTTCTACTATTGAAGTTGTGAATCTACTCTAGTGTCACAAGAGTGTTTAAGTGATATTTAAACCTATGGAATAACACAGTGTTTCTTGGGCCAGTGGCACATATTTTACATAACAAAAATAACAAAACTGTCACAAAACTTAAACAAATTACATTTAATGATCTCTTTGGGACAGTGGTGGCTTAGTGGTTAAGGGTCCAGAAGGATTCAGGTTTGAGTCCAGCAGCTGCCAAGTTACCACTGAGGTGCTCTGAGCATGACACCGTCCCCACACACTGCTCCCCTTAAAGCTGCCCACTGTTCATGTTGGTGATGTTAAAAACAGAGGTCACATTTGGTTGTGTGCAGTGGTGAGCTGTGTCACAGTGACAAGAAGCTCACTTTCCTTTGTTTCCATTTACTCACAATGTACTTACTCATTGTGAAACCTGGGCCTGTTTAGTTAAACACAACACTGATAAACACAGGAATTGAAGAAAGACACACATGGGATTCCTCAACATCTGAGTCTCTTGATTGGTCTTTAAAAAATATACTGTATATGTATTTATATATTTTTATAGCTATAGCTATCTGCTGCCACCTAGTAAGCACTGTCACATAAAGTGGAGCTTTCATTTCTTGTTCAACACATTACTGTTCTGCCAGGGTTGGGATTTAAACCAGCAAACCAATAGGCTGTGAGCCACACCCAGGTATTAAGTTCTAAAATGTACCTGCAATCAAAACAACTTTTGTTAACTTTCAAATAGTACATTTTTTTAGGTAACATTAATGAAACACCCTTTCCAGTAATGTAGTTGCAACCATTAAACTTAAGTAGGCGTCTGTTTGGGAAAAAGTCAAACTGTCAACACAAGTCAACATTTGTGACTGAAGGTACAGTTTGGTGTTTTAGGCTTGTCGACTCCCGCTGGAGGAGGAGGCTGCCTGCTGTTGATTGACACTGTGGGCTGAGTGTGGGCAGATGGGTTGTGGCGGCCGTAAATATCTGAAGCCTGTGTGTGACAGGTGAAGGTCAGTGTAGGAGGCAGGAGAAGCAGCTGAGGCTGATCACAGGCTCTGTGTTTGTAGGTGTATTTGTGAGTGGGTTCACAACTAATGTGTTTGTATGAAAAACAAGTTTTATATTGTTTAATTTTTTTGGCTTTCACCCAAGAAATTGAAGTTTGTTTTCTGTTTTTTGCACTTGATCATTTGAAGCCTCTGTCTTTGATCAGTTCAGAGTGCGACTGTGTTCAGGTCTCAACACCGTACTACAGTACTGGAGGCAGGTCTCAACACTGAGGTTTATTTAGATATGTAGTAAAACTGCAGACTCTACTGGGATTTATATTACAGATTCTAAAGGTAAGTTAATTAGAAATGTATTTTTATATATTTGGTCACTTACAGAATAAAATGCAAAATAATCTTTTGAGACTTAAGCCTCTGAGAAAGAACTACATATAAAACAAATTAAGTTTGTTAAATTGGATTGCTTTTATTTAATTTCATAAGTAAAATTAAACTAAATTTCATTCAATTAAATTTCATTCAACTAGTTTAACTTGATACTCATGGATTAGAAGGTTTGGTGGACCGAGGCAAAGAAGCAGGTCGTGACCTGGTGCCAATGAAGAAATTCTCAGATGGAAACGTTTGTTTGCTTTGTTGTTGTCAAGTTTTTTTGTTTAATTTGTCTTAAAACATTTTTACTTATATGCAAGAAATTTGATATTAATGTCCTGCTCAGATCATAGAACTTTTTTTTAAAATGATCCCATCTTGGTTGTATGTGGAGATTACGGGTAATAGTATTTAGGAAATCCTTTTGTCAGTACCTGATGTTTTACTGTTCCTCCCCCACTGACCACACTGTCTCTCTCTCTCTCTCTCTCTCTCTCTCTGTAAATCCCTCTCCTTCTTCACTAATCCATTGTACTGTTCCCCTGTCTGCTGGAGTCATGCCAGAGGTGTTGAGGATTACTGTAACTGCAGGCACAAAACTCCAGAGTACACAAACACTGGCAGACACGCACAGGACACCCTGTATTCACTTTTTCTCCTTCTGCTGTAGTGGTGCATCGGAATAATGTGGACAAGAAAAGTTCCTGTCTGGACTTATTGCAACCATCTGTGTCTCACGGGGTTAGATAATGCTTTTCTTGTCTTGGCCTTTAGCAAAGATGGACTGTATTCATTATAATGTTTAGCTTATTAGCATAATTAAATTAATCTAGTTATTAATATCATATCTAAATGTGCAGAAGAGAGGGACGTCCACTAGGCAGTTTAATTAAATTAAACCAATATCCATTGTTCTTTTACCTTCGATTAGTTTCATCAGTCATTATAACTGGCAGATTTTATGGTTTTCCTATCGACAGATTATGGTGTCTGATTGGAACAGACTATTTTTCCGTTATTTTCTTCACCAGCAGGGGTGCTGTGTTCAGTCCTTTGGGGTGTGTGCTTGTATTTCTGTGATAAGCACCGTCTGTCTCCACCTCTGTCACAGTGTTCCAGCCTCTCTGTGTTCTCTCTCTCTGTGTCATCACTTTGCAGCCTCTCCATCCTGTCCTCCTTCACATCAATCCCAGCGTCCTTCAGCAAAGGCACAGTCTCTGTTACTGTGGCAAATGTTTTTGTCCCCTGGTTCAAAACCACTGTGAGCACAGCAGAGTATTTATGGACTGCACCCTTGCTCTTTGACTTTTTCATGACTTTCCTCTCCGTTTTTTTGGGCCTGTCTTCTTCCATGTTTTATTGTTTTTGATTTTTTTTTTTAGGCAAATAAAAGATGAAGTATTATTATGTATGTATTTGTGTATATATGTACCCAACATATAAGAAAAACGTTTAAGTAGGATAAGAAAAGGATTAGTTAGTCCTTCCTTACTGGTACCATGGTAGACGCTAGTCCCAATTACTCAGTACTCAGTGTTTTCACTTCTGTGCGTCTTAGCTCCAATGGACAATCAATAATTAACATAAATATTTTTATTTTTGCCTTTTTATGTTTGGGAATAGTGTGATTCTGTTTTAGTGGTAAATTAAAAATAAATAAAACACCACGCACCAGAATATTAATTATGTAGCTTATTTAGCCAACACAAAATAACCAAATAATTCAAACAAAACTGCATATTATCCCTTGATATGATGCATTCTGTCTCTTTTTCCCTGCAGTCTGACTGCTTAAGATTTAAAACGTAAACAGTGAACCTACTTCTTCAACCTATAGTCTACGAGTGTAAGTTAAAGGTACCCACAGGTGTTTTAATGGTAAACACCAGCAGCACTGTTGAGTAATGCAATGTTTGAGCACTGATCACAGCATGTACAGTGTAACAGTATGGAATTATACAGTGTTTGGAGGCTGCTTTCTACTTTGTCAGCTGACGCTATACGAGAGACGAGGGGTGAGAGAGGTTTGCTGACTGGGAGGATACAGAGTTGGTATACAGCAAGCTCAGGTTGTGCCAGTCATGCTGTGTGTGTGTGTGATGTGTACAGTATCATTCCACCTCTCTGTTTTACTTTCTCTCCTCTTCTCCTTGCTCTCTCGCCCTATCTTTCTTCCAGTAATAAAGCAGAGTATTTATTTCCCTCTCTCCGGCTCTCAGGTCTCTTAAAGGGAGTCGGGGACTGAGCTGATATTAGACTTTACATGGTGTGTGTATGAGTGTGTGTGTTGTACGTACAAACGGAATCTGTGTATGCCAACGCTGCCGTTCCCTCACTCTCACGCCACGCTGTCTGACTGTCTCTTCACCCATCCCTAACGTACAGTTGCGTCTTCTTGCGTGCTAACACACTGAGATTGAAAGTTGCTGATTCTGAACCGTGGGGACTCGTACAGGAGAAGGCCCCTGGCCGGGGCTGATTGAGCTGTGCTGAGCTGCGGAGTAGAAAAGTTACAGTAGCATGCTATTACCTGCCAGCGCTGATAGAGTTTATTAGCATAGCAGAGTCGCTGTGGCAGAACTCAGTGTAGCCAAGCAAATAATTTTATGACTGTCGTCCACCAGGGAGTTAGAAGGGCTAAAGGGTTTGTCTCATTCATGTCAAATCAACTTCAATTTAGACTCTCTCTGGCCAGTTTAAAGAGACATGAGAATATTGTGTGATTCTTTACTTGCGTAATAATAAACAAGTCCCACTTAATTGCACATACTTAGAAATTGGTCATTCTAAAGGGTTGTCCTATAGCCGGCTGGCTGCATGCTACTGGGGAGACATTATATCTTTCCCTTTATTTTCTGTATACAGAGTAATAATAATCAAGGCTATGTTTCATCATTTATTTACAAATGTTGGTTTGGCCTCTTGAACTGTGGCTTGCAGGTTTTTTGTTTTTTTTTTGTTTTTTTTTCATTTCATGAGAAGTCGGCGTGGCAGAAATGAGCTCAGAGCACTATGCTGGCAAATTAGCTTTTCACGGCTATGGGACTGAACCTGACAGTTGGCACAGTGAAGATGATTTATGACTGGCCAGGAGAGTCAGAGATGGATGAGGAGATCTAACTTTGATCAAAGTTTTCCTCTTAACAACAGAAGAAAGCTCCCTCTTGATAGCTGGCAGTGGCTTCACTTTATTATCCAGAGAGAAGCAGCAGAGGACGTCTGCCTAAAGTTCCACATTTGTAACCACACACACACACACACACACACACACACACACACACACACACACACACACACACACACACACACACACACACGCACACACACACACACACACAGACACACACACACACACAGCAGTACACATGAGTACACCTGTGACTGAGAACTTTTTGATGGAACTCTGTTAATTGCAAGTCGCCCTGAATTTGGGCAAGATTTACCTCTTACTTCTGTAGCTGTACATTTGCCGTGGCACAGATTGCAAAACATTCAGCATATATAAGAATTGTACCATACGTGGCCGTTGTTGTCCACCGTAGTTTTACCGCTGCCTGTTGTTATGTATGTTCCTGCACTTTGCAGGCGAACCTCTTTTATCACCACTTATTGCCCTAAACGACTACAACAACTAGGAATTAGAGAGCACCATTAAACCCAGAGATTTAAAGTGCTGACTACACCGTGTTTGGTTGGAGTCAGGTGATATTTTCTATCTTGTCTGTCTCTGCTTGTTATATAACTCTTTTATCAGCTATGTCAAAACAACCTTTCAAAAACTTTGTTATTGAACACATGAAATAACACACACTCTCATACATACGTGCTAGTGATGTGCTCTGGTTTTGGGGCTTAGATGTTGACGACTACTGTGCTTTCCCAGCTCAGTATGTGTCTACCGCAGCTCATCTGATGCCTTTCCACAGGTCACGCATAATCCTTTGAAGGGCATTCTGGCCAGTTGCCCCCAGGAAAAGGTTTACCTAAGTTGTCTCACAGGGACCAATCAAGACGAGCTGTCTGTTCTGTCTGTCTTTCTGTGTCATGAGTATCGCACTTGCAAAAAAAAAGAAAAAAAAAAGAAAAGAAAATATGAAGGGCTGCATTGAATATAGTGCAGTCAATAAAAACACACTTCAACCAGTTGATCACAGAAAGAGAAATGACTACCGGACAACAAACCGCACTCCTTAACATTTTTTTTTGGATAATTTTCAAGATTTTGACAAATTTTAAAAACTGAAACTAAAACCAAAGAAGTGAAAAGAAACGTCAGAGACACAGATATGTGCAACAAAAACACTGACAAAGTATGTTTTAATATTATGTCACCATTATTAGTATCATTTTACAATTCTTTAGAATGAGGTAGAATTTTTGGTAAATTATTTGGACTCAATATTAATTTTTTGTTGTTTCCAATTCTTTTTGAACTGTCTTTGTCTCTCTTTCTCCCCCTGCTCCCCTATGCCCCCTCAGATATCCCCCTCTCTACTCAGTGCTCAAGCACTGTGAGTGTGTCTTGGTTCATGTTCATTCTCTGCTGCCTGAGCTCAGCCAGTTTTTTTGTAAAGAAAACCTCTTGTTCAGTCTCTGTCCCTTTTTTTTTGTCTTTTTTTTTCCAATTTTCTACTTCCATAAGACCCTGGCTGAGCCAGCACGTAGGCACATACTCACCCACATCTCCCCACTCATCTCTTCAAACCCTATTTTTTTACCCCTACTCTTCATGGACTCTTCTCTCAGCAAGACCTGAATCCGCCGTCCAGCTACCTCACTATTGTCAACCTTAAACCTTTGTTCTGACTGATAAAAGGAAGAAAGCTGGGTGACGCAGGAGGATTAATTTGAACGTAGGCCAGACGACTCATTGGCTTGTTGTGTTCATGTTTTTTCTATTGCCTCCTGTGGTTTTTCCTGTCCTTTGTCCTATAATCTTGGGTGAGAACAGAGGATATTGAATCAAGATGCATAGTGAACCCTTCAGGCCCGTGAAACTCATCTAATCCACTCTCTGTTCAGTCTTTTGGCCCTTCTGTCTTCCTGCAGTTTTACCTTCTTTCCTGCCTGTGCCTTTCTCTTCTCCGCTGTTTGAACAGAAGTCCTCCTCTTTACGAAAAAATAGAGAATGTATCGTGTCTGTTTTGACACTAATCCCATTGCCCTAGTGGTTGCTAAATGGTTCTCCACAATAATCGAAAGTGAAAAGACTTCATGCCAGTTAAACATGGTTCTTAATAAATGGTTCTCCTATTTTTATTTCATATCACCCCGTCCTTGTGTTCTCCTGTTAGTTTCTAGACTCACACCAGGTCCAGTTTGTTTTTAACTTCACATGCTCCCCTCACCTTGTCTTCTGTATCAGTGACTAGTTCATTGTCTGGAGGCTGGGGTCATGGTTACTGATCCGTGACAGCTTTCTCAGGGAGCTTGTTTGATGCTCTTTCTGCTCTTGTGACAGGTCTTTGAGACTAGGGAGACACAAAGAAGGGAAGGGAAGGGATTAGACCTTCATTTACGGTCTGTTCTTTTAATTCTCCTTCCATGTAAAATTGATATACAGGTTATGTTAGCATCATTGTACGCATATGATCTTGTCCCTTCTGCTGTTCTTTTGAACTTGGCCTACATGTCTCATTTGTGTATTCATATATAAATGTCAGTCAGTATGGGAACTCACCTTTGACCCAGACAGTGACTATTGTCATATTGAGGTCACAGTAGGGACGAGGAACTGATGTAAAATGTCTTTGGTCAGACTGGACCGGATTTAACTCCAACCAGTCTACCTCCCCTTGTCCCCCCTCCCTTTTTTTTCCCTCGCCTTCTGCCCTGTCTGTTGTCATGGTGCCGACCCCTGCTTCTCCTTTCATCCCAGCTCAGAGTCAGCATCCCACGCCTGCTGAGCCAATGAGGAATAACAGTAAAAAACCAGAGTGGGGCAGACTGGAGTAGAAGGAGGGTGGAGTCTCGCCTGCTCTGTCACTTCACACTGACACGGTGTGAGGTGGAGTGACACTGAGCTCGGCCACGGTGTCTGGGAGAGGTCTGTCCCAGAATGTCTGACCTCTGCAGCCCTTAACCACACCAGTGGGAGAAGAAGGAGGGGGTCTTTTCTTTGTGTTGTGTAAATACGGGTGTAAAAACAGGACCAAAGACTAAAATCACCAAAATGTTCAAGTCAGTGAAATGTGGCTGTTTAAACAAAGGAAATGTTTCTGATGAGGCAGCTGGAAAACTGCTGCCTGAGTGGCTGCAGTGAACGCATTTAGTTTGTCTTTCCACCTGTTGCTGCTGTTGGGATCAAAGAGTAAAGTCAAACTGTAGTGTTAAAAAAAATCCAAAGAAAAGGTTCAGTTACCAATGTTCAAGGTCTCACATTCTAGTTAGTGTACTTACAGTAATTAAAAAAGTAATTATTCACAATTAATCATGATTAATTGAGATGACTTGTATGACAAATGACCTGAAGTTTGGGTGGTTTGGGTTTTTGAGATGTTATTTTAAATCTCAAACTGTTTTGGTGAAACAAAAACCCGTTCCTGTGCAAATCTGTGCAAATATCAACAATGTGTATCGACTGTGTATTACAGCAATGATAACTAGATGAATGGCTGGAATATTTGTCATAGTGTGTATGGTATTTCAATGAACATTTGGAACATTTCAATACAGTAAATACCACATAACTGTGCAATGTGTGGAATAATATTTTAAACATTCTTATCAAATTAATTATCATAAATAAGTTATTATGGTGAACATCTTACCTGGTCTATTCACACCACCAGTAAATGTCTGGTTTTTATAATGAACGTGAAAACTAAGTATCCACACCAACAGCTGGTTTAGTATTAATAACAGCAGTATGAAGTCACTTTAAACACCCCTAATCCACCACCTAATCCCTTGCAAGTGTATGCGTGGGCTGCCATGAAAACTGAAAGTGAAAATCTGGAGCTTTGATTGAAAAGCTTGTCATGAAAAAATAAGGAAAAGCAGGTAACAGTAATGAAAAAATTGATCCTTTACAACAACAAGAGTCAGGCTTTTAGTAGGTGCCAGGGGTGGACAACAATTAATGGGCCTTTTACACCTGCTCCATGTGATTCAGCCCAACAGCATTGGACTTATTAGTCGTTTGTTTTGGCAAATGTATGATTTGAATGTTTGGGTGTGGATTAAATCATTCAATCATTAACACTAACACCCACCTGCAGAGATAAGTACTGGCGCCCTGTTTGTCTCACACTCCAACACAATCTGACTCAGATAAAAAGAAAACACTGTGTGATAATGGATTAACTTAATCTTACAGTATTAGAACAGCACGAGGACAGTGTACAACACACAGCTTTAAAATGCTCACTGGTTGTACTTACAATGCTGTAATTACCGTGTCCATCATTTTTATGATATCATTCATTGCCCCTGACTCGCATATTCGCCCCCCTCTTGGTCCGGAGGCAACACTTGGATTGGCTTTTATGAAACCAGCTGCAGACACTGGGCACCTCCTCCTGCCTCGCTCTGACTGTGATAACCTTTACACA
>NC_024328.1:6718655-6775573 GCF_000523025.1 Cynoglossus semilaevis | reverse complement strand
AAACCCCCCCCCCCCCCCCCCCCCGGTAGGCACTCTGCTCACAACAATGCAAATGACTGTGCAGAGTCTTCTTTGTTCATCGGTGCGGCTGTATTGCCGTGCCTAAACCTAACTCAGACACCATTGTTGCCCCCTAACCTCGGCCTGAACCTCATTGTCAAACAGCATTTTTTGGTGTAAGTTTGAAATTCAGGAGGCACAATGACACCGACAGTCATGCGGCTTCCCCCAGCTTTTGCTGCCCTGAATCAGGGCTGTGTAGACGTGTGACAAGATCTCAATGGTTTGTAAGGAAAAAAAAAATCTTAAGTCCCATGAGAAACTCACATTTGACATCAAATTACCTGGCAGTTTCTAAAGTACTGGTGAAAACTGTAGGGCTGGCTGAGTATATGCGTGTTCTTCCTTTATCTCCCTTTTCTGCCCCGCAACTGGCACAAGGGTGTCTGTCCGGAGAAAGCACAGACGTCTTACGACTGCATCCATTTCACAAACGTACAAGCCTTGTTAGACCTGTACTCCCACTGTTGTGTGTGTATAATGATGTGTCCTGCATCGGTACAAGGTAAGATAAATGGAATATCTCCTGTGTACTTGTTTATGTAAGTCCCACAGATGAAGTAGTGACATGGGGACTTCCAATTACCTGTGCAATATCAATGTGTTGCTCAGAACTGAGACTTGACTCCACTTACGTTGATGGTCCTGTCTCTCAGGATCCTAATATGTGGAGGTGCCATATAATAGATGGGTTAAGATTCTGGGGCTCACATGCTGCAGAAACTGACAACAGCTTTGTGGCAAATCAGAACTGAAGGCTCCTGGGTGTGTGTGTGTGTGTGTGTGTGCCGACCACTGCAATCTCCCCGTGAGATCGCTCAGCATTGTTGCTTTTTGTTGTTCTTTGCTGTGCCATTGTTAGCAGCCACGAGGTAAAACATGTATTTTCTTGTTATTCACTTTCTTTGAAGGTTTCATTTGTTGTTATATTCTTCACAACAGAAGTCTAACTTTCTTCCACAGCTTGTAGAAAAAAATACAATTGTATTTTGTTTGTCTGGTGGATTGTTCTCCGCTCTGATGCAGCTTGAAAGTGGTGGCATTAAAAATATAACCAAAGGAACAAAGGGAGTCCACACAAGCGCGTGTGTTTGTACAAATTAGTTTGAGTTGACATTTTGCTGTTATTTGAACTTGTTGCGATGACTTTAATGCACATATGGTCATTTCTTTAGGGCATTTCTTTCTTCGCGTTAGATTAGTTCATTTTTTTTAATCCTGCACAAAAAAAAAATAAAGTTATAGTTGAAGCGCAGACAGGGCCAGAATGACTGCCGTTGTTGTCGACTGTAGATATATATTCCTATCGACCTCTGAGACTATTGGTGCGTTTATTATGTACCAATTTCCAACCATTATTTACTGCCAATCCATTTTGTACAGCATGAAAACAATTTACACTGAGGCAAATTGCCTGAGTCAGTTAATCAATCACTATAGATGCACAACTGTAATTTGTTTTTATTTCTTAATTTGTTAATCAGAATTGTAGTCCTGTATATGAATGTAATCAATAGTCGTTAACATGTATTTGAATTTTTATATTGCTGATAGATTTTTTTTCTTACAGTGGCCAAATCCAATACACTTTTATCATTTTAATACTGGAATTTATCTATTTCATCTGTGATACCATTGTTTGATAAAATTGCGCTACAGTTTAGCAGTTCACATTTTTGTATTTATCAAGGTTTAATCATTTCAAATTAGTGCTCTAATAATTAGTTACAGAAAGGTAATGAGGGAACCTCCTCGAAGTGCATATTTGTCAGTTCTTACGTTTATGGCACATAAATGGCTGGTAACAATGAAACATATCGCCCAGCCTCCAGGTGGCGTTAATTCTCCTAAAGTCTGTTTGGCACAACACAGTTGAGTTTCCATAATATTTCAGTTCTACAAGTCTATTCATTACCTCAGTTATTTGTAAATTGATGCTCCAACATCAGGTGAACAATGGTTTAATACCAGAACCCTTGGTGGATGTTATTTTTATACTTAATATCAAAATACTCAGCTATTGGCAACGCTATTACAAGTAAACCAGATGAACACGCAACATCCTGTATGTGAGTTGTACAGCCCCTTTTAGTCTAACTTTGTCCCAAATCTTTCATTGGGCTTCTTGGCCATCGATACCTTGTCTCCTCAGGAACAGTAACCTGGTAGGCCTACATCTATTTACTGTGTGGATAGTATGTCGAGGAACCTGCTCTTTTGTACTGGACTGTGCACTTGAGCAGCACTTTAACACACTCTGCAGCGTTTGAGTACTCAGTCAGAATGGACAACGGGCTCTGTGCATCCAAGAGACCAATTAGGCAGCAAAGCAAGACTAATGACTGTGGTTAACTTTGTCTCTAAAGAATGGAGCGTTCCCTGCTGGACTACCTTGTTATGTGATTGAGTAGAGTATGTGTGTGTGCGCACGCATGAGTTTAACGTAAACAGGGTCTAAATGATGAGTAAATGTCAAGTCATGCATCCTGTCATCATTCTAAGGTTGACATGGAACACCTCTGCTCCACCAACACTTAGTGGTTACACTACAGTGGAGGGAGGGAGAGAGAGAGAGAGAGAGAGAGAGAGAGAGAATTAATTTCCATGATTTTCTTTCTTCTAAGCTAATTAGGTACTGTGTGTTGCATCCTGAGGTGGAATTAAAATGACTTACTCACTAATGGGAAGAAGTAGCAAAACTCAGGAGGGGAAGATGTTGAAGGAGGAACCAGAGAGAGTCGCGAGGAAATGGAAATGGCATGGGGTCAAATTAGAACTGCGTCAATTCTATGCAATGAGCCGTCTGCTAAATTCTTTCTAGATGGACTGCTCTGTGAACTCACTCAGACAGATACACTGGTCTGGTCGGAGGAAATCGTGTTTGCAGCCGTGGCTTTTTTGATTCACCACAAGGAGGCGGTATCAAAAGAGCCATATCTTGTGCTGTGGACAACACTATTGCTCTGCTCTAATCCCTGCTCCTCTTAGTTTGACTCTCCAGCACATATGCCAGTGCTCTCTCTGTCTCTCTTTCTCTCTCTTCAGTAAACAGGTATAAATCTGTAACAGTTGTGCCGCCGTTTGTCCAATCTACTCAGCGTTCACAAAAACCAGACATTCCTTCAAAGCCAAGCTTGAGGCGAAAAAATGTCTGATTGCAGTTTGAAGGAAAGAAACAGAAGTTTTTCTTGATTTGTCTTTTTATTCTGGTGTAGTATCTCTAACATGGAGCGAGGAAAAGTCTCGGTACTTTTATTTTGTATATCTTTAGGTCATGTGACTTTAAAATGTAAAAAAATTACCAGGAATCCAAACAAACACTGCAGAGCACAGCAGCCACAATTAAGATTATATAATTTGCCTGTCTGTGCTAAAAATAGATATTCAAATGCATTATACAAGACCAATTCTTCATTCATTATTTATGTTAAAAAATATGATTTCTTTCAAACATGTTTGTTTTTTTAGTGGCTAAAATGACGCACGATTTGCCCCATGACCTGAACTAAACTTTGGGATTTTTTTTCTCTTGTGGAAAATATTTTACTGCTCCAGCCTGCATGTCTTTTATCATCTCATCAAAGATATCTTCACGTTTAGATCCCAAAAACGAACATCCTGGGGCAGGTCCATTACTGATCCTGACGTTTCCTGTTTTTGACATGTGTTTGATTTGGTCTAATGAGACCGCTCACAGGCTCTCAGTGGGCCTCACTCACCATCATCGTCCTGAGGTTTTTTTTCTCAATTTTATCCCAACAGCCAACAAAATTTTACCCACAAGCACCAAGTTGTCTACACCTGCTGAGATCTGCATATCCACTGTGGAAACATGTATCAAATAGGCAGAAGGAAGCAGTGTTGTGCCAAGGTTTGGATGCCTGCTGGGGAGTTTTGATGGTCCATCAGGCTCAGATACATTAAAAAGACTTTGTTTCAGTGAGAAGTAGTGGGGCAGATCAGACAGACATGTGACTGATGGGAAAAACTGCTGTGCTTTGAGCTCAGAGAAAACAACGCAAAACATTTTAGAGAAAAGTTAAGAGAAGGTTCTGATCTGTTCAAATGAAAATTTAAAAACAGCAGGCCATAAGAGTCCAAATCTATGAAAACTTTTGTGTTTCTGAGGCAGGAGTTGTGCTGCAAAGCAGGTTATCGATAGTTGCTTCTTTCATCAGAAGCAGAGGTAAAATAAACTGCTGAAGAAGCAGTTTAAAAAAATCATAGTTACTCCGTTTATTTTCTGGTTGCTTTGACAGCAGGAGGGGTAACGTGTCTGCTGTTGATTGAAGGACACCTCCTGGTCAGTGGGTTTCATTAACCAGGAAGCCTGTATATATTCAAGAGCTAATAAAAGAAAACACCACAGGAGCAGAGGCTCAATTCTGCCCAGATTAGATATTTAGATTCTTAACGGTGAGCCATTCATCTCTCCTGCAGCTACTTGTTTAAGATGCACAGGCACTGATGTGGTTAGTTGAACAATATTGGAGCAGTGAGTAGCTCTGCTCTGGCAACTCTGGCAGAAAACAGTTACATATGCTAAACCAAGGCGGTGGTGTTGTATATGCTGCATTACCTGAATTAAACTCTGTTTAGAGACTGATAGACTCTGTTTTACGAATTTCTTTTTTCATTTGAATTTTTTTACGTCACACTGTTGGACCTTTGTTGGTTTATTTGATTGCACAACAATCTAACATTTTCAAAAAGGAAGTTGAACAAAAGCCACAACTGCTCTGTTGGCTTTGGAAGTAACCTCATGGGAATTTAAGTCTGTAGGAAAATGAGGCATCTTGATTATATTACATGTTTCTCATCTCATCTTTTGATCTCAATCAATATTCTTAGCCATAAAAGAATAATTCCCAATGTAGGATTAGGAATGTAAATAAGGATCTGATTTATAGTCAAATAAGCAGGAAATAATGTCGCAAATGACAAATTGGAGTATAATGGGGGAGGGCTGTTTGGAGGCAACAACGTCAGAGACATTGACGCTGTTAGTTCCCCAGCTGCTGAGACTTGGAACAGTCATTAGCCACCCTTTGAAAATGTTGGCATACTCTACAAAGTTTAGTGCCCGTTTTTTTGACAACAGCTCTGTTTAGGTTGCTTTATACTGAAATAAATCAGAGGTAGATGTAACACTGTGGTATTTTATGGGGGCTGAATGTGTCAGCTACCTGCGGCTCATATTTAGTCAGATCAGGTGAAGCCATGATTTCTCCTGAGACTAACAAAATGGTTCAGGCCCGAGTTGTTGCTCTGGCACTTCACACTGCTATATTCTACTCTTACGTTTGTAGGTAAAAAGGAAAATATGTAGATGGAAAAAAAAAAAAACCAAAAAAAAAAAAACCCCCAAAACTTCAAAAGAATTTAAATGTGTTCTATTAATTTATGTAAATGGCACAGCTGTTTGAATTGGAGTGGTAAATTGCTTACCTTAGCATTGTCATGTAGGCTGTATGTAAATGCAGCTGTGTGCTAATTGGAATTCAATATGTTTCTCGTCAGCAAAGGTTGCTGGCCTTTTTATTTAGACCAGCCTTCCTCGTTCCCTCCTCCTTGTTTCCTCTCCTACCACACTCTCCTTGTCCTCTAACCTTACCTAAGTGGGTCTTCATTCAAAAGAAAGCGCATTAACCCACCCTCCCCCCTTTAAACACTGGCTAGATAAAGTACCTCTTGCTAACAAATGAATAAATTGTGAAATAAATAATGGTCTTCCTCGCTCGCTGGCCCCCCACACACAGAGACAGACACACCAAGACACACAGAAAGATCGATAAACAGCAGTATTGAGGCATCTCTCGAGGTCTGTGTCCGGTGCTGCGTGATGGTTGATTTATTTGTTCTTTGCGAGAGCTGGTAAATCAGTGCTTTGCCTCCTGACCACCCTGGTAGCACACGGCCAACAGACCTACTCACTGCTCTGTGTCTATGTTGCTCGTGTTCTAGACCAGAGTGATGCTTCAAATTCACCATTTCGTAGATGAAATTGTTCAGGTCTGATGTGGTATATGGGTGAGATACATCAAGATGCAGTTTGTGTAGGATGCAGTGACTGTTAATATTCAGAAAGGCTAAGGTGAGGAATTTGCCTTCTGGCTAATTGGTGCTCAGAGATGTAAAAAGCAATGTAAGGAACAGGGAGATGTAGAAGAATGAGGGACCGAGAGCCCGACTAACCTTCCCTCAGGGCTCTCTAAGGAGTTGGGTCTGTGTGTCACTCTCTTTAGCTCCCCCCTGCTCTGGCCTTTTTTCTGCTGCTATTGCCCTAAGACAGGACAGCTTTTACTCCTCAGACAAGACCCACCATTACAGAAGCTTTTTTAAATTCTCGCAGCATTGCTTCATCTCACCGTTCTTGTTTAGCCACAATAAGATATATGACTTGGGGCCAAACATTAGTGAACAGACTTGTTTGTTTTGCCTTTTTCCTTGGATCAAATCGATTTCTATTGTTTCAAACTTTTAATTAAAAATTTCCTTGTCTTTTGGTGTTTTGGCAGAAAGCGTCAGGCAGAAAGGCCATTCATGACTAGAGGTGTGTTTATATGCTGTACAGGGAGCTCTGTGGTCACTGTGGGTGATCCTGGCCAAGAACAATAAACACAATAACAGATAGAAAGACATCTTGGTTAAAACCAGATAACAAACAGGAGGCACTGACAGAAGGGATGCAGCAATACAAACGTTTAAAATCAGTAAAATCTTTATTAGCACTTATTAGACAAAAGAGGAATTTGCTTGTCATCAATCAAGATGTCTCTTTACAGCCAATCACGTTTGGTTGTTTGGTTCTTCACGGATAGAAACAAAAGAGTGATTGTTTTTATGACCCCCACCCCCTTTGGTAACGTAGTGTTTATTTTATAGGCAAAGATTTGAAATGTGAAGCGTCTTTTAAATTAGAGGCCTGGTTTACCACCAATTTAATATTCTGCTTAGATGCTCAATTAGATTTGTAATTGCTCCTCAGGCATGATTGCATTTATATTGGCTAAATTCATTAACACTGGGGGATCTCAGGTCTGCGACCAGAGAGACTGTAAAATGAAATTACCTCCTCAACATGGTGCGGTGTTGGAGTGACACCAGCAGGACGAGGGGATGTGTGGCTGTAATATCAGATCCAGTGCTGCAGTGTCACTTTCATTATTTAACTACAAATACAGATGACAGAAACGCTCCCATCATGTAGTTTCCTGATGTGGCTTTTGGTTGGTTTCTCTGAGAACAAAGACATACAGTTTGGGAATGTAGTAAATAAGAGAACATGGTTGTTTTTATGTGGAGTAAAAATGGATTGGTGCTCTATCTGGTGTAAGGTGGACCACATCCTTCTTTATATGCCAAATGTTAGCTGACATGAAAGATTAATGTAAGACTGAAAGACTTTGAAGGTGAAGACTGTACTGACAAGTAGGACAGAAGGAGGAGTAGTACAGTGAAGTACTGCTGTGGTCTGAGATCTAAGAGATTGGATCTTTTTCTTACCAATTTGTCAGTTTACAGCCAAACAACACTGTTAAAGGCAGACATCGTAGGTTGAGTACATTACTGTTCTGTTGTACTGTCGTCATCGCAGTATACAGTACGTTAAATCATACTATAATAAGGAATGGTATGATTCCTGTCAACTCTTACACATTGGGCTGGTTGTTGTTGACATGTTGCAACAGAAATAGAAACTGCTGTTAGTAACTTAGACACGTGTCATGGAGACTCACTTTTTTACTTTACAAAATCTGAGAACTTGATACACTGATTAACTGGGCTGTCACATCAGTAGAAAAAGAGGTCACTTGAACCTGTCTTTTTCAGACCAAGGAAATAGATTGTTGCACTGACCAAAATGGATCTACTTTGGAAAAATAACTCACAAACAGGGCAGAAAAAGTCATCAACTAAGGATGACTTGATACAACCTTTCCATGTTTGATACTGGTCTATCTGCTGGTACAGATATCAGTCCAATACCTTTTTTTTCCTTTACTGTGAGTTGCGTCGCTAAGATTATGGTGTCACTGATTATTTAGCAAGTTTAGACAGATTCTCAAAATTCTTCGTTTTTAAATGATTAGAATATGTTTAAAATCAGATCAGGTCATGTAAACACTGTGTTTTGCAGCTGACCTTAAAAGGGATGTAATACGGATCACATTCAGTCACATTCAACACTTTTCTTTGCTAGACACAATTAATTAAATATTTTACATTAATGAATAGACTTCCTTGTTCAACTTTGTCATGTATGTCTAAGAGATGTTAGATACCGTTGGGTGTTCCTACTTGTCATTCTTACTTGCAGACTTTTTTCTCATTTGGAAATGTGTCTCTCACTGTCTATAGAAGCCTGGGCAGCACATCTTCACTAGGACTTTAAATAGTAAAGTCAGACAAAGACCTCTGGTGATAATACACTGATTCTGCTCTGGTCCACTTTTCTAAAAAGTCTGAGTAACTGCTATGGCTGACACAGACACTTCCAACCTCAGTGGAATGACACACGCTTGAATTTAAAATAATCAAACAAAAAAATACTGTTAATTTCATGATGATTTATTATTGAATAATTATCCAATAATTACCATCTAATCTGATATTTGTTTGACTTAGTCAAATCAGTCAGACTAAGAAAATGTTACCACATCCAATTTTAATTAATTATTTGTTCTTCTAATGAGAACTTCAGTCGTCAAATCTGTCACATGTAATTATTAAAACGAACGCCGATGTGGATTTTTTTTGTGTGTGTGTTTTTCTGGCATTTATTAAAATTCTTTCTGATAGAACTGGGCAACAATATAAAAGTAAACATTTTCATCACTCGGTCTGGGCTTTTGCCAAAAATTCATCAGCTGACATTGTGTTTCTCCTTTCAACCGTTTGTCTTCGAATGCTTTTAACCAGACAATGACCTGCTGAGTTGTATTGAAGATTTTAAATGGAAAGTGAATGTGAGTGCGGTGAATCTGCTTCATCTTGCCAAACCCTCGATGGCTTCCTAAAATGTCTTTAATAACACAGGCTTCCTCTGCCCCCAGCCTGGTTGATTATAGAGCAAGGATGAACAAATAAATTGTCACATTGAATAATTCCAGGAAATTTTCTGAAAGCTCTCTTCATCTGTTTGCATGCCAACTGATGTGTCATGCCAACTATATTTGGCTCTCACTTTTTTTTCCACAAGGGACAAACCACATTGATGAAGCCACACTTTATGCCTTTTGTGCAGTGTGCATAAGAATGGAATGGGTGGTGTGGAATGGCCTGTTGAACTGTTGTCTTTCTACCTCCTTACACAATTACATCAAAACACTTACATTTTGAAGGGAAGTGCATAAAGGGTCATTTGTGTTAAACCAAATATTCTGCTAATGATATATTCACTTTTTTACACTGCTGTATTTACCTAAACCTATGTTGTTGCTACAGTAATAGTTTTTTTAATTTATTTTGAATTTCAGTTTAATAATCTAAATATTTTATGTCCTATATCAGGTTTCAGTTGCACTTGATATTTTTTAACCTTTTCAAGAGTCTTTCAAGACACTTAAAGCTTTTGAGTGTGTCAAAAACAACTTTATATTCATAAGCTAACGTTTGTTAACATAATCTCCAAACTGCAAATCTCTAAACTTTTGTTTCCCAAATACTCGTACGTGTACCACCTCCTCCCTGTACATTCCAATGTATTTGTGGCCCTAATGTGACTCACAAATCAAAAATTTGTCCAAGTTTTGCCCTTAATGACTCTTAATGACCTTAATAGACATTCTGAATTTTTCCCCAAAGCAAAGCTCAAAAAGGTTAAATTGTTACTCATACATTTCTGGTGTGCCAGTTCTAGTGTTATTAAGGCGTTACTGAAGGAATGTCTCGGGAGCTGCTCGACAAATGCACAGGCGTTTCTTTTGAACATATTTTGAAAACTTAAGTGCGCCTGTACTTTATTTCATAAAGACCAGTTCAAGAGGAAAATAAACACTGCGTTTTGCAGCTGACCTTCAAAGGGATGTAATACGGTATGTACTGCAGGTATGGTTCAAAATGAGAACGCAGCAGGAAGTCGAGCAGACACACTTGGCTCTGAATAAATCAAGTGCCCTGTTGTAATTATTGGAAAGTCCTAACTCAAAACTTACAAAATGCCAACCAGCGTAGAGCTGGAAGGAATGTCTAGCTTAATATGTTTCAGTGCCAGCTTGTTTTCATAGAGAAGTTGGTCTCCAACTTAGACCCTCGAGTGCTGGAAGCATGAAAAAAAAAACCCAAACTGTTCCTGAACAGTGAGTGGATTCTGCCAAAATTCTTGAAAATGCATCACTGTATTGTGAGGTGGCAGGCTTGTAGTTTATATGGTCGTGTAAACACAGCCCTAAGCTGACAAAATACCTTATCATAGATGTATTTTCTGAGGATGAGATGAGCTTATAGCTGTAAAGCCTTTCCTTCTTAATGCCTCATTTTGTTGTCTCTATTTGCGACAGCGCTTGAAGGAACATTATTTTCTGCTTTTAATATGCTCTTGGCCTCCACATTTTTACCTTGTCAACAGTGCATTGTTGCTCCGTAGCTCTAATACTAACAGTTGCAGTCTGGCTTTTTCACCACACATGGTTTCGATCGACTCAGGCCTGTTTGGTTCCTGGTGATCTTTGTAAGGTGGTCTGTTTGAAATGAGTGATTATTTGGACAAATCAATAGACAGAAGTAGCAAAGGCTGTTTCATTTTAAAGCTTGAGATTTAATTTAGAGAGCTTTAATTCAAGGAGATACAATTGAGTTTCCTTCTGCAGGCCTAGACACAGGCTGACATGTTATTTTTCCCCCATGGTTGTACCAATGTCAGCTGCCTTATTTACATTTATTTCTTTTCAAAGACTTAAATCTGCAATTATTTCATTGTCCATTATGAAGTAACTGACATCTGGGTCTGTAAATGATTAAAATCATCACAATAGGTCTTCAATTATGCACTCATTTAAACAAAACAAAAACATTTAAATGACTGCAACCAAAACAAGTTTTCTTGGTACTGTTGGTACTTTTAGTACTGGTATTGTTATCTGTTTTGTAAATCTGTATTTTAGTTTAATATTGAAGTCCGAGAAAAAATATTTTAATGGAGGGAATTATTCCAATTAATTATAATATTTCTTGGTTTGCGTCGTACTTTCATAACAGCTGTAGATACATCCGAGCACTCTTCCTATTAAACGCACTCCGGTTTTGCAAAACAAAACAGGAGTTTCGTAAAACCTTTCGGTGACGTACTTCGGAGAAGCTAGTTCCACGTACACACTTTGCAGAATGGTGACATTAGTTATGTAACGTTAATGCTTTGGACAAACAAGTGAAGATAAGGGAAGCGTTTGTTGTACTGTCACATCCACACTGTTCAATCTGTTTTCACATCTCCATGACAAATTTAAGCCAAAAAGTCATGTGTTCAATCTTAAGACCACATTAGATGGAGACCCCATGTCAAATTGATGCAGCTGTTATTTATTGTGTCAATTTCTGCCCCAATTGTGCGATTTCTCTGCCCAGTCTAGTGGTTGCTGGATTTCCATGGTCACTTACTGTTATCAGTGTTATCTCCTATCAGGATTGCCAGTTAATTGAGTATTTTAAAGGCAATAAATCCTTGCTGTGAGTAAAAAGAAACAGAAACTGATTGTCTTCCAGGGTGTACAGTGGATTCGGAGAAACATATAGTAGATTCAGGGGCTTTTTGTGTGTGTAGTTTGTCCAGACCTTGTACTGCATGTCTTCATCAGAGTTACTACACCAGGAATCGTATCAAAACACTCTTGTACAGTGGATGAAGCAATCTTAGTTCTGACTTCTGGAACGTCTCCCTGTGCATGGCTGGTGGGCTTCTTTGTAAAGGACACAGTATACTGTATTGTTCTTTTTCTAACTCTCTACAAGTGTATTTACATAGTGTACCTCTCCACACTCCATGCTGCATTTTCAGGATAGCTGTTACACAGCACAGTGAGTACATATAATGGGGTTGAACTCAGAGACGTGGGGGGAAAAAAACACACTGTTTAACCAGTTTCTGTTGTTTCTAATTTAAGTTTAACTCCTTTTTAGTTTAATGATTTGTAGTTTGGATGTTATGTATCATTACATTTTATTATACTACAAATAGCTGATTTTCCTTTAAAGTTTCTAGTTTCTATGCATTTTTTTGATTCAAGCTGTTTTATAACAACAACCAGAGCACAAACAAAGGGACAAAATTAAATATGTATCATATATGTTCTTGTTGGCTGCAGCACACATTGCTATGGTACAGTTTTTGTTTTAAATCTTTGCCCCACTTTTCTCTGGTGAGAGATGTAGAAAAGACTTATTTTCTTTTATTTAAAATTAATTTTACTCAGAATAATCACGTTGACTTTCTGACTCTCTTTTGCACGTGGTTCTTGGCCAAGATGTAGGGCGAAATAGTTTAAACATTTAAACACAACTTTAAACAGACAACATAAAACTAACTACTATTGGCAATTGACATCATTTTTTAAATCAAAAGATCAACTTGACATCACATTTGGGCCTTATAGACCCCAAACTAGGAGGCTATTGGCAAAAGTAGGGAAAACCTAATCATTGCAAAGGGCAAGCATCTGTTTTTTTGTATTTGGAACACAAGTAAGAGGATCCAGACCTTGAGGAGGGAGGGACATTATAGAGGACCTGGCACATTTCTTTTGTGCAGGTTATTTCTTGTAAACATTGCAGTACGTTTTATCAAATATAAACAACTGCATTTTGAGTTTGACTTGTTGGAGAAAGGCTTGCCAGCTGTTGAGGTAACTGGTTAATATAAATTCTAACCCATTTGTTGTTATGCTGTTGGATGTTGTAAAAGTAATTTCTTGCAGTACGTGATGAGGATCTGCATGGTCTTGAAGCAAACCTTACAGCAAACACAAAATCAATTTTATATGCAGTGAACATTTTCAGCTTATTTTTAATGAGCCTACTTTTCTTGGCTCCTGCCAAAAATGGTGTTGTGGTGATGGCGAAGCCTAAGGTGAGGAGATAAACCACCCAACAGATGAGACATGGAAAGTTTTAACTCCCACTTATCCTTTAAACCAAGATAACACTTGTGGCCTTCCTCACTTCCCTGCTTGTTCACATCACTCTGTGTCCCAATTTACCAAAAAGAGTCCATATCTAGTATATTTAACTCACACGTTACACACCCTTAAGGCTCAATTATACCTCACACAATCTCAAAGGCATCCACTGTATTTTTGCTGTCTCTGCTGCAACTGCAGGGTTTGTGTATTTATAGTTTAGCATCATTTCCGGGGTCTTCTCCTCGACCTTTTGTGATGGTTGGTTATCCTGAGGTTTCTCCACTCTCTCTGGTGTCTGCTGCTGTGAGGCCTGTCACACTAAATTTCCTAAATTAGACCATTAAGACGTTTGGTACTTCAAACAGTTCTACGTTTAGTGAGCCAACGTACAGCGAGTGAACTACCTACACTGTATGTTTCATTCAAATGTTTCATGACAAAACAGAGGTACGTTATCCACTGAATTGGCAGTACATAGGAATACTTAGATTTTCCCCTGGAAATAAATACTAGCTGTGGCTTGAAAGAAAGAAATTTGAATTTTCAAAACATAAAAAAATTTGCAGAGACTCCGCTGTTTGTTTTGATGGTGAAAACCTTCCAGTGATGTCTTGAACATTTCTATTAAATTACATTTGAACAATCTTCTGTAGAGGATTAAAGCAGGTCATTATGTGTAAAGTATCACAGCAAGTGTTGAGGATCACTAAAAAAATGTTGAGCCACTAAATATATTATGCTTTAAAGCAGAGTTGGTGCAACAGGCTAATGAGAAACTTTGGCAGTGGTCAAAATGACCAACCCCTTCCACCACATCACAACAAGTGGGTTAAAGAGCTACTATTAACCATCAAACTGGAAAAGCTCAGGTTTTCTCTCAAGGGCTCCCTGAATACATTTGAAAGTACATGGGGATCTCTCTTAACTCAATATCCTCTTTTTTTGTGTGAAATTTTTTCCAATAAAAGAAGTTATATAGAAAAAGACTAACCCTCTAAATATTGACGTAGATACATAATATTTAAAAATAAAATAAAAAGAAAAACATTGTTACAGATTTATTATATATAATATAAAAAAAATTCCATTTACACAGGCCTAGGTTTTTTTTTTTTAAGTTCTTGTGCACACAGCCCTCTTTAATTTCATCTACTTTATATTTACCTCAGAGTAATTCAGTGTTACAGAGAAGTTTTGCATTTGGAATAAACAAGTAACACTGTGTCTGTTCTGATACTTTTAATTTCAGATTCATTCTGTTTTCATGTTTATGATTCAGTTGATGTCAGGAAATTATAAAAAAAAAACCTTTAAATTTATTAAGGCAGCTTTCTTTTCATTCCCCTTTCTGTTTAACTCACTCTTGTGTTCCCTAAAATCTTCACCATAATTTTTTTTCTCCAGAATACATTTGTTTATCCCTACTGTGCTAATAAAACAATAAATTGGGGCGAATACAAACACAGAGAAGAAACTCTGTTGCCACGTTAAATTTTAATGTCACCCATGGCCACATACACATCAAAATGTCTTAATATTCAATACCGCAATCAGAAAAGGTTATGTTTTGTTACTGAGAATATTTATTGTTTTTTGTTATGTTTCTGGTTTTATTCCGGCTCACTGGCATCTCTTTACATTTTTAAGCTTCTTGCTCTCTGGTGAATTTGAGAAAATGCACAGTGGTGAGCACATCATATAACTGTGATACATATAGCTGTAATATATCCTTAGCCCAGCGGTTCCCTATGTTTTTTGGTTCGAGGACCTCCTTCTATCTGAACTGGATTGTGGACCTCTCTGGTTTTCACACTTTTAAAAACATCCATCCATTTTCATCCGCTTATCCGTTACCGGGTTGCGGTGGCAGCAGTCACCATCCAAATCACATTGCACCGTACCAACCTGACCTAAACCTTCCTTCGGGTGGTGAGTCCACTGGAAGGTACCAACCTCCCTAACTGGGATTCAAACTTGTCCAGGAGGTGAACCCTGGGGTTCCACACCAATGACAGAGACATTGCCTCTGGGCCAAAGCGCCACCCTTTTAAACATAAAAAATTCAACAAACTTAATAATGAAGACAACATGTTTAATCTAGCTCAAATGAGCTGTATTTATTTATTAATTAAAAGGTCAGCTTTTGATTTTAAATGTTACAAAGAAAATGTATACTTACATGTCTTAATTGTGTGAAACAAAAATCCCACATTTTTTATCTCCCGCACCCCCTAGTGGCAGCTTGTGCAATCCTTGAACCTTAAGGTTCAAGGATTTATGAGATTTATGATTTATAATAATTTATTTATTTATTTAATAAGGATTTATTTATATTTACCTTTATGGACAGGCTAAAGGTCCGTACTAGGGCAAAGGCCCCCAAAACACTGGTTGTTTTTCCCAAATATTTCCCGAAAACTACAGCTTCTTCGAGACCACACATGCACATACACACACTTGTGGAGAGACAAAAGCTTTCCACATGCCAGTTTCTTTACAAATGGGTGGAAAATGGTGGAACCTGTGCCAAATATGTTTTTTGCCAAATCACCGAAAAAACCCACCAAAATGGTCTCTAAGTTTCTGAGATCTTGTCAGAGCGAAGCCAGGTTTGTGGAGGTCATTTTTAAAAGCCATGTGGAAATACCCCCCTTTGAGCAATTTGAGGGCATCACTACATGTGTTTGTTCTTGTGTGTGTTAGTGACTGGGTTGAGGGTTTATTAGGCTTCACTGGTGTTTGGACAGCCAAAAGAGCAGTACTAATAGGACAGAATGATGTAGAAATGGACAGAAAGCCCCTTCAGAGTTCTTGTAGCTAATTTTCTCTCTCCTTTGCTCTTACCCTCTTACTTCCTTTGAGTCACTCACATTTTTTTTCTCTTCCCTTTTTGCCCCATCCTGCTCATCAGCTCAGCTCTGCATCCTCAGCCTCAGCTGTCACACAGTCCCAGTGTTGCTCTGCTAATTTCTCACATCTCTTTTATTCCTGCTTTTCAGCCTTTTCCCAAAACCACTTTGAATCAGCGGGGGGAGGCTTTTAGCCACTGATTACTCCTCCACACTATATTTTCCATGTTTTGCATTTTTTTAAGTTTTTTTTTTTTTCCCTGCTCTGCCTTCCCTAGTTTTTTTTTTTTTTTTTTTGACACCCCCTGCTGCTTATGGTCAAGTCTTTGTATTGTTTTTTTTACACTTCTCGAGTTAAATTGACTAAGAATAAAGCTTACAGTTGTCCTCACGGGGCACAGGGGATACAAACCCGTAGAATAATAAACTGTATTGGTCTTTAAATGTCCCATGGTCAGTTTAATGCAACATTTTCATTTCCACACACGGTGAACAGCGTGTGGCTTTAGCCGTGGAGGGCTGCGGGAAAGAGAGGATAATTTCCACTACACTGGAAGTTAAGTCCATTTCCCAGAGTGCCCTGGCTCCCATGTGTAATTTTCTTATATTTTTATTTTATTCCTTGGGTAACCTGTAGCTGGAGGGGCGTCACTGATGTCCTACCTATATTTTCAAGGTGAAATGTGTTATCAGGTGGGGAAATGGTCTTCACCAGGATGATTAGAGTTTGAATATTCTCATGCAGCCACCATAGAAAAAGACCAATTGCTCACTGGCTGCTTTAACGGCAGCCTGACCCAGCTGCCGTATGTGGACTCTAACATTATCAGTGTGTGTGAAACAAGGGGAGCATTATTTCTGCAGCATCATGATAGAAAATGACTGGTGAGCCAGCCTGTACTTTATTATGAGTTATAAGTTGGAGGAAAAAAAAGATGTATTTTTAAAAAAATGTTATTGTATAATATCCAAACCCATAGCCATTTTGGTGACATTGTGATGGAGATTGATTGTTAATATAGCATACTTTGGAATAAGATTCACAGTTCTAGGATTAATGAAGGACTGGAGGTGTGTCAATGGTCTAATTGTAGAATATTTTTTTGGACAAAATGTTTTGCCTTTTAGCCACAAAAAAAAAAAAAAAAATCATCACAGTCTCATCGCTATGTTTGGTTTTGTGCCACTAAAGAGAACAGAGAAATAGAAAATATCCCTCTTCTTATAATTAAAGATATTTAGTCCCTCTAGTAATATTGAATTTTAAACATTTCCTAGCCTCACATCATGTCCTCCACGTCTAACTCCCATGTCACAGTGGCAGGAGGCTTTTGTTATTGAACATTCTAGAGCAGGGATGTCAAACTCACTTTCACGGGGGGGCCATATCGACAATACAGTTCCCCTTGAACGGTCGATTGTAAATGGAAGACTGTTTAGATCAGGGGTCCCTAACCCCTGGTCTGTGGACCGGTAATAGTCCACAGCACCTTGCTGTGTAGTAACAGTAGTAACAGGTGGTACAGGCTGACCAGTCCTTGGAACAAAAATGTTGGGGGACTGCTGGTATATATCTAACTACTCCATAACAGACTAAAATATGTTTCTTTAATTGATTAATATTTATTCAAGCTTCAAATATTGTTTATAAATAATATATGCGTCAAACTTTTTTTCAAACAAAAGTGGCCATCCAAGCCATTTTGTGTGGCCTGTGGGCCTTGAGTTTGACACATATGTTCTAGAGTCTTCTCTTCTGGCCTTTTCCTTACACTTATTAGGTGTTGAATCAAAACACAACATAGGTAATGGAAGGGGGGTAAACGTGGCTTAAGACAAGGTTAAAAAGAAGTGAAATATATTTTTGTTAAAATATCGTTCATACAGTTTTTTGTTATTCCTAATATTCTACCTTTAGCTGCTGTGGCTGTGGCTGTGGCTGTGAAACACTCAAAGGTGTTGGAGGCCGATCGTGGCTGCCCACAGTTCTGTGTTCCTTTGTGTCTGACTTACTCTTTGTCTTCTCTCCCCTCTTTGTCGTTCTTCTTCTCTTACTCTGGAACCACTCCTTTCTGTTTTATCATCGTCTGCCTCTCCCTCTCCCTCTCTCTCCTTCTCTCTCATCTGTCTCTCTTTATCTCCACTCACCCGTATGTTTTCCTCCCTGCATCCTCAATAACAATATAGTGCACATCAAGTTGCTCTAGCGGCAATAAAGATGGATGAAAACGTGAGTGAGGGATTGGCCTGTTGGTGCGTCAACTCTCCCCTGACACCTTTTCTTTAGCCCGTGTTGCTCACCGTTACTCAGTAATCTGCTCAGCAGAGGTGTGATTGTCGGAGCAACTGAAGCAAAAGTAACACTAAAAGCATTTTAATCGTTGATGAAATCCCAACATTTCCCAGTGGAACTTTATTTGTGAAAGAAAATTGTAGTTCCATTATCAGAAGGCGGAGGCTCATGGTGAGCAGCACGACAAAGTGCTGTGCCATGTGTGCTCTGTGTTGCTGCTCGCATGTTGCAGATGTGTGTACGTGCGTCAGAGAGACACTTTCAGGCATGCCTGACTCACAGCGATGACTGTAATCAGCAGTAAAAACCTCGGCGAAATGGACAGAGCTGCTTTTCAAGGTTATCCATTCAATCTCACAAGTCCTGTCTGCTCCACCACTCCAACGTTCGTTGTCCGTTCTCTGTAGAATTATTTTTGACGCGTCCGTGCGTTAATAATGTAACGTTTATTGTGTATAAAATCTGATTTTTTAAAAAAATTGATTATTTTGGACTATGTATTTGGATGTCGACAAAGCCGAAAGAAAAATAAGTATTTAGATGTCCTTGTTTTTGACTTTGACTGACCTGTGACCTCCTCCAGACCCCCTATCTTAAATCCCGTCAAGCATGGATTCTCTATCATTCATCAAATATTTATCCCATTGAGAATGTCAATAATTTATTATTACAATTCAGAATCAGACATCAGACAATCACCATGAAATAATAATTTTACATTTGCTCACAGCACATTGATAATTCATATTTTTCTCCATACCTCACTCCCTTCTCTCATTTGCCACATTTAATTTTTATTTTTTTTATTTTTTTTTTTGTATTACTTTCTCTCTGATCAGCTCAACACCTGGTGAGGGATCAGGGCTATGTCACCGTCTGTCCTGTTACCATGGTGATAAGGGGTTAGAAGCCCCTGAAGGGCCCCTAATAAGGAGGAAACTGGGTGTGAAATTAAGGTTGTACGACAAATATAGCATCTGTTTTTTAAGCAGGGCTGCGACATTGCTGATTTAACGTAAAAGGACGGAGAAACGCAAACATTCGTTGGTTTGTGGCTGATTTTTCCTTCAAGTCAATGCAATTTCGGATTGAATCATTTTCCCCTTACTTAGCGGTGTCCGAGATTCTCTGCGTAGTCAGGTTTATTTTACATTTCATTTCATTTAATTTGGCCTTTTCCCTGAAGCGTTCGCAGAGTGTGGACAACAGTTACGCTTTGACTACTCTTCATCATTTCTCATTAGTGATGGGACTGGATTAATTCTGGTGCTGTTTTATGTTTTGGTTCACAGATTTTAATCCCATCGGTGGCTCATTGCAGAAACACTCTGCAGGACACTGACATATTTTTTGTCTCAGCAGGCCCATTACTGGCTGAGCAAATGTAAACAGAAATATCAGTAACTTGCTCGATTCCACTTCCCATGTTCCCCTTGAGGTAGAAGCCACCACTGAAACTTTGTTTTTTCTAATAGGACCTTTGACTTGCCAATTTAAAAGTCTATTGTCGTCGTGACATTCCCTTCTTCTGTTTGGAAAGATATACTAATATTAAAATAAAATTTAAGAAAATTTGCAATACAATTTAAATTGTACTGCATATCTAACTAAATTATTCAATGTTATTCAGTTGAATTTGCAAACAAATTTACTAACGATTTACTTATCTCTGTTAGGCAGGACAAAATTGTTCAATTTTTTACCAAAACACAATCCATATACTTGATATTTTTGGTACTAATTTATGCAATTTTGAAGCGGTGTTGATGATGTTCATTTAGCCTGGTAACAGACTGAACGGTTAGTCTGAAAGTGATTCTTTAATCATAGTCACGTTGGGTTGGATACTGTACTGTTCAACGTGGCATCTATCATATCAAAAATCCCCCCTTGTACTGTATTACTACTTATTTATGGTACCTGTATTGACCATAGCTTGATATTGGCTTATTACTTTGTGAGCATATCAGTTAAAATAATTGTCATCAGTGCAAGATGCAAAGTATGAAGTTTCAGATAATCAGCAATCAAGATGGTACCGTTGTTTGGCCTGACTGCAGTTCAGATCTGTCTCCTATTGAAAATGGCAATCATGCAGTCATGATCTGTTAAGCAATTTTTGGTTTTGCAAATTTTGCAATAAAAATTGGCAAATATTGGTCTAATAGAAATACAGCTATTGTGGTCTCCAGTTTCCAAAAAAAATAATCAATGATTAAAAAACAGAAAACCAGAAATTGATTTTGTGTGTGACTTTGCCATCATCTCTGTTCCCTCTATGTGTTGTAGGTATCAAAATAATATTATTAAAAAAAAATACAATTTGTAAAGTTAATTTTCTAGTCTTTTACTGTGCTTGTGTTTTATTAATAAAATCTTATGTAATCTAATCTAATCACAACTAACATTGACATTGGATATTTTGGAAAGTCTAGCAACTTCTCTGGGCAGTCGTCTGTGGTTCTCCTTAGTAACACTAAATTAATCTCATCATTTTTACAGTATGTCATATGTGCAGATAGTATTTCTTAAAATACCATAGTGGTGCAGCTGCAATTTTTATTATTCCAATTTAATTAATGTCAGCAGCAAATAAATGCAGAGAAAATATTTTTCAGAACTTTTGACCAGCGTGTGGTGCTGCTTTCAGAGTTTCTGGTGTAACGTTGCCTGTAGATGTTGCTCCTCTGTGATGGACTTAATGGTTTTGGACAGGTCTGGGATTGTAAAATCAGAGTCCACCAGAGGGGGCTGACCTCAGCTGTCTACCTGCTCATCACTGGCTTCTCTGTTTCATTTCTTCAATTCCTGGATGTCTGTCTTTTCTGGAGGGCAATACCCAGCATGCTCTGGCTTTTCAGCTCACTAAGGGATTGTCTCAGGAAGAGTCAGTGTGTTCTGGGATGGGAGAGAGAGAGAGCAGACGTGTGTCTTTGGACTTTGTAGTGAGCTTTAATTTGTTTGATTTTATTTTTTTTTTTACACCTGTGGTTGGTGGAAATTCACAGCAAAATCAGTGGGAGAGTGTTGGTAGGCATCAGAGTCTTAACCCCACTGAATTAGTAATAAACTGCTTACATTTGAAACCATTTGGGCCCCAAACACTCGGGGTGTGTGTATGTGAGTGTGTGTGCACGTCTTCTTGCACACATAAACTAGAGGGAACGCTTCTCAATAATGTATCTTCAGTTTTCAGTCTGTGCTCTCATAGTCGTCTTTATGGCCTTGAATGCTTCGCTGTCCTTTTCTTTTCTTTTCACTGCCTGGAAATGGCTGTAAGTGTTCAGAAATGTGCAGCATGGCATGTGTTTTTCTTCTTTTCTTCATGTTTGAGGTTTGATTCCTCACGTTACTAGTCTACATTCTGATGAGTCTGATGAGCCCGACTGAGTGGGCAACATCTGCAATGTTTTTAAAATCATTCATTTTTTTTAATATAGCTCAAGTAAAAACTAAATGCAGTGTATAAGAGTGCATCTGACAGTGTTTGTCTCTGATTGTCCCACTAATGCACTGAGGACTTGCCTCCTTTCTCTCTGCCATATCAGTGAGATGTGCCAAGGAAAGCACATCCCTGTGTCAGCCCCTGCTGAGCTGACACTGCAGCAGGACGTCCCATAATATCAGACTTTTATGCATCCCTATGATGCTGCCTGTGCCACTGTTTTATTTTCCCTTCTGTTTCTCTTTGTCATCAGCCGGATCTTACAGAGCAGGAGAACTTGCGAAGAGAGGGTTTATTTTTACCTTTCTGCTCGTGTGACGTCTCACACCTGTGTTCTCGGGCTGTGAGACCCACACACATGCAGGTCCACGTCTGAAGCATTGCTGCTGTTCTTTCAATGTGATACTGACGAATTAGCTGCTATCATTGGTTTGCTCTGTGGTCACAGAGGGAACAGTGTTATGTTTTAACTTTTATTTCTTAAACCAATCAGCATTTGTTCCTAACGTATGACCTGGATTTTTATATCCATTCTCAAGACATGATACAGAGCAGAAAAAAAGTCTTCAGCAGAAGCAACAGAAAATGTCTTACGTTTCTACCTGGACGCCTGCAACAGATGCAACCTGCATGGGCCATTTACTTTGTCCTACATGGCACGGAATGTGTAAATTTAATGGGAAGTGGCTGGTAAACGAATATTTCACTGCATGGTTAAAACCATTACTGGGACACGTTTACACAGCATAGTGTGTTATTTGTCATGAGTGCACAGAACATGGCAGGTTAGGAGTCCAGGCAGTCGAGTCCACAGTGTCCACAGTGTGAGAAACACAAGCAGCTGAAACAAGTTGCAACGCATGGATTTCACAGCCTTGTATTCTAATGATATAGTAGGTTTGTTTGTTTGTTTTTAAAGAAAATATTGTTAGGAAACATTAAATTAAATGCTATTAATTATAATAAATCAAGATAAATCAACATTTGTTACTATAACAAAAAATCAATTCTGTCAATGTGTTTAAATGCATTAAAAAATCTATTCTGATTAATCTTCACTTTAACACAATTGCCGTGTTGACTTTGGCAGCCCTAATTTAAAGTAAAATTAGCAGGGAAGTTGCTATTATTATAAATGCAAAATGATTACAGCTTTTTAATGCATGCTATTTTTTAATGTTGATGAAAAATCGTGATGATTTTCTTAATTAGCTTCTTTGTGAATTTGTACACAAAACAAGTCATAAACCTATTATTGTTCATTTGGAACAATAATATCTTTCCAGAAATTATCTCTACATTGCTCAGCCATAATTGTAAATAGTTGTCTTAATTTATTGTCTGACAAAATGACAATTCAGTTGACATTCAGAATAGACCTAATATAGGACTGGATCATGGTTTAGTAGACAGTGAGGCAAAGAAAGAAATGTTTTTCTTTCTTGTTTCTGTTTTTTTTTTTTTTTTTTGTCCAGACCAGACTTATTCTTGTTTTACAATACTCCTCTGTTTCTGCACTTTTTACCTATCACAATGTCTCAGTAGGCAAGTGGTAAAATTTGTTGTGCTACAAACAGTACACAGTACAGGGCTGTCACACCACCGGCTCGTCTGGAGATGTATACTTTACATGCATTAAAAAGCAACAGCAAATGCTTGGGTCAGCATTTGCTTTGCAGCATTATTTTTTTCCTGCCTCAAGTATTTGTGTTTGTTTGCACATTCACAGTTGGTTAACAGCCTGCGTGTGTGTGCTGTTGTGTATTATAAAACAGGGTCTGGTCCCCAGTGGTGATGTCTTGACTTCCATTTCTTGGATTCACGACGAACCCTCCTGGGAAGCCACACTGGTATTTCAGTATTTGTCTTTGTACGGTGTATTATCACTGTTTGGTTTGAACGGGAGGCGGTTGTTGCTGTTTTTAGCTCTTCACTCTCACTTCCACATTTGTTTTGTTTCCTCCAGTACTGTGAAGTACTCAGTTATACCTGGTACTTTTTGTACCCTTCAAGTTGCCTTGGAGGGAAATCTCCACTCTTGTGTTGTTTGTCTGAGCTCTCTTTAAGAATTAATCAAAAGTGTTTGTGCTTCTAGAACAGTTGCGAGAAACGCCTGACCTTTTGTGCCATATTTCCAATCTGTATCTTTTTTCTTATATCATGTCCTACAATCTCAATGAGTTTGTGCTTCCACTACAGCCATTCTTTCCTGGTACGGACTATTTCATTCTCCCCCATCCCCCCAGCCACTTACTATTTTCATTTCACTCTCTTGAGCTCTTTTCCCCGAGGGAAGTGTGGTTCTCAAACAACCTTTGCAGAAACCCTGTGGACCTGATGACTGGGCAGTTTGAATCAGAAAACAACACAAAATGTCAGATTACCATCTTTTACAGACCATGCCCAGGTCTGCTGATGCCTCAAACCTCAGTCCAGGCCCATTTATAATGCCAACCATGCTGCTTATGACCTAGCTCCTGTACAATTAGCACTGACGAGGGTAATATGGCAGTAAGTAAGGGTTTAGTGCTGACCCCTCAGTCATCTGTGACAGTGTTTAGCTAATTAACTAACAACTGATATTCCTCCCCTCTTTCTTTTACTGCTCTTACTCCCTTTCTCCCCCACACCCCTTTAGTCTCCATTGTCTTTCTCCACCAGTCACATACATGCACAAACACACCATGGACATCTATTTCTATTACCCATGTTAATGGGTCAGGTCCCAGTTAAACTCCAGGCTGTTGATTGTCCATTGGAACAGTAATGAGAAGGATAATGGCCTACTTGTCTGCAGCTTATTATGCAGAAAAAGAATTGGGGGAGTTCTTGGTTATGGAGCTCTGTACAGGAACACACTTGTTCAGGCATGATCACCAAGGTACTTTGGCTGTGCATTAGGAAATAGTGGAACCGTATTTATTTATTAATTAATAATAATAATAATAATATAATAATAATAATAATAATAATAATAATAATAATAATTGATTTATTATTTCTAACATTACTGCTTAGGTTGTCAAATTTTGTCACCAACATTTTTTAATTACACACACAATCACACAAAAGTCTACATGCTGCTCATTCATTTTTCTCCCCAAAAAACAACAAAAATGAATGAATGTAGCACAATCCAATGTATGGCTTACAGCTGGTGAGTGTGTAGTGCTGTGCAACAAGACTACTTCTGATGTGAAATTTGGTTTAACGCCGTACATCGAAATGATAGAACAAGACTTTTTTTTTTTTTATAAAAAAAATTGATCCCATATTTGGGAAACTGTTGTGTTAGCAGCAGATATGCTGTTAACACCAGAGAAACCACCAAGCATGTGGTTTCTCTGGGAATTGAACCCAGGACTCTTTGTTTCAGAGGCAGGCGTGCTAACCACTATACTACGGAACAGACTAATAATTGTTGACATAACCATGAAATGCCGTAAGTCGAGGAAGTTATAAACTGAGGACCTCCTGTAGATAAAGACCATAGTGACATTCACACCTCGGGATACTGTGTTTTTGCACAGAGGTAAGACAGATGTAGCAGCAGACACACATGTACTTTTGTATAAAAACGATTGTTTGCGATAGTTACTAAATGTCATATATTTATTTTTTTTGTGATTGGACACATAACCTCATTTTAAAAAACCTTTTGGAGCCATAAAAGAAAAAAAATGTTTGAAATTCCATTCAGTTCCTGTAAAGTGGAGTCCTTCACAGAGGCTGCCTAACATATAAAATGTATACATGAGACCTTTTCCTTCCCGGCCTTGCTCTTTACGTTGGATCCTACCTCCATCCCTGACAGCAGATATCTGTCCCTGTCACTGTTCATACTGTCAGTATGAATAATGCCTTGTGACTGAGCGCTGCACAGGCCGATAACATGTATCAGCTCTCTCTAATTTCCCTGCTCTGGGCACTGTCACCTACCTGGCCATTATCTGCATAACAGAACAGCCTGGTCATTTTGTGTGGACGTGGAGAGCACCTGCAGAGTGTTTAGGATGTCATCTGACTCCACACCAGTCCTCCACCTCTAATCATAAAGCACGAGCAGGCACAAGCTGCATGCCCAGTGGCCATGAGGGCAGAGAGGGCCACTACCCTCAGGCCAGCCTGGGGTCTTTCTGTGCCTGCCGTGACATTGACAAGGTGGAAGTGTGGAATTCAGCTGCATAAGGACTCTGGATTCCTGCTTGGAAATGGTTCAAATCAGGTCAAGGTGCCTGTGAGTGTAAAGTATTGTTTATCCATACCAAACAAAAGAACTAAATTAGCTGTTATTTATAAGGATGTCCGATAATATCGGCTGATCGATATTATTGGCTGATATTAGCATAATTATATAATATTTTTAAGGCTCGCTTTTTAAGGATAATGGAAACCCGATAACGCAATGAGTGGGTTTTGACAAATGATGTGTGCTATAAAAATAATTTTGGGGATAAACTACTGTATATTAATGTGGAAGTCACTAGATGGCAGCATTGCAGCTCATATAATTAATCTGTTTTTATAATCAGAGGATTGAATGCAGAACGTACAGATAAACAAATAAATATTATTGAGCCTATATCAGCATTGGTTGATATCAGAATCGTCCCTAGTTATTAATAATGAATTGATTAAATGAATTTATGAGGTGTGAATCAGTAGGGGTTAGATCCAAAGGGAATGACATGGTTGAAAAGTTCTTTTAGGCAACTGGACGTGAATTTTCTAAAAGAAGATGTTTCACCTCTCATCCAAGAGGCTTCCTCAGTTCTAACTGGTGGTGGGTAGTACCACCAACGACATCTTTCCACTCCTACATTTCTAAAGACAAACCAGACGCACAATGCTTTGAAAGAGACAGATCAGAAATGTGTGTTTCCCTTCGGACTCTTTAAATTTCCCTTGTGTCTTTGCTTCAGTTCTCCTGGCGTGCCTGATCTCTTTCTATTTAATCATCCTGTTAATCTGGAAGCTTTCCGTTGAGTCTCGGAGCGTCACACCTTAAATTGCACCTGTGTCTGTTTCTGGTGTGCTTCCAGGCATTTCATGTTTTTTCCAGAATGCGTGACGAGCAGCACTTCTTTGGCTCAAATGTACAAGATGTGTTCAGAGCTGTGTAGGTTTTTCTCTCTAGTTGGACACTAGCTGTGGGAATTTGGTTCATGGTAAAATGAATTGAACACAGCAAAGCGACGAGCCGGACGGAATTTGAATAACAAATATTTTTTTATGTCATAGTTTTACATTTTTTAAAAGTATTTGATTCAATGATTTTGAACATAACTTAATAATATATTAATAAGGAATTAATTAATTTGCAAATATGGATACAAAGCATAATTCTGCTTCTGCCTCGAACTTTATTTGCCAAATAAAATATATGTGGTTTGTCTGACTAAACATATTTTTGGACAGAATAACTGTCATGGAAATATGTAGAAATGTATAGGTGAAGGCTGCTTTCATTATTTAATTTTTTTTTATGTGATTATATCATCAAGTACACAGAAAACTGTAAAGACACTAAAGTATTTCATGGTTTGACAGTCTCTGTGTTTAAGAAAAGTGCTAAAATGAAAAAAAAAGTTTTTTAGTGCTTGAAACAATTATCCATTATTCTCTTCACACATTTTTACTTTACACCAACCAGAACCACATGGGGCTCTGTGATTTCTGCTGTATAGCTTATTTAGTGAAGATTAACATCAAAGAGCTGCTAACAAGATCAATGTCATCTCGCAGAAACTCAAAGGGTTTTCCTGGGAGAAAAAAGGCTCTGAAGTTATTTGTTGCAGTGTTCCCGTGGTTCTCTCAGTTGCTGCCAGCTCCTGTTCCATATCTTCAGTAGTGTCGATAAGAGGAAGAAGAGGCACTACTCTCCATAGACTCTTGAACAGCACAATCCAATATTAGCCATGGGTGTAGTACCAGGTATCGATGGTCTAATCACCATGGCGGCCTGTCTTTGGTCAAATTGGCCTGATTAAGGCCCATTTTTCATCATTAGCATGAGACATAAAACTGATCTGTAAGTAAAGCTCAGATCATGAAAGGTCAGTTTCAGGTTTGCACAAATAGATTTTCCTCAGCAGATACTACAGAGAAGGAAAAGGGTTAAAGGGTTTAAAGGCCTTTTTGTCAGAGGTTTTCAGTACTTTTCCAAACTTGAGTGTGAATTCACACACATAAAAGAGCAAGAACCTAATGATGAGTCACTTATTTGCACCTTACCAAGTTTCCTGATTTCTGGCTCACTGGTAACGCTAATGTACACGTTCCAGCCCAGTAGATGACGTTGAAACGCCAAATGAAGATTTACAATATACATGGATTGATGTCAGCACCAAAGAAAGTTTGGTGGTGATCAAAGACGGAATCACGTTGCTTGTTATTTTTGACAGAAAGTCTCTGAGAATGTTTAAAGGGGAAGCTTAAAGTAGGTGGAAGTACAACTTTTATGGTGTGACTGTTTAGACAACGTGGATCAAACCAGGGCACACATGACCCCCACCCCCACATATAAGGTTCCAAATCACACTTCTGCTCTGGTATGGTTTTTTTCATTTTTTGTTCTGTAAAACAAATTTGTGGACTTTAAAAGTCACTCCAACTTTTAGGAGTTTATTGAGTGCTTTTTGTGTGGGTGTGTTGTTTAGAGACACAAGATGACAGGCCTTTTGGAAAATTGATGGCTAGCTTTAGGTAGAGTGAATGGATTCCAAAGTAGCATTTCCAATAATGCTTTTTCTCCTTTGCCTCTCTGAAAGACAGTAAAAAAAGGAGGTTTTGTTCCAAAATGGCGCATTTAAGGGAACGATCTTCGATTTCGACCGGTCTGTGCTGCTTTAAAAGGCTGAATTGTGCATTTTGAAGTTTCTGCTTTTATAGATGTTTCTTTATGGACAGCCAGTGCAATCAAAGTGGACTCAGCCTTCATTGCTCTATAACATTCTTTAACCTGAGGTCCGTCTCTGAGGTATAGAAGTGGAAGTACAGCAGGTTGGCATTGAAGATGAGCCCTTCTTTGAATGGGTGACTTGGAAAGGAACACAGAGATATTTGAAAACTCTAGAGAAGTGTTCGGAGCCTTTGACAGTGCCTCACAACAACAGTTTCCACTTTGCACTTGAAACATTAAAAGTGTGTCGTTTGGCTTCCTCTATAGTAGCATCTGATTTCCGCTGCACATGCAACAAAGAGCTATTGATACCGTGCTTGGGAAAAGAACACACACGAGATTCAAAACCTCTCGGGATCCGATAGAGGTATTTGGACGGTTCAGTGTAATGGCTGTGCATTTAAAGGGCTAAAGTGTGTCTTCTGAGAGCCTCTGATTTTCATCTGAAACTCAACAAAGCCCCATTGATCCCTGGGAAATGAAACTATGGACAAAACTGTTTCTTCATCCCATAACTGTTATGTGGGTTGGGGACTCAGGAGCTAAGACTCACCACCTGTCTACAACACACACACACACACACACACACACACACAGATAAAATTACAGACCAACATAACAAATTCATGATGAAAGAAAGTGTGTGAAACATTTAAGAGAATGGCGAGTTCAAGATGTTGAATAAATGACAGGTAATTTTCAGTGGAGAGTGAAGAACACGGATGAGTGAGCTGATCAATCACCGTGGTGATGACCCATGCTGATTCCAGTCCACTCTGGCATCGTCAAGGCTGCTGACATCGATATAGGAAGACAGCTTGACACATATGTGTATGAGTGCATAATAGAGAATTACGGTGTGCATCGTGGGTGGTGCATATTTGCTTACTGAAATCCATTTCTTTCCAACAATACCTGAAGTCCCATTGTTCAATCTGCGGAATTATCACTGCTCAGAAGTACAATTTCCCTTCCTGTGAGTTATCTTCAAAGTATCAGGCAAGTTGATTATGGATTTTTTTTTTCTTAAGTGGCCGCAGTTTGAGAAGAGTGATCTCATTGATCCAGAGAGTTTCATTTTTAAATGTAGTTGCCTTTGAAAGTCTTTTTTTTTCTTTTGATAAATATACACTTTGTCTTTGTTATGGATTGTTGCAGGAATGAAACAATAGATAACAGACATTTTTTCATAAAGTAAGAACATTTGTTTTGTATTAAAACTTGAAGGATGCCCTCTAAATTACTGAGGTACATTTAGAACGCATCAAAAAATAAAAATGTTTAGTTAATTTCCAATAAATACTGAATACATATTACAGTTGTTTTAATCAAAATTAGCAATATTTTTTATTTTTTTGTTACATTGAGTCACTGCTATATATCACAAAAAGAAATGTTTAACTTGTAATATTTCCAAATTCACATTTATGCCTACAAGTGTCTTATTATATTAACTTATTGTGTGAATTCCATATTTTAACAAATAATCTTTATTAATCATGACATTTACTAAACTTACAGCACTTGCCATAACCTTCACCTGTCGCTACAGTACATTGTAAATACATTTTAGAAATCTTTCTAATTATGTTGAATTGCACGGTGACATACAATGCATTCCAGTTACAGCTAAAACCTTCAGTGAATAGAGAATCAGGTGGAAAAAGCTACATCCGTTTTTCACATCTGAGTTTTAATATAGAGACAGAAGAAGGTCTAATATGTGTGAGTTGATTTCCTACCTCTGGCAGTGAAGTGACTTCTTGTGCAAAGCTGCCAGATAGCATGAAGATGGATTGTTAATAGAATGTGTTGTAGTGTACTCAGTAATCATTATTAATCTGCATGTCTGCACATTCTTTCTTGGCTCAGCCCGCTGTTCATAAAGCTTGGTTAATTAGACTGATTGATTAGTTGCTGATGATTCAAAGCTCTCATCACGGCCCCTCATCCCGTCAGGCCTATAATAAGATCAGATTGCTCTCATATTCATGTACTTCATGCACGCACGCACGCATGCACACACACACACACACACAAGCTCACACTTGAACTCACACACACAGATGCTTTGTTGTATCAGCCCTTCATCTTCCTCAGTTCTCATCTGTCACATCCATATTCCGGCTGCATTTACAGGCAGGAGAGAAGAAGTCAAGGATGCTGAAACAATACACTAAAGACATTTTGTTAACAACAACAACAACAACAAAAAATTAAAAATTGCACATCTCTCATTTCCTTTTGTCCGCTTCTCTTCAATTCCCTTTTTATGTCTCACTGTGATCAGTTCTGTGTTCCTGTCTCATTTAATTAACATGACGGATGGAGCCACAGATAACATCACTGGAGACCTGGAGCCTTACATCTGTCTAGACCAAACTGTGCATTTGTGATGTGTCTGTGTGTTTTGTTTGCTGCTTGGTTCGCCGTGTTTCCATGTCTATAACTAACGGCATGTGTAGGTCTTTGTTGCTCTGCAGGCTAGAAAGTGAACCAGCTTTAGTTGCAGATCAATACAGAAGCCCAGCTCTGGCTGAAACCACCCTGCACTTATTGCACAGTGCCTGCTCATCAGCACAGAGACAGCACAGTAAAGAGACTCTCCCTCGCTGTAGTAAAACTTTACGACTTTCCGGGTTGCTTTTGTCTCCAGGCATTGGATATTACAGAGCATAATAAGTATTCATTTAGATTTTTTGCCAGATCACCAGTCCTCTGCATCAATACAGCCCATCTGAGCTCTTTAAAAGGAGGCAGAGCTTTATCTGTGCGTGTTTATGGGTGTGCCACTGAGTTGGTGCATGTATTTGTTTGTGGGTTTATTCTAAGGCTGTGATGAAACCACTGCAGAATTACCCCTCAGAGAGTAGTCGCAGAGAAAATGATTACCTCAGAAAGAAAGGAACTTTGATGAAAATTGTCCCACCCCAAGCTATACCTGGCAGACATTCACTTGGAGCTGATGTTTAGTGCTGGAATTTGAAATTTTAAAATACAGAGCATAAACGCAGATATTGTGATACTTTTTTATTGAGCCACTGTCCTGAGCTCGGTGATGATGATTCAGATCTAATACCAACCTAAAATTAGATTGGTATTAGATTTGAGTTTCACACCAGTCCAAAGTAGAATTTGGTTTTTAAACCTTTGTCAGAAAACCCACACACTCAAGAGCCTAGACAGGCCTCGCCCCTGTAGGGATTGATCCATTTGACTTGGTGTCACCTGGAAGAAGTTCATGCCTTGTTAAACTTATTGCTAAACATGCTGTGTATAGGCCAGAACTAGAATAATCCCCATAAAAAGGATTAATCTATTTTACGAAAGGAACGCGGAGGAATTTAGAAAGTGTATAAATATTTTTAAGCCATAACAGCTTTCACTTAGTATTAGTTTAACCCAGGGGTCTTCTTACTGTAGGGCAGGGGCACTAACTTCCAACTTTCATCTTTTGCTTTTTCTTGTTTTAGGTGTTTTAGGTGCAGGCATTGACGTTGACACAGAGACTTTAATCTGAAGTTGTCGACAAGTAAAATATCAGCCTCATTTGATGTAACATTGCAATGAAGTCTTCTGCCAACTTTATGTAGTGGCCAGTGCAAAAGTCATATTCTACCACATTTTTATTGTACTCGTAAAAGTTGTTCTTTGATTTTTTTCTATGCAGATGAATACCCCCTGCCCACTAAAGCTCAATATTTTATTTTTTTAATCTCATACACCCCCTAGTGGTAGCTCAACCATTTTGGGAATCCCTATATAAGAAAATACTGAACCTAAAGATCATGTAAGTTAGGCGCTTCCAGTGTTATATTTGTCTTCCTGTTTGGTTTTATTTACACAGTACAACACGGGCATATTTCTAAATATCACCGTTTCAAATATACCCTTAAATTAATTGTCTCTGTTGACAGCCATAGTCTGTATTCCACAGCCATCCTCGCGTTAAATCCACTTAATCTTGAAGTTAGACACTAATTATCCACCTCTCTGTTCTTTGCAACTCCTACACATGAATAATGTCCTTTGCCTTTTCTTAACAAGTGGGGGAAAAAAGTCCAAGTAACTAAGAATGCTGCACTGGCAGGAAGCCCGTGAGGTTGGCAACCACTCAGTAACTTTGTGAGGTGAACTTGGTTTGACGTTCTCCGTCGGTCCAGATGATAAATTATTATATGTTCTCAATTAGTGATAGTGATGCTACCAGATCCTCCATGAGTGACATTTATGTAGTTAGAGATAAACAGTAAAACATAAGGTCAGCATACTTTTCTTTGCTTTAAGTCTGAGGTTTTCTCGCTGGTGGCTTTCCAGCCATAGCTGGACTGAAATTCAAGTTCCAGTTGGCAACAAAATATGCAATAAACGTTTAGCTAAGTTTAACTTTTTTTAGGCGACTAAGTGTATTTTTATTGAACGCACACATGTGGGGTGTATCATTATCAAAGGGTCACAAATGCCCTTTCCCAGTGCAAGTACTTCCTGGTTGGACTCTATTTGTATGTTTAGGAACCGTGCACAAAGGGGGAATTTTTGTCATGTTTGTTTTCCTGTTGAGAATTAGCCAACGAAAACTATAGAGAAGTCAAAACTGCCGGTCCGATAAAGGAAGAACATTATGCACTGAGAGGTGAAAGACAATCTCCCCGTTTCTCCCTCTCCCTGTTTTATTTTGTTTTGCCTCTTGGATGAAGTCAAACAAGACGTTTCATGGACGATATTGACAAGCTCTAATACCCTTATTGGATGAGGAGGGGCCCCTGGGTGCTGCCCCAGCATTTTGTCAGAACACACCGCCAGGCAAAAAAAACCCAAACCACACATACACATACACTCATAGAGCACTATCCCTTTTTGCTACCACAGCACTCCCAACAGTTACCTCTAAGCTCTACAAATACACACACACACACTCGCACTCACACACACTGGTGTTTTATGAGTACTTCAGACAGATATAATGCATTTCCCAGCTCCACAACTTTGACCTTGACTATTCCGAATACAGGGCTTGTATTAATCCTTACCCTGACTCTAGTCTTATCAGAATTGACCCCAAACAAAAGTTTGAACTTAAAAATATCCCCAACCCAGTTTGGAGATGTCCCAATACCAGCCCTCACCCAAAAAAATCCCAGTAACACACACACACTAACTCACAGAGTCTTACTTAACATCTACAGCGTTTTTACCACTTCAGATCGCCCTTTTTTTTCTGTGCTCTTTTACCTTCTTGACCCCACAGGCCATTAAACCAGATCCTTTCTAAACGGCTTTAAGGCCTCTCTCCTGGCCAGACACTTCTTCTCCAAAGCTCTGTCATGGCTCTTTCATGTTTTGAACCCCAAAGACCATGAAAGGTTGAGCAAAGGAGGAGAAGGAGGAGGTGGAGAAGGAGGAGGAGGCAGAGAGAATGTTGGGATGGCTCTCAGTCGTTGTGGGCTGGAGACATACTTCAAGCTACAAGTCCACATTCTCTCTCTCTCTCTCTCTCTCTCTGTCTTTTTCATTGTCAGACACACACACGCCAACAAACACGCACACACACTCCTAATCTGATATGGTACATGCCCTCCTGGCCTGTTCTGCTCGGCTGGGATTTGACTTTGTTCTCCTCTCTGGCTCTCCCCACTCACCTGCTGAGAGTTACAGTAGATTTGTATGCTGCCCTCTTTCCTTTTTGTCTCTTCTGCTTTCACAAACCCTCAACTGCGCTCCCTCCCAGCCCCCCCACACACACTCTCACAGCACAAACAATAGTATAAAAGAGTATGTTGAGGTGGCCTATGCCTCTCTCGCTCTCTCTCTATTCTTGCAGGTGATTGTGATTTATAGTTCTCGGCAGAACTGTAACTTTAATTTTGCCGGTAGTCAACTTGATGCTGTTTTTTTTCTTGACGTTTTTTGTGGCTAAGGCCTAACTTAGCGGGGTGTGGGCAAGTGGGCTCAGTCCAGCTGCCCAGGTTAGCCTTGTCCTTCTGGAGTCTTTTTTTTACTTTTACACACACACAGACACCCGACCTCCACCCGACCCCGCAGATCATGCTGCATATGCATCAACGTCTGTGTGAAGGAGAGCGCCACCTCACCTTTACTTAATCTGTTCCGACTGCACCGAGGACTGATGGGTGGCTCAGTGAGTCCAAACCTGAGGTGCAGAATATTAAGGTGCATGTTATTGATCACTGTGTAAAACTGTGTTTTGTAGCAGGGATGAGCAACTATTTTTCTGTCAAGGGAGTTTTAGATTTTGACATCATTAAAAAATGTAAAAAACAAAAGAAAAAAACCCCCATCAAACTTCCACTTCTTAATTATGGACCTTTAAAACTGGTCATTTGCATTGCCTTGAATGAGGGTTTTAATTAGAGTTAGTTGTTCCTTTAATTCTTCTATTCAAATATGGTTCACTTCATATAGTTGGAATATCGCAAGTTAAAGTTGATATAACATTTTTATATTAAAAAAAAACCTCTTTGGTTTTCTTTGGAATGAAGGTCTGGGAATGAAACTGCAAAAGTTTTTTTTAAGTATGTTGAGGGTTTTTTTTTTTTAACATTTAGAACTTTTAATAGAGTTTGTACCACAGGCCATTTTGCTAGAAAGTTACAGAAACTGGAGTAAAAAAAAAAAAAAAGTTTGGACTGAAAGTGATAGTGTTAAGGTTGTATGACAACGACATTGAGACATTCTTCAAGGGCTTCATTTCCTTGGGCTCATTTTTATTTTAAAGGTCTATCATTTGGTCGTCATGGATAGGTATGATAAAAGTACTCGATTTAGCAACACATATTTGTGAAAGGGTTGAAAATGGGGGAAATGAGGAAATAACTAAAAAACTTTCTGCCTTACATGCGGAGGGTTTTGGGTTCGAAGCCCAAAGAACCACATATCCCTAATAGTGCCTCCTGTGTGGCAGCCTGTGTGTGTTGCTGTGTGTGAAGACTCAGGCTGTGAATTTCTTTATTGTGGAATAAGTAAGATAGTCCATTAAAAAAAAGATTTCATTTAATTTTGGTGAAATGTGAATTTACTCCAATTTCCTTTTAAAGACTCCCTGATCGACTACAGTAAAACACAACTCGATACATGACAGAGATCTATTGATAACTTGAACACTTGAAGCAGTTCCTAGAACTTTTTTAATCTAGCCTCACAAGTTTGCAGGCCTCCTCCATCATATTTTATACAAATTCAACTTTTGTTCCTAACTTTGAAACAAGTTTTAATTAACCACCTGTGACTTAAAGTGCTGTTCGGTCAAACTTTACAAGCTCTCTGGCTCCTCGCTGATAACCGATGCCAGTACCGGGCGGTGGTTTAACCAGATAAGTCCATAACATAGTGAAAGATAAATGGAAACCTTAGATGCGCTCTTTTTTTTTTGCGACTCGACTTTCCTCTTGCTGTCACTTTGGGTTTTCCATCTTCCCCTGTCTCTGCTCAGTAACCTTTAAAGGAGAGCCGCTGCAGGGTGAGAGGTAACCTTATGACAAAGTGTGATTAAGTCTACGGGCGTCTATCTAGGACAACATTAGACGAAAGTAAGGTGTCTGAACCAGCATAGTGATCAGGTAATAGCAGGACCAGAAAGGAAGGAGTTTAATCATGGTGAAAAGGTAGGGCACACCCCAGAAACACATGCTGAAGTCTGGCTCTGTTCATCTGAAGTAAACACAGTGCAGTGTTATACAAGGTCTTCTATTACATTTAGCAAATTATATCATACAAATATGTTTAGGAATCATACAAACCTTTACAAATGTATGGTATTTTATATTTTATTTAAGCAATTTATATATATAATTTATATATTTTTTCATTTCATCCTGTGCTAATTTAGCATATTCAAATGAATAATTGCATATTTTATTATCATCATGTTTTCTTTTCAGTGTGGTTTAATTAAAGATTAGACTCAATGTTAAAATATAGTAATTGTCGTTCAGTGGTGAGTCCCATAGTACTGGACCACTCTGAACCTTATGCTAGGATTAGATTATTGTAGATGAGATTAGATTAAATTATACTTTCATGATACCATAAAACAAACCACTTCATCCCTGGTGCTGGAGCTCGGACCATTCACACTCACATTCACACCTGTGATCAATGTAGTGTGAACCTTTAGGTTTTACCTTACTTAATAATAATAATAATAATAATAATAATAAAAATAATAATAAATCAACCCATGACTATTTTTTGAAATGTCTTGCTTTTTGCTGCTGCACAAGTCAATATTGCAGCTCAGTCCACAGGCTGCCACTCCTTGCAGTTTAACTGGCCAATTTATTATCTTGTCAATTGTGCAGTGCGGACAGTGCCTGAGGAGGAGCAGTGATTAATATACTTTACAGAAACCTTCCTGGAGAAGGACGAAGAATTATCCCACTGTCAACCATTTCAAATTACATTCAATAAGGAAACGACAAAAGCATTTCCCTGCAGTTCTCCCCCTTTGGCTCAGTGTTTATTTGTCTGCGCTGCCGCTGATGGAATTTGTTCCAGTTCATGCCGGAGTAAATTTAACAACAACATAATACTTGACATTTGCCTGGTGAAAAGCTGAATTTAAATATGGTGCATTTTACATTTTTCTTTATATACGAGAATTAGATCTGAAGAATTCATAAAAAAAACAGTGGACTAGAGGCTCATTCAATTTGTGTTAGAAAAACATGATTTTTAAGTATTTACAAGTTGATGAAGTTTTGTTCCTCCTTCAGTTTGCCAGGAAGTTTAATACTTTTTGCAGTGATATTTCAAAAGTTATTTTTGCCTTCTCACAAACTTGAGTGTTTTTTCCCCAGTTGACCACCGTGTAGATTTTCTCTCTTCTCTACTTGGTCTTATCTTCTTTGTCTTTGTGATTGATGAAAAAAATTCTGGAAGCACTGAGCAAACCCACATGGAGGACAAACAACCTCACACAAAGTGTTGCAGTTTTTCGGAGTGCGGTGGTGCTGGAGCTGGAGTAGCTATCAATACCTCCATTGACAAGTACAGTGGGATCTGTTGGAAATGCTTTGCCATTGATCTGTGATCCATTATGAGGTGTGAATGAAGGATATGGAAACGCTCTATCCATCATGCGTCGACACCCGCCACGCTTGAATGACACTCACTTTTCACTGCTGTATTCTTCTCCATCTCCTATTCATCCGTGAGCTCACATTTAGACTGACAGCGCTCCTCCGCACACACTGAAAAATACACTAACTATAATCATTAGTAGAAATTACCAACAAGCCCAGCTTTTCTCAGTAAAAACTTTGTGAGGGAAATGTCATTCACAACATGTCATGTCAAGGTGGAAATATAATTTTTTTCCCAAAGTATTGTACGTAAAAGATGAGAAATGAAATCATGAACCTGAACACATATACCTGTATGTATAAGCATATATACACGTGTATATATATATATATAATACATTATAGATATACTTATATATGTACAGTATATACATGCATACATATAAATATATTTATATATATTTTATATTTATATGTTTATATTTGTATGCGTGTTTGTAAATGTATGTGTGTAAATATATACGTTATATATATATATATATATATATATATTTATGAATAGCTATACATATATTTGTACAATTGTTTGTACATATATGTATGTATGTCAATATATATTTATAGATTTATCTACACACGTGTATGGGCGTTTGTGTGTGTGTATTTGAAGTGTGTAGACTTAATTATAGGTCTAATATTTTTTACACTGTTTTAGTTATAATTATTATGTAATCTTACCATTCCATTCTATTCTATTCTGTTGCACAGGTGACAGATCGATCTGTGCAGGCGGTTGCAGAGCACTGTCCGGAGCTGCAGTTTGTTGGTTTTATGGGATGTCCTGTGACCTCTCAGGGAGTCATCCATCTCACTGCAGTAAGTACCACGCACATCCTTTCTCTGCCTGATTGTACTCCAACCAACAACTCTTGTTTTTCTTTCAACTCAAGCAGGAAACTGCCTTGCAGAGGTGATAAACAGTATTAAACAACTGTTTTTTTTCCAGTTCACCATTTGCTGTTTAAATACTGAACCCTGAATCTTGTAGCAGAAAGAAAAACAGAGTCTGATCTTGTAGTGGTTTCTGTTTAATATGTTACACTTTTGTTATTCTCTAAAGGGTTTAGTTCAAGTTTTAAAAACAGTCTGTTTTACATCAGTAGGTGGGATTTATGTAACATTGTTGCATTCTACACAGAATTAATGAACCTTTGTTGTTCATATCTGATACGATCATATCTGATCATCTCAGTTCTTCTTGGCATCTTCCCTTATGATATAAATTACGATTTAAGTTGTGGAACAGTTTTCCTCCCAAACCTATGTTTATTTACGAATCAACAGGCGAAGGCTGCACCATATCATCAGGTGGCGTTGATTGAATGAATGAATTAAATAAGGGGTAGCGTTAGATCCGTGCCTTCACCCTAGTCTTATTCTCTGGTGCTGATTAAAACTGCTGCGCATCCCACAATCATTTAATCCAGGAGTGAATGGAAATTTAAAAACTTCCAACCAATTAAAAATCACTTGAAAGAGTCTTTAAAGTGAATGTGTTGTAACTGCAGCTGGAGACGTAAACACTGTCTGTAGCTGTGTAAAAGGAGGCCAGTGTGTGAAAAATCTGTTTAACCTTAATTATTTTCATCATTAAATCTGAAAAGAAGTTTTAATGTGACTTTTTTTGCCTGATCTATTTCACTTTAAACCAGCTCTTTATACTGGCTGTAGCCAGTCCCTCCCCCCCTCTTCCGACGTGGCTAAATTTAACTTTCAGAGTGTAAGTTCTGGACTTTGTTGTGTGCTTTATCTCAAATGTAGCTTTTTTTTTTTTGCCTTTTAACTTTTTAATCTCATGAAAGCCTAATGAGATGAATCCTAATAATGCCCTGCTGTTCTTGCTACACCCTGCTGTTTGGATATTACCATGCTAATGAACAGGGCTCTGTGGTTAAAGATGTTCCATGCCATATAAACATGGACACACATACACTCAGGCTTCTGATTGCCTTAGTTAAAACCACCGTGGAATTATACTCCCTGATTTTCTTTTCTCTGCTGTTTACGATCGTTATTTTAGAACTGACATCCTCTTAAAACGTGGCGTGCATTAATTTTTGAAGGAGAAGGAATCCACTTCTGGTTTAATGGTTGTATTTACGAACGATATAGTAATGAAATTATGAGTAAACTGTTGTTTCCGATTGACTGTTTGATCACAAACAAATTCCGGATAGATCCCTGTTCCATCCTTGCTTCGGTTGTGTAGCGGTTAACACGCCAACCACATGCTTGGCGCTTGCTGGGGGCAGCCTGTTAATGGCATATCTGCTGCTGACACAACAATTTTCCAAATATGGGATCAATATAGTATACATTTATTTATTTTATTTTATCCTGATTATGCCACTGAATTGACGTACACTACACCCGGTCTGAGATCTAGTGTTTTCTCTCACCCCACATGTGCTATCAATCAACCACGCCCGCTGAACCCTAGCCAGCGAAAATACCAAATTTATATTTATATTTATATTTATATTTATATTTATATTTATATTTATATTTATATTTATATTTATATTTATATTTATATTTATATTTATATTTATATTTATATTTATATTTATATTTATATTTATATTTATATTTATAGGTACAATACACACATATACGTATAAACATATGTACACGTATTAAATGTTTATATCACTATTCATAAATATATGTTAAGAACAGTGTCGGCCAATCTCTTTGACTGTGTCATTTTAAATGGAGCTCTCAGGTTCGTATTTTAGCTTTTATTGTGTAAATGTTCCCTGATTAATCTCTTTGTGCACATTAAAACAAAACATGCATCAGTTGTGTAAAACACAGATCGCTCGCTGCATTATTAGATTAAACATCTGATTAATTTCTGCTTGCGGTTTGACCTCACCTACATTCTTCTCTGTGGCCTTCACTGACCTTGGCCGTAGTGATGTGGACACACAGTAATGAAGCCACCCAGTCATAACAGCATTAGCATACCTAGAAGTGGACAACACACGGTCTAGAACAGCTCATTATTATTTATTACACCATTAACCAAGGTGAGGTGTGGAGGTTTTAGAGGAGCAGGTTCAAATTTCCAATAATATTTTCTTCTTTGCCGTTCAATTTTATATATATAAATATATATATATATATATATGTTTTTTAAAACAAGGTTATGCGCTTGTGTATGACAAAATAATAGGTTTTCATAAAAAACAACATGCCATTAATGGGTCCATGAGCTTTTAAATGAAATGCATCATCTAGGTTTTCACACCTAATTTGTTCATTTTGTTCTATTTACACATTCTTAACCTTGGATTAAGAGTCTGACAGTATTCACTCCTTTAAAGCCCAGCTTTATTCTCTTGGTTTAAACGTAGCCATGCAGTTTAAACTGGAAAACAAACATATTTTATGTCAAGCTTTCAGAAACCACAGCTTGCTTGCTAAATATAACAATAGCACATCTTGCACATTATAAATATGTCTAAGAGTGCAGTTAATCACAGCAGGACAGGTTAAAACACAAGGAAAGTGACGTACACAGGAAAAACACTTTTTTCCCCCAGAATGCTAAAAACTACATTCTGATGTTTTATGGTAGACTAGTGATTCTGCTTTTCCAAGCTGCACCTGCCACATGTACTTACAATGCTATTATTGTATATGCTTAAATAGTACAAACATTTCCAAAAATACCTAACAAACTGCAGTGCAGTGAGTATAAAAACAGAAGAAGAGAAAGAAAAAGAAAACACAGTAGAGGGCAGTGTAGCTGCCACAGCACTTTCCGTACTTTTCCTGCATCTGTGACACTGGTTTCCTGTGGCTACAGTGTAAGTACTGTACTGTCTGAGATACCACTACAAATATATTCCCGGAGAAACTTGATTGACGCGGGTTTTTGCCAAATATTTGCAGTACACCAAGTAGAATATCCTCTTTTTTCCTTCACTTCCTATCAAGTATCATATCTGTGATTCATTTTTTTTCCTCTCACCTCACCTCCCCCCTCCAATCCCTCCTGCCTCTCTGTCTTTGTAATATCAGATAGTAATTATCTCATTTAACAGTTGATTCCTCCACTCATTCATTCCCTGTTGGTCTCGTCCAGAGTAGATTGAAAATCATATTCATGTTTAGAATCGTTGCATTTCTGATGACTCTGTGGACTAGCATGCGGTTCCAGGACCGGGGCGTTCTTCTCTAGTTCGATTATCTCACACACCCCCTCCCCACTCCACTTCTTTTCTACCCCCCCGCCCCGCTCCTCTCTAATAATCCCGTGTCACCCCCTCTGACAACACAGCCATCATCAGAAAAAAGGGGGGAAATCCATTACTTTTATTAACTTCTCTCAAATTACACTTGTTTCAAATTGATAGACTTCTTCTAATGCCGACTTTTCAGAAATTAGGCCCTGAGCAAATCAATGAATATTGTATTTTCTTAATCAAGTGAGCTGATGGTGGAAATAGGCCACCCATGGTGCTGAGTTCAATGTCGATGGTCTGTACTGTAACTGCAAAGCTGTGGCACTTATCCGCCTCTAATGGTTTCACAGTGTTTCAGTCCTACGGGAGGAGTTGTGCAGTTCCTCTGTGATGTGAAACACCACTCAATATTTGTAGCCAGACGCTGTTTGATAAATCATCATCTTGTTAGCTGCACAAGAAGGAAAAAAAAACCAAGATTGGTGTTGGCTGAGTTTGTAAAGTCTTCTAATGGAAAACAAGCTTTGTGTCAAGTCCATCACTGTTTGGCAGTCAGACGCTAAAGCTTCAAATGTCAGATCAAAAACGTGATGATTTTCACAGCAAATTCTGGAGTCTGATGGGGTGTGTGTGTGTGTGGGTGTGTGTGTGTGTTGCTCCAGCTGGGACAGAACACACTCTCTTTTTTGTGTCCATGATGGGTTTTTTTTGGAGTGAAACTGACTCCGTATTCTTGACATTAATGATATTTTTATTGATGGGTCTTGTCACGTTGCAAGGCTGTTTAATGGATGTAAAGCGCCCTGGCAGGGAGATCTTGTGGGTGTCCCATAGCTTTGGGTGACGCGCTCTCCGTCAGCAGCCAATTTGAGAACTGTAATATGTTCCTTCTTGCGGGGGTCTGTACAGTGTGACGGTTTGCTTTTATGTGTTTGCGAGTGCTGTATATGTGAGATTAATCATTCCACTAATGGTTCGTGGATTTCACAGCATGAAATCATAGTGTGTGTGTGTGTGTGTGTGTGTGTCTGTCTATGTGTGGGTACTGGGGTGGGAGATTAACTTTTTTATTGTGAGCTTTTTTTTCCTCTTAGATTTTCTATCTGGAGCTCTTTGGATCATTTCCAGGGCAATTTTAATAACTGTTGGGAAACAAATCCTGTTTCTTCCACCAGGGTACCTACTGCAGGGGTTCAACAAATCATATTTAAAACTTATTAAGACCTTTTTAATAGCACTTAGAATGCAATTTAATTCCAAGGGAGACCCTACCATATTTATCAAGCTATGTAGCATGACAGACCAATATTCATTGACTTTAAAAAATACTTTGTCAAACGTCCACTTTAGGTAAGTAATTTCCTATGGTTTGCAATGCTTATCTAATGTGGAAACTGGCTGTGTATATGTGATATTAGCCTCATGGCCTTTTTCAATATTAGACGTGGTCCTTTTTTTAAAATATTCATCATTCTGTCTGCACTGGTGTCTTTCTCTTCCTTCCTCCCTCTCTCCCCTCCCTCCTTCACTCCTCATCATGTATGAAAAACATCCAACACACTTTGACATCATCGATGGCAGCACAATCTGATGTTGAACCACTTTTGTTCCTTTTATAATTAGTATGTTGCTTGTTTATTTAATTGCAATCTACACAAATGGACAGATTTTGTTACTCCAAGGAGGCGTTGAATTAAAAAAAAATAGTAATTTGTCCTTTTAAAAAAAATAATTTATTAATCATAGATTGGTGTTTCCACAGCTTTCCACTTGAGTGTTATTTGTCTCAGCACTGATTTTGTGAACGGGTCTGAAGATCTTTATAGCTGGAGTTACCTTGTTTGTTATGAATGAACCCCATCAGTTTAAAGTTAATATGGCACGGCCTAATGTTACCTAAAAACAGGTTGTTGTACAAGTTATGACAGTAAACTATTACTGTTAAGGTAGGTGAATGATCATCTTTATGTTGCACAGCACGTGTTATGTTATTTGGGGCAGAAAACAAATAGTTTCCAAAACGCTCAATTTTAACCAGCTGTCTGTGTCTTAAAACCATTTCGATAATTTGAGTCTTTCGCAGCAGACCTGCGTGTCAGACTTGACCGGAGTTCTCTCGTTGGAGACTACTGATGACAAAACTCTTCCTAAGAGACGTTTTGCTTTTCGTGGCAGCATTCTTTTGTTTAACAATTATCTCTTGTGATTCACTGAAAAATGGGCAAATTGTTAAGCGTTTAGTTAAAAGAAGGAATGTGGCTGGGTCTAATTTCAGCTCCACTTCCCACATCCTCTCTGAATGTTCTTGTGATGGCTTTCAACATGTGACAGTTTGGTCAACGATCACTTCTGTTTTACTTCTAATGCAGACATGAAACACTTTGGAGATTCTTCACACATTTTGAGGTGTCTTAAATGCCCCTCATACACACACACACGTGCACACATCTCTCCATCTTCCTGTCAAGTGCTGCTCTTTTCTTCTGCTAGTGATTAAGTCCAAGGTCAACTCTATCACAGAGCCAGTGTTTGAGAGAGCAGCTCTGGGTGCCAGAGAACCTTCATTCCCACAGCCTCAGATGTCCCTCTGATGGCATTCCCCTGTCATGCCTACCCACAATGCCCCTCTTTATACATCAGCCTATCACTACAATAAGTCATTAAAGCTTTAAAATGACTTTTTTTTTGTTTGGGTGTTCGTGAAAAATTCCCTCCCTGAGGAGAAGGAGAGCAGGCCAGAGACATAACAAATGGAGCGACCGATGAAAAATGTGTCAGAGATGAAAAAGGTATGCATTTGGAGACTCTAATGGTGACGTGTCGTCTCTCAGATGTGAAGAACTTAGATGTTTCTGGTCTTAATTTGGGCCCTTGTAGATTAGTTCAGCTGCACCGCTCCAGTGGTTTTTGTTGTTCTTTACCCCAAAAAGGTTTAAACCTCTTGATAAATGCTTTCAAAATTTGACAGAATTGGACTGCGGACTGCACCTCATTCTTTTTTCTGTGTTTATGAGCAAATAAAACAGCCGGGCGTACGACAGGGAAACGATTTAATATCATAACCAGAATCACATGTTCTGTCCGTTCTAGTGGCTGGGTGCAGCTGCGAGTGCTTAAAAACTCCTCAGTGTAAATACGGCCCACCGATTAGGACGAAACAATCAGTAGTCTCTTCACTTTGTCCCCCACTTTGCTAATTGGTCGGAAAATTGATTTTTAACGGTGCTAAAAGACAGACGGTTAAGATACAGGTCTTTGGCTACCACCACCTTGACGCTTACCTCTCCATCACTGTAGGATGAGAGGTGTTTGGCTTTGCTGCAGTCTGCTGGCCTCTTATCCCTTGCCCCTGACTGGAGCACTGAAAATAAATAATCACAGTGCCCTGTGTCAAACTGATAACCCCCAACACCAGAATTGTGTGTGTTTGTTTCTGTGTGTATGTTCCTGTCTGTGTGAACCTTTTCCTGTGTGTGTGTGTGTGCGATTGTAAAACTGTGCTCTTGTACATGTGAATTGTGTGTCAGGGTGGCAGGGAGGATAAAAGAGACGGGAAGGAGAGAGAGGGGATTTGGAGGAAGAAAGGTAATGGGGTTGTGGGGGTCTGAGAATGAGTCCAAATTTGTAATGATTTTTTTTTCACTGCTGTATGCAGTAGATTGGGGGATTTATGAATATAATGAGCAGTGAATAGCCTGTGGATGATGTGTGTCTGTAGCAATAATAATTGAAGAATAATTCATTTAGCTCTAAGACTTTTAACCCCCAGACGGATGGGAGTAACGAGCTTTTTGAAATCTGGGAGGGGTGGATATTGGGTCTCATTATTGGCCCAACTCGTGTCACTGCACTGTCACCCGTCACCGGGTGAGTTTGTGTGTGTCGACGTGCGCATGCATGGGCGTGCCTGTGTGGTCATTTGGCTTAGCGCAGTGGTGGGAAAGCGGCACTCTCTATCTTCTGGAGGCTTTCTTGGCCACAGAGTTTGTTATCAACAGCAACACACACACTCAGGATTAGCAGTTGAAAGGGGAGACACGGGGGTGGGAGGCTAGGGGTGGGAAAAGGGGAAGGAAAAATATGTGATAGGGAGTAGATGGACACCAGACAGATAAGAGAGGAGTTAACCAAGCAGACGCAGATGCGCTCTTACTCACTGATGAGCTCACCGCTCCATGACTGATGCACACAATGTATTTGTGATATCAGACCTGTGCTCCTTTCCAGTATTTGACTTGGTCCTCTTTCAAATATTCATATTGTGTCTACACAGGCCTCCCCCTCGTTCTGTGTGTCTCCCCTCTGTATGTCAATGCACTGATTTGATTGGACTGCAGAAGGACTGTCTCCTTCTCTCGCCTCTTTTCTCCTCTCGGTCTCTCTGACTGAACTGTCTCGATGGTGGGAAACAATTGTGGGAAAGAAAACACACGCCCACACTTACGCCACAAGCCAAGTGTGCGCCCGAGTGTGCACTATGTCTCATCCCGCCTCTCATTGTCGCTAACACGTGTGGACATCTGAGCAAAATGTGTCAGGGCCGCGGTGGCAGCTCCGCAGCGCTGCTTGTCTTGGACTTACCTGCTCAGTCACTTTGAATACGTCCGCAGCTCCTGACTCTCTCAATCTCCGACCCGCTTCAAGGTGTGAACCTGTTTGGTCCCCTGCTTTTTAACTCAGACAGCAGAGTTTCCAGTTTTCTGCAGTTTCACTCCTAAGCCTGTTTTATGTTTCAGGGCCTGCATGTGAACATGATGTTGACAAAAGCTGCTGCTTTGTCTAACAGTGCCACAAAAGTAAAAAATTGTAATTTCCTGCAGAACTTGTACTTTGACAAAAGACATGTCTTTGTTTCCACTGATCTGCTTAATTCACTGTGTGAGACGTAAATTAATTTAGAAAATGACGCCTTCACTACACTACTTAGAAATAGGAAATGAGCAATTTGTTCACTAAATCACACCCTCCTTCCCCTCTATTTTCCAGTTACAATATATTGATTGGAAACTGAAGAATTGTTCACTTGCTGGAATATTGTATTTACTAAGGATTGGAAAAGTATTCTGCCTGGACTGGAGGCAGACCACATTTTTTAGGACAATGACGCCAACGTTTTGTCGATTGCAGGTTTCTTTTGCCATGGGTTCTGATGCTTTCATTCCATTACATCCTAACATTTGTATCTTTGTTTGAATATGTGGTAAAGGTGATGTTTTCTCATTTTTCACACCAACATTTTTTTGTTTTCCAAAACAAGTTTAATTATTTACTTTAGTACAGAATTATTCACTACAACATTTCTCCAACCCTTTTTTTTTTTTAGCAGAGGTCAAGCCTACAACGTTTGCTCCATTTAAGCCTAACCTTGAGTAAACTAATAAACCTGTTAATTTAGCATAACCCCATAGAATACTTACCAATCCCTCCAACACGTGTCAGGATTGTTCAGTTTTAAGAGCCGTTCAGAATGTGAAAGTGACTTTCAAATGTCTTTAAATCTAAAAAATAGGCATCTTTTCAGCATTCTGATCACATTTAGGGTCAAGTCTGCCAACCTTTGAACTTTTGCGTTGTGTGCAAGGGTATTTCTTTTTTTTTGCCAGGTATATAGATCCCACTGCAGACACCAGAATGAAACCACATGCTACACTTTGAGCAGCTTATAAATTCTATTTAGTAATTTAATTGTAGCTCATACTTTCCACATCCAACATTTTAGCTGTTTATGGCTAAAACAATGCCTGCTCTGTGTCAGCTTTTAAAATGTCATGTAGCTGCGCTGTGAGCTGGGACACTGAGGTCGACGAACACCAACAGCCATGAACCCATGCTGCGTTTGTGCCAGTGTTAAAAACATGACATCATGCCTTCTGCATGGGGTCCAGCCGGCCTCTGCTTCCTGCTTGGCATCACGACGCTTGACGTTGTTTAAATAAATGTGGTAATGGCGCAAGTAGTTATTGTACCAGAGCCTGGCAGAACACACACTCACACTCACACACACACGCACGTGCTCCTGCTCACACACATACGTACACATACGTACACTCTGCTCCAAATTGTCACATAGACTAATGTAATACAGTGTCAAATCAAGCTTTCCAAATATTGAGCTCCAGCCCGTACTTGGCTGAGGGATAATGTACCTTTGAAGCAGCCAGTTATTTTTCTTTCATTTGAAGTAGTGTTTTGTGTTTGACCTCTGACTCAGACTCTCATTTCCCTGTTTGAGAAAGGCTTTTTAATTGAAGTAGGTGAGAGCCAAATCTGCTCGGAGCTCGGAGAGATCTCCTGTGGTCACATGGACCCAGTTCAACAGCATCTATTATATAGAAATGTGATGAAACTCCCAGTCCCAGTTTTATCAGAGTGAATACATTTGACTCTGGACAAAATTCCAGAGGTTTTGATTTAGTGGCCGGGTCCCAAATCTGTCAGGGAAAGAAGTGAAAACCATTTTCCTTCTATTGGACAAATATATTATTTTCACTCTCTGCCTGTTTTACATGTAAATGTTTTCACAGAAACATGTGTCAATGTTAATTATAATTGATGTTAAATGTGCATAAGGCTAATTTCTAAAATGTACTCTAGCTAAATGCACAAAGATTCAAAGTTTACCAAGTACAACATCGGCAACAAGCAATACAATAAAAAAAAAAAAAAAAGAAGAGAATAACATTTTTGTAGTGTGTTGTAGCCCATGCACGCAGAGAGCAATGGTTTCTATCATTAGCCATGTCTCACTCAGTGGGTTTCAAACTGTTGGATGCCTTTAGGGGGCGCCAGAGCACTCAAGGGGAGGTGAGATGCAAGGAAAAATACTCAAAATGAGCAAACTTAGGGACGAAATATATTTTGTACATGCACAACAGAAAACATACATTTAATGACAATTTGATGTAATTTCTTTGTTCATTTTTGCAGCTTCAAAAATGCAATTAGTGGACTGTAGATACTTCAGACTTGAACCTACTGTTATGTTGCTCTGGAAAAAATGTTTTTCACCTACAACATAATTAACAAATAATTTTGATATATATATTTGATACTGTAGGTTTGCCCATACCTCGTTAAGAACATCTTAGCTGTCCACACTGTGTTGGAGCTACTTTTCAAATGACCAGACCAAAGTGATCTACTTACACTAATAACATTTAATATATGTTTAACCATATGAGACAAATATACATTATATATATATTATATGTTCATGTTCATTCATGTTGTTCAATAGATTGAAATGATTGATCTATTAACATATATTCAAGATTGAACAACAAGAATCAATAGTTGTACTGTTGCTACTCTAGTTCTAGAGATTTAATACAAAATATATGTTTATTTTTTATTTTAATTTTAATTTCTCATGATCTAACAGTGCTACCATTATCTACTGGTAGATGCTGATCAACTTTTTGGGCACCTCTGCTTTGAACTGTTACGAGCAAATTTTCATCAATACCGTCTTTACTGTATGTGTGTGTGTGTGTGTGTGTGTGTGTATATATATGTATATATGTATATATATATATATATATATAATGAAGTATTAAATGATGAGGTTAATAAACCTCAGTTTAATATTTATACATCTAGTTTTATAGTTACATTTGAAATTGCAATTACAGAATTGGTAAGCTTAAAATAAATTAAATTATAAGAAATTATACTCTTTCAGTATTATTCAATATTTAATGAAAAAACTGTGAATCATGATTTTCACAACTGCTGTCCAGCGGTTAACACCAAGAGTGAAGCTGAGTTCAGGGACATTTCATTAGTCTTTTCTGTCAAGGTTTTTTGTATGTCACAGGAGTGTGTGCACAGGACATGGTAAAATGTTTATATAATCAGCCGTTCATTTACATTCACAGAGCAGGCAACGCCACGCTGGCCTCAGAGCAGCTGGATTTCTGCAGGTTTCACTGTTTTTACGAACATCATGAATAATTATTCAGGTGTAGCTGCCAGCTCAGTGGAGAGAAGACAAACTCTGCCTGGTTACAGACCACAGCCAACGAGGAGAAGACCTGCCAAACTCTTCACCAAATCTCATGCTTTCTGTCTCAGACATTTTCTCCCTTTTCTTCCTTCTTTTTTAACACCTATTTTAAAGAATGAAAAAATCTAAAATATACTTTGTAAGCGGTTAATTTTTTTTTTATTAACTAATGTCTTAGATTTAAAAAAACCCCACAACTAATCAAGACTGAGGCCAGCTTCATTGTGGACGTGTGAGAATTTTTCTTTTTTCCAGTGAATTAATTTTAGGATATTTGTCATTCAGGGCGTCCACCAAACGTCAAGCTTTTATTTTCCTGCAGAACTTTTCCACAGACAGATTAACCGAGTCACCGTCTCAGCCGTGACTCTTTCCTTTTTCCTTTTCTCTCAGACATCTGCTACAGTTCCAAACAGTCTTTAACCCCAGCTACACTCTCAGCCAATCAGGAATCGCCCCGTGTGCCCTCATTTCTCATTTGTCGCCCACATCAATGAAACCATTCCTATTGGCTGTAGTAAGAAATTCTATTACACATAAGCAGTTTTGAAGATTTGGAGAACAAGTCGTTCTATTGATGTCGGAGGCTATTCAGAGCTACCCAGGCGTGATTAGCATAAATACCGATGTGCGTACGAATGTGCGGAGATCTCTGTGCCTTTTTTAACAGTTGGTCTGGCTGTATGAAAACCTGTTATTCACCTTGTCCCGATGTCGGTCAGATTCACCTGCAGTTATTTTTGTTCTCACTCAAACACAAACTCACACACACAGTAGAGAACATGCATGCACACAAAAATCAGGCTCATTCTGCATGAATAATTTACCACTTCGATTCGACACTGGCCACGGCGCACTGTGACAGTTTGTGTTTATGTGTAGGTTTTATGTGTGTTTGGAGCCTCTGCTTGTGCACACACACACACATCAACATTAATGCTCTCTTAAAGGTTTTTCTCTTCCATCACAAACTCTTCGTTACATTGTCGGTTTACCTGACCCATCTTTGCAAACACACACACACACACACATGCCCGTGCTGTTTCTTTCGTTAGTCTTATCGCCTCTTTATCAATGACGATGTGTGCAAAAGCCACAAAGAAAATCTGCCTCATGTTTATTTATTCCGCACCCCAGCCCGCCTTCTATCACATGAAGTGTGGATCCAACTTTCTCTACGCCGAGTGATAAAAACATGCCTACTGGCCATGGGAGCAGAGACACCGACGCAGCAGTCAGACTGAATTAAAGGCCGTTTTACTTTCAGCTCAGTGTAGCACAACACACTCAGCCTGTATTTGCAGCCTTGTGTGCAGTTAATTCTCAGTGGGTGGGGAAAGAGGTGTGTTTACATGTGTTGTTACTTCACACAGTGAGCTGTGAGCCTGATCCATCGCCCCATATGTCTTCATGCTGGTTAGTATATGTCACGCCTATGGAGCTGACAACAGAGCTCAGTGATCTCCACACTGACTGTGAGCCTGTGTTCTCTTTAGCCTGGGCCATGACATTTACCTTGCTGCCTCGCTTGGTGAATGACTGGAATATCATGCCTCTATTATCTTGCCTTCCAAGTGTCTGTGTGTATGTGTGTGTGTGTTAGCCAGAGTTATTTAAACCATATATTGGTGAAAATACACCTTTGTCTTTCCTTGAAAATCCTGTGGTAACTCGAGCATGACCAGATGGTAGTTAAACTGTGTCATTGTGGCTTTGGAAGAGTGTGTCAGGAAGTAGAGATTTTTACTGGATTATTCTGAGCTCCCTCTCATAAGGTATTCAGATCAGACAGAGGAATTAGTAAAAGTTGGTGAGACAAAAGGAGAGACTGAATGCATGTAGTGGCCCATAAGCTCTCACGCTGGGCATGCACAAGCACAATGGTAAACAGAAACAGCAAGACATTCACAGCTTTTGTCCAACTTTGTTTGCTTTTACTCAGCGTTAGAGCAGCAGCTCAGCCAGAATCCTTCAGCTCAACATTTTGACAACTTGAATTAGAATAAACCTAATGTGAAATTCTTTCCTAGGGCAAAAAAATAATTCTTGACCCTCCAAAAACTTTCCATTTAATCTGTAGTTATTTACAAAAGCCTGGAGTGGTCAGAATAACATGAATCAATAGCTATTTCAATCAACATATAATATATATATAATGTATATTTGTTTCATATGGTTAAATATATATTAAATGTTATCAGTGTAGGTAGATCACTTTGGTCTGGTGATTTGAAAAGTAGCTCCAACAGAGTGTGGACAGCTCTGGTTTAAAGCACCAAAATAAAAATAACGGTTTTACGTTTCCATGAATAATTTTGATTAATTGAGATTAATTAATATAACAGAAACAGAAAATACACATCTTTGCTTTTCTACCAAACAAATGTCTTGGAATCAAATTTCATCACAGATTGTTTTGTGGCTGTTTAAACATTAAATACTGAAACTCGGTCTGAAGTCTGAACTAAGAGAGAGCCTTGGTGGTTAATGGTCTGTGGATGCTGCACGAGCGTCTGCATAAAACTAAGCAGCATAAATAATTGAGATGTTTGTGTTGTTTCTTCTCGTAGCTGCGTAACCTGAGTGTCCTGGACCTGCGGCACATCTCAGAGCTGAACAACGAGACTGTGATGGAGGTGGTCAGGCAATGTCGCAACCTCAGCTCCCTCAACCTCTGCCTCAACTGGAGCATCAACGACAGGTTGGTTGTAAAAAATGTAACACATACAAACAAACGTTGCAAGCAGTTTTGGGTTTTTTTGCCCAACATCAACATGGGAAATCTCATGCAGGTAGAAAAATAAAAACATCAAAAATAATAAATAGAATTGATCAAAACAGACAACTATGTTAGAACTATGTAGGACTGCTAGGTAATAGCCTACCGCTACCAAGGCGCTTCAATGGTCATTACCATTTAACAGCTCTGAGAAAAATGATGAATGAATATTGGTGTTGCACCTAAAGTCTAAATGACTTGACTAATGCCTCATGAATGTCACAGATGACAAGACTCATCGATTGGTAATATTTCACAAGTGCCTAGCTCTCAGATATTTATGGAAAGTGGTCGTCATGTCTAAGATATCTCACTAATGCTTCGTCTCTAATAGGCGCAATGCTCGGAGGTCGTCTGCATTGCAGTCGTCCTCAGTGTAACAAGATACAGGATTGGCCTGATTGGTTTATTAACTGTGTTATCACTGGTGAATGATTAGATGTTTTAAAGACCGCTCAGAGAACCCCATCTCTGAGCGAAAGCTGACTCTGAATCTAAAAAACCACACAGATGTTTTTGAAAAGACGGTTGCAGTGTCGGTAATTTACACCATCTCGGTGTGTTGTTCACATATTCAAATAATCAAAGAGAAGAGCAAAAACAAGCATGCCACTTCTAGTAAAAGAAACGGCTCCTAATGCAAACAGTGACGTGACAGGAAGATGGACAGCAGAATTAAACAGGAGTTAAAAGTACAACAGCAGTTTCCTGCTCCTTTGTTTTTCTCCTGTCTTTCACTCAGGTCACCTTTCTGCTCCCACCGTATTTTTTATTTCCCAAAGTTGTCAAATTGAAGAGAGTCGGCACGGTACGATGGGAAGAGTAAACCATCCTGGCTTTTATTTATTATCTTTTGTTTTATTCATATGTTTCTATATTATCTATTGATTTACAGCTGAGGCTGAGGCTCCTCTGTCGACCATACTGCCTCGCTGCAGGTAACACAATATTGAATGTGCCACGGCTGCATCCAAACAATAGGTAGAAGCAAACTCTACGTGTGTGTCTGTGTGTGTGTGATTGAAATCACTCTTGCATTATTGAGTTTGTACCACACATGTGGTGGGAAACCTTATGGTAATAGCTTACCTACATCCTTTCAATGAAAAAACATGGAGTTTGGTGAAATCCTCATAGGAGCACATGGTGTTATCAGCCTCTCTTCATAACACACACACACACACGAGCGCACACACATACAGGTTCACACGCAGACACACACACTGGCAGTCTTGATTGATTCAAGGCTGCTTTGATTCAATAACGATATTTTGGTTGGGGGATGAAGGTGCATTTTTGTTTGACTGCATTCGTCTGGATCACCAGTGGGAATATTAGAATTTGAAAAGTGTGTGTTTTTTGTGTGAGTGAGATTAATGCAGCATTAACTCAGTGTGTGTGTGTGTGTGTGTGTGGCAGGATGAATCAAAGACAAGGGAAGGGGAAACGCCATGGTTGACAGTCATGGTCGAATAGTTACTCATGCCTGCTGCACCAGCGTCACCATTACCACCACCTCCACCAGAGGACTTAACAATCCATCAAAAACAAAGCCTGCTACAGACACATGTGTGTGTATGTGTGGTCTTTCTATAGTCATACATACAGAGACAGAGTTTGTTCAAAAAGCATCTTTACGAGGACGCTTTGTCCCTCTGGGGACATTTTGGAGGTGCCTACAAATTTACCAGATATTAACCAGATTCAAGACTTAGTTTGAGATACGAATAAGAAACATGTTGAGGTGAAGTTTGGGTGAAAGGCGAGGATGAGGCAGGTATTTAGACTAGGTATTTAGGGTAAAAGGCTAAGTGAGTACATAATGTCAACGAAAAAACCAGGACAATACACACACACACACAAAAAAAAACAGTCAGTGTGTGTCTGTTGTGTACATGCCTACTGCTTCTCAAGGACTCGGAGCACATAAAAGCCTCCAGTCATTGGTTGCTTTATTGTCACATTTTACAGTCACACAGTTCGGAGTGGAGCAGAGACTTGTATAAAGGGAGGAAACGGGCTGGGTGGTCGTCACGCTGTGAAGAATGTGGGGGTCTGTGTGCGTGTGTGTGTGTGTTTAGCAGGAGTGCATGATAAAGTGTGTGAGTGAGTCTGGTCCAAAGAAAGGGAAGGGTTGACAGAGCCAGATGGTAGGAAAAGGTGGAAATAACTGTATTTGTACTTAGCGTTATTTATTCCACATGTAGAGTGAAAGATGTCGACCGTGGTCGATGTTGAAAATTCAACAAATCAATCCTCACTGTATTTTAATGAGCTGCAAGTGTTAGTGGTTTAACCTGAGTGTACTCTGTGCTGCCACCTCTAGGTTTTTTTCTGGTTTTGCTTCTCTTTAAAATTAGTGTTTACCAGTGTTTACCAGTAGGTGGTACTAATGTGACTCAGAGGCAGAGCAGTTGCCCTTGAATGACACAGAAGAAGCAGCATTTTTGGTGTAGTTTATTGGCTGTTTAATGGCTTAGTGGTTAAGGAAGCAGACTTGGGTCCGGAAGGTTTCAGGTTCGAATTCACCAGCTGCCAAGTTACCACTGAGGTGCTCTGAGCATGACACCGTCCCCACTCACTGCTCCCATTAAAGCTGCCCACTGTTCTCTTTGGTGATGAGTTCAAAGCAGAGGTCACATTTGGTTGTGTGCAGTGGTGAGCTGTGTCACAATGACCTTCCTTCCTTCAGCTGCAGTCATGGTGGAATTTTAGCGAGATATTATGTTTTTCAAGTTTCTCATTACTTTAATTTTTTGGAGGTGTGCAGCTTTATTTAAGAGGGTAGGATCTGCACTTTACCTCATGTTCCACTAGTTGATATTGTTAATGTAATAGGTTTAAACAGGAAGTACAGTATGTAGTGTTGAGGCAGACACAAAGACCCACGGCTTTTGTCCAACTTTGTCTTACACTTGGCGTTCTCTACAGTGTAACAAGCTGAGTGTCGAAGTTTTTATGCCTGATTTCTTTTCATTGAACGGACTGGTCCAGTGGTCTGTGGTGATTGCTACTGGGTTTTCAAATGAATACAGAGTCACCGAGATGAAGTGTGTTTGGCTACGAGTTCAAATGGTCAAAAGGCGTCAAGGTCGAGGAAGTAAAAACACACATGCACATAGCTGCTTTTACAGAATACTAGTGAAGCCCAGAATGACTCAACCCTCTGTCACATTAGCACTCTGAGGATACAGCTGGCTCAGTGCGTGTGTGTGTGTATTGCTAAAACAGTGAAAGCAGACTATGAGCAGGTAAACAGGCAGAGGAAATGACCCTTTATTTCCAGGATCAATTTGTTCCCTGTCAACAGGCCAATGGAAAGATACATCCCAGCGGGGGTAGGCATTTCTGTCATTTCTTCCCCTATGGTTTTTCTCACTCTCCTCTCTTCTTTCTTTTCGTCTTAAGTAAACAATGTGTCCTGTGGTTGCTCCATCTTCTTCTGTAATAGCCAAAACATAGCATCCAAGTGTTAGAATGTGAGAAATGATGACCAAATATGGACTTCCCATCGTCACAGTCCGTCAGGCAGATTGTGACAGTGGGACGCCTATCTTTTAGTCGCCATCATTTCTTGTGGAGAAGGGATGTGATGTGCAGCAGGTGGTCATTGTGGGCCCTGTTATTTTTTCTCCACTGACGATAGGAGACCAAAGTGGGCTGTGTTCAAATGTCACAGAGTTTGGAAAGTGGGGAGTGAGATGTGATCAAAGTGAAATGGCAGAGCAAATGGCAGCACTCACTTTTCAGAAACAAGACCAGAACACAATGTCTGAGTTAAACGGTTTCTCTTTCTTTGCTCCTCGACATTGTTGCTTTCAAAGAAACTCGGTTCAGTGTGTTTGGTTTGGCTGTGAGTACAGTTACTTTTGATAGGATGTTTCTGTTGAATCTCAGAGTTGGTTTTCCCTTTATAGTGGTGATTCCATCCATCCATCCATCATCCATCCATACACCCATCCATCCATCCATAAACCCATCATCCACCCATACACTCATCCGTCTGTCCATCCATCCATACACACATCCATCCATCCATCCATCATCCACCCATACACTCATCCATCTATCCATTGATCCATCTTCCATCCATACACTCACACACCCATCCATCCATTGATCCATCATCCATCCATACACCCATCCATCCATCCATAAACCCATCATCCATCTGTCC
>NC_024328.1:6711764-6718563 GCF_000523025.1 Cynoglossus semilaevis | reverse complement strand
CTCATCCATCCATCCATCATCCACCCACCCATTCATCCATTCAGCCTTACATCCATTCATCTGTCCATCCATCCATCCATCATCCATCATCCATCCATCCATCATCCATCCATCTATTCTAGACACATAACCAGTGTGAAGATGTTTTTTCCACCACAAATATGAAGCCAAATTCCGCTAGCCTCTCTATACTGTATAAAGCACGTTTTGAGTTTTTCGTTGGTTTTACCGCTGATTGTTAGCAATTATAGGTCAGTCGTCAGCCGTTGTCATGGCTAAAAGCAGATATTTTAAGTTACTATTCTAAAGTGACTCATTACTGCAAGGGGCTTTGGTTCAATACTTGCCATTTCCTAGAATCCCCACTGTTCATTCAGACTTCTTTTTTGTTTGCATTCATTCCTTTCTTCACTCAAACAGGGGCATTAATATTAATTTTTCTCTTTATTAGCTTTTTCTCCAGGCAAACATCCCATGCATATCTTTATCACTTGTGAGCATCACAAATCACAGCCCAAATTGGGTGTTCTACATTTTTGTCCTCGCTCACAGAAATCTGACTGGATGAAAGATGACTCGAGGCCCTCTTTGACTTTCAGGAGCTTATAAAGCAAAAAATAATTGGAGGAAAGTTTCACAGGAACACACTTACTTCAAAATTGGAGTGTGGATTCTGAGCTGTTTTCATTGGAGGCCTATTCCAAATAGCTTCTGTAGCAGCCAGCTGGCAGATTTTACAGCACCGACATTAGTGTTAAATCCCACAACTGAATGATATGATACATGATACTTCAGTATGATCAACGATGTGTCAAGTAACTGCAGGGTTCTTTACTTTTTTGGGTTAATGTGGTGAGGGCCAGTATTCATGTGGGTTGCTACTCTGCACATTTCACAGGTGAAGCTAGTCGTACAAATGAGTTTGATTTTCCCATTAAGACAATATGCTGTAGAGTCACCTACTTACTTTAGTTTTTCTTATTGAACACCAGTGGCAACATATGTTTAATTCTTTTTTTCATTGACTTAAAATTGTAATAATCAGGCTTTAGGGGAATTTATTTTTGGCATGGTAATATAATTTAATTTAACTACTAAATGCTTACATTTAAAAATTGTTTTCTGTGTCCCAATAAACAGGACAAAAAAAAATATTTTGATTTTAAAAAAGTGTTAGCTGTGCCAGCATCAGGTAATAGTATTTAGGGAAGATTTTGAAGTTCTAAATAAATAGGGGCAGTGGTGCCTTAGTGGTTAAGGAAGCGGACTTGGGTCCGGAAGGCTTTTAGGTTCTAGTCCACCAGCTGCCAAGTTACCACTGAGGTGCTCTGAGCATGGCGTGGGTTAAAAACAGAGGTCACATTTGGTTGTGTGCAGTGGTGTGCTGTGTCATAGTGACAAGGAGTTCACTTTCCTTTCCTTCCTCCTTTCCTAAATACTGTCTAAATGCCAGTGCTGGAAACAGCTGCTGAATGAGTGTGAATTATATTAGGAGCTATGTTGCTGCACTTCTACATTGCCTTAGGACATCCTTATGAAATGAATGTCTTTCAACACTGTCTGCCACCACAAAGTAAGATGACGCCTTTAATAAGAAATTCAGTTTATTATTTAGCAAGACAAACACAATTTTCATTTAATACCAATTTCTAAAGCGTGGATTCTTGGATGGACATTCAGTTTTTTTGCTTGACTGGCCTGCCTGCTGTCCACAACTCTCTCCTATTGAAATGTCTCCTCATCAAGATCGATCTTGTTACCATAAGTTCCACTAAAGAAATAAAAAACTTCTTAGAACATCCCGACTCTCTACTATTGACATAGCTCTGCTAACATTCAAATTACCGCACTAAAAGGCGCACTTAAAAACCTGTAATTTCCTCAAAAATCGACAGTGCGCCTTATGTATTACTTCTGGTACACATGATGGTACACAACTGAAGCACACTAGGAGCCAACAATGACGTTTAACTCTGTTATCACAGTTAGAAGATGATCAACAACAGTTGTTACAGTACAGTTGTCTAACCCAAATCTGTGCAACGTCGCGTCGTGCCTCCCAACACCCTTGCATTGTGTTTTTGTCGATATATGGTGCGATGCAGGGCGACTCAGACGCATGGCTGTCGATTTTTCGTGGTCAAAAACTATTTTTATTTCTCCTTTTTTATCGAAAAACACAAACTCTTTCTGCAAAACAACATCCGCACTTCCGCACGGAACAGCGTCAAAACTCCAGTCCTCCAGTGTCCAACTTAGGTCACTACCCTTTTCCACAAATCTCCATCCCTATTGATCTGTGACTCCATGCGTGCCCATCTCACCGATATTGTTGAAACCCAAGTGAAGAAAACTAATTTGGGGCTTGCCATCATTCCGTGTGGATTAACCACTGAATTTCAACCGCTAAATATTGGTGTTAACACGGCGTTTAAAGTTAAAGTGTAGGAGCACTGGATGACAGGAGGCGAACACACATTCACCAAGACAGGGAGGCAACGCCGGGTGAGTTACGCTACTGTCTGCTAATGGATCGTGGATGTCTGGGCTAAGGTATCAGATTCAAATGTTGTTCGAGCTTTCACGAAGGCCAGAATCATCACTGAACAACTAATTAACAACAACGAGACTGACTCGGATATTGATGAGAGTGATCCAGATATGTTTGATTGTTACGCTTAATTGTTTCGCTGACTGTTTTGTTTCGCTTAATGCGTCTTATAAGCCGGTGCGATTTATACAGTGCCGTGAAAAAGTATTTCCCCCCTTCCTGATTTCTGTGTTTTTTGCATATTTGTCACACACTAAGGTTTCAGATCATCAAACCAATTTTAGTATGACACAGAGACAACCCAAGGAAATAGAAAAGGCAGTTTCTAAATGATGATTTTATTTATCAAGGGAGAAAAAATTACAAACTTGTCTGGCCCTTTTGTGAAAAAGTAATTGCCCCCTGAACCTAATAACGGGTTGTGCCACCTTATTAGAGGGTTTTCTAACATGAACGGCCCGTTTAAGATCACACCACAGCATTTCGATAGGATTTAAATCCGGACTTTGACTTGGCCACTCCAAAACCTTAATTTTGTTTTGAGCCATTCAGAGGTGGACCTGCTGGTGTGTTTTGGATCGTTGTATATGAAAATATTCCCGTTCATTGATAGTGCGCCTTATAATGCGGTGCGCCTTTTGGTCCAAAAATACGGTATGAGTAAAGTTTGGGGTTAGAATCTGAAAAGGATTAAGTGGCAGAAAAGGGATGGATGGAAATTTGGATGACAATGCAGAAATTGTATTCAATTCAGTGGGAAAAAAACAAAACAAAAAACAAGTGAGTAAAAAGCCTGAGCATAGGTTACCTTTAAAGTTGCTTGCATCATCTAATCATAATGCACATCTTTCATCTGCACATAGAATTCCTGCAACTGCTATTTTTAGGTTCCCATTTTTGGTTTTGTCGAATCTTTTCCAAATGCCATGGGAAATGTCAGTTGAGCCTGAACCAGCGGCCGACAGACATTTGTCCTTGTCTTGTTTCTTCACCACCTGTCTCACCAGATTTCAGCGGAGCTGCTTGAGGGACCGTCCTCTGTTCTGGTCTCTGTATTTTCTTCCCTCCATGCTTGTGTTTTCAAACATCCAGCACCAAATCTACAGAGTTAACAAAGATCATTTTGTGCTTTCTGTTTTTTCTTCCACCCAGGAAGTTGTAGCCAGGGAATGCGCTGTCTTCAAAGGATTGAAAATTAAAAACCACGGCCTGTCTTTATTTACTCAGGCCTGTTTTGTTGAAGCAGATTGGCTCTCAGTGGAGATTAAAGTCCTGCTTTGCAGAGTGGATGCACAAGATGAGCCCGTCAGAAATGATAGAAAGAAAGAAAACTAGGAAGAATACGACAGTCAGTGGAGACGGGGATAGTTAGTTGCAGCATGTTGGCACCTGCTCCATTTTTGTCTCTCTGTTTTGGGATTCATTTCTGACTTTTTTCGCACTTCACTTCTCCTCCAGTTATCAGTTTTCCCATCTCTGTTTTTTGTCACATACAGAAACCAAAGTGATTATTTCTGGCAGGTTGGGTGTGAAAGTATGCGATGATAAACATACTGCTGTGGTTATTAATTTTGAGTAATGGTGGTGTCAAACTCTGGTGTCTTGATAAGTATCAGTGATGGAGGAACATCCGTGGCACGGCACAGAGACACAATGAAGGCAGGCAGCTGGAGCTCATACTGGAGGCTACAGCAGTGTTTCCCAAACTTTTGTTCTGGGGATCCATATTTTAAAGTCACAAACCTTTGCGACCCATGTCAATAGACATTATTCGTAAACTCCTGGGAAACATGATGCAAGACGACCCAAAAAAACCCCCAAAAAAACTCTTGCGACCCACCATAGGGTTGCGACCCTGTTGGGAAACAATGGGCTACAGTGTCACAGATAGGCAGTGATCCAGGACCAGTAGCATCTTAATCTTCTAAGTGAAAGCTCAGAGCATACATCAATGTATCTCACCGTAATAGATTTAAATAGGACAATCTGTTATTATTTATGATTTTTATTTAAAAAAAAAAATTGCATCTGAATTTGTTGATTCTCTGAAACAGTAACTTACCTGAAGTTTAGAAAAAAGTTCTTTGTGGAGATATTTCTTTTATTATCATCATCAGTGGAAAGGCTTAGGTTTGTCCTCTGAAAATGATGCCAACTCTTCCTGCTGCTCCAGGGTCTTTAGTGTGATTGGAGTGCTCTCATGTCTGGAAGTCATAAGATTTGATTTGTGATACTGTCAGATACAATTGAGTGGCTGGAGAATTAAATAATCTTTTACCCTCCCTCAATTGTGTTGAAGTGTCTAAAGACTCGAGGAACCCACATAAAAGGCTAACTGTGAAATCTGTGAAGTCCAGGGCTGTCTTTTTGTTAAAAGAGAGTGGAGCGGATGAGTATGTCGTCAGGTGGTGCTATACACGGATGATGGCTTTGTTTATATTATCTGTTTCTACGCCATTGGATTGTACTATGTTCACCATCTTTCGCTTGTGTTGGATTTTTTTTTTTGGGGGGAACTTTTTGCCCTTCATCATTGCTCTCAAGCAAGATGTTTTTATATCCTAGATTATGACTGTTATGTTAGTGCAGTTGAGTGACATGAGTACCATGAGTAGCAATGTGTGAGTTATGGCAAAAATCAATTTATATCGTACAGTTGGAACAGAACTCCAACGTAAGTCGAGGAACAGCGTAAAAGAGTGTCCATTTAACCTCATCCCTAATTGGTGTGGTTTTACAATGTTTGAAAACACACACATTCTATACGGAGAGACTGAGCTCCTGTCTGTACAGTAAACGCAGTAACGAGTTCTCCCTTGATCCACTTTACCAAAACACTAAAATCTATCTATCTATCTATCTATCTATCTATCTATCTGTCTGTCTGTCTATCTATCTATCTATCTATCTATCCATCTATCCATCTATCCATCCATCTATCCTTGTTATTACTGTTGCTTTACTAAGCCTGGTATCTGACTTTGACTCATGGAGTTAGTCTGACTTTACCCCCTGCCTCCTTGTCCTCTTCACATGTAGGGTAAGGGTAGGGTCATGGGTAAAAGTGATTAGAGTCACTCTGAATGCATCAGCTGATGGAGTGGATAATGTAATCACACAGAAATGTTCGCATGAAGTGCCCTGTTGGCCAGGAACCAACGCAGGGATCTGACATAGGTGACACTTCCTCTGTGAAAATTCCAAGGCCACGTCTGCAACAGTAATTCACTGGACCCCCCCACCCTTTTACCCCCCCGAGCATCACGCCATTTTAAATCTGCTCTGGAAATACTTTTCTACATGAGATAACACAGTTTTGTTTTTTTAAGTCCAGTCCACAATGTAGACTTTACTGAATGTGCTCGAATGTAAACAAAAAATCAAACAAAAAAACCTCCAACAGTGTTAGAGAAGAGCGGCAGGGCGATCTTTTCGAAAAGTAGAACATATTTACCCTCAGAATCTGTTGTTCCTCGGCTCAAGTTCAGGTTCTTGTTCTCGAATATGTTTGCATTACAGGTGGTGCACAGTGGGGGCTGTGGCTTATGATGGTTATCCATGCTGTGCGGGTCAGACAGTTGGCAGTCTAATCTAAATGGTAAAGAGAGCATGGGGCTTGACTGTCCTTGTTTCACCATGCAGGAGACTTGGCATTTGGCCTTCCTTCGGGGACCAAAGCTGTAATTTTCTGTCTCTTCCTCTGTACTGTGGCTTTTGGAAGACTGGGTCAAATGAATAAAACAAAAGCCCCATTCAAAACATTTCTTTTAAATGCTCATCCTTTTATGCTTTATTTCTTTATCATCAAATGAACACATGTCCTTGTGCCCTTGTTCTGTCCCGGCAGCACTTTTTAAAATAATAATGTCTCTTTTAATGTTTTGTATTTCTGTTTCTTTATTAATACCATCTTTCCTCTCGTTTTTTTTTTTTTTGAACTTCACTTTGTTCTTCCATCTCCTTATTCCTCTGCGGAGTATATCTCCCTCCATCTCACCCTCCTGTCCCTGTTATCCTCCCTGCAGCACTCCCTCAGTCCTTATGTGTTGCATTCATTTGTGTGATCGCCTCTATCTTACCCACAGCACATCCGCTGCCCAACAAATGAGAACAGGGAAAAGGCAGCAGCAGCTCAAGAGGGGAGGCTCAAGATGCCGGACCCGGAGAGCAGTGTTTAATGAAGCCGGGCTAAACCAATTTACTGCTTCCCTTTGAGTCGCAATGTCCCATGGGGGGCAGCTGCACCTA
>NC_024328.1:6690745-6711717 GCF_000523025.1 Cynoglossus semilaevis | reverse complement strand
TTTCTGGTACCTGTTTGTCTGAGACTTCTGTAATTAGCCACCACCATTGAGGGGGGTAATTGAGAATTAGGGTCATGTTGAAAGATCCTCAAAGTGAATATTTTTATGCAAATGTTCAGTAGCAGACCTAGATTAAGAAAATTACCCTGGGTTTTGAGCACAGGAGAAATAGGAGAAAGCTATTTTCCAGCAGAGAAGAGAGAGGAATTGTGGGTACCGCAGCATGGTAAATGGATCCAGGGACTGTGTGTCCGCTCACATTTGTTTGGTCCAATATTTCTGTGTTTTTGTCCCCAGAGATAAATGTTTTTGCTGCATGGCTGATTTACTGTTTCCAATCGGTGTTTTAAACCGTGCCCTGTGATGGGGGCCGATTAATGAGGTAAATTGGAGTTATTAACTCCTATTGTTCCTCACCTGGTTCGGATTTGAACCTCCTGGGAACAATATTGTGCTGATTGTTATTCTTCTCTGTTTTGGCCTGTGGTAAAGCTGCAGCCTCTGGCTGGTTGTGCACATCTTCTCTCTTCAGCCAGAGAACTGCAAAACATGGCAACTTGGATTTCTTCAGATTACACCAAGGGTGTATAAATATCTTAGACCAAGTCGTACAGACGTACATGGTGTTCTGGGACTGAGTTCAGTCTCATGTTGTGAGATGTTGTATTATGATTAATTGTGGTTATTGTTTTTAGTTATTACTTATTTGGATGATGTGTGTTTTTTTTTCTGCACAATTAATTAATTGTAAAAACACCGTAACCATAGCAAACAGTTAATCAAAGTAAATCGGTTTAACTATGTTTTGAATATAGCATGTGAGCGAAACATGCAGGGAGTGAGAAGAGTCATGAACTTATGGATGTGGAAGAGAGAGTATGAAGAACGTTTTTCATTAGAGACGTATTAATATTATTATTAATATTTTTCTTATATCTCAGTACAGCTTTTACTGTTTTTGCACTCACACCACGTGTGTCAGACGCACTGTAAAAAAAAAATCTGCAGTAGAACACATTCTTCATTTATAGTAAAACAGTTGAATACAGTTGAAAAATACATTGTTTTAATTTAAAATTTACATGGGAATTTTTTTTTATTTTAACAGTTTAAACAGCAGTCGTGGTTAATTTACGGCTTGATAATGTTGACTTTACAGTTAAAGTGTGCTTGATTCCTTATTTTTCTGTACAATTAACGGTATAAATTGTAAACTACAAATTTATTCTGTAAAAGATACCATAGATTCTTGCGAATATTAAGGTCCAAACAGAAATTCTCTAAAAATTACAGTAAATGCGTGATAGAAAATTAAATTTTAAAGTTTTAAATACAAACTCTTTATTTAAAGTCCAAACTTTGCCAACTTTGCCAGCACAATAAACTGCAGTTAAAAACACTTTACTTACAAACTGTAACAGTTTGAAAAAGACAGCGATTATTTTCTTCTTTTTACACTCAACTTTGGTGCCTCTGTAGATGAGAACAAACTCCTTCATGAGAGAGAGAGAAAGAGTTAGAACAAAATTAGTTTTGTTTCTTTTTATAATGATTGCAGTGAGCAAAATGAGTGGACAGATTTAATAGGTACACACCCTTAACAACAAAATATCTGCAGTGTATATCATATCAAACGTACCTTTTATCACATCATCCCTCAACAGGTCCACTCATGGTTCGCAAGGTCTGAGATCAGTGTCAAGACTCTGGGACTGACCAATAACACACATTCAACTTTGGTGCCTTTCTCAGGATTTATTGAAAAGAAACACCTTTAAAAAGAAAGTGTGAACTGTAGTTTTACCAGGTAGTCTGTGTTGAAGCAGTAGTAACTGCCAAACATCAGGCAGATGTCAGATGTGAAGAAAGTGATGTGGTTGTTGACAACCTCTCAGTCAAAGCTCAATATAAATGTCTCAGCACCAATGCAGGAGGACCCTAGGAATAAAAAAAATAATAAAAAAATTAAATTAAATGACAACAGCTTCAATGTACTGTTATGGTGGCCATAGAAATGCGATTTTAAAGCTGCATAACTCGAAAGCACTTGCTTACAACTTGTTGCAGTTGAAAAAACGTCAGGGTTCATTGCGGTGGAGTTTGCAATGCAAAGTATATGCTTTTACAGATTTGACGTTTTCTCCACGTGTTATATGTTATAAGAATATATTTCAATGTACAAATCAATCAACACGTCGAGCAGTATAGTTAGCTAGTCAGAGGCTTCAACATGCCAGCGTTAGCGCGATAAAACGCGAGCCACATTTTCCTTAAGCCTACATGATACAGTCCTTTCCTATGCTGTTATAACAGTTCAGCTAGTCGTAAGACTGTCGGGATGTTGACTTAACGTCAGCTGTCTGCAATGTAGCCCTCTCGATTAAACGAATAATTGCAGTTTAGTCAGAGTTTTATAAATATACTTACCGAGGCAACTGCAGAAAACTCTTTGGAAATCCGTTAATGGTCGAGGTGGTCAGATGGAGTGCGCTGATTGGTCTGTTTGGAATTCAGGCGCGTTACTATCAAATGCACTATCGATGGAGATGGTGCTTTTGAAAACCTCTGAACAAAGGCAGTGTAGCCACGACCTCAGAAGCTGCCAATGTTTTGCTCTGTCGCCCCACTCTCACATGAAGTCAAACTTTGAAAACATTTGAAAGGGAAATTGTTAATGTAACTCATGTATAGTGAAATAGACCGGTTCTCTGTAATGTTAACTCCTGTGGTTCCAGACTGTCAGTGAACGCACGTATATAGGTAGGTCTGTGATTGAAAGAACAGCATGTAGAGAAGTTATTATTGTTATGTGGCGTAGTTACAGCCGACAGTAACTGTTAAGGTTTTTCAATAAAAGACCTGTCTGAGATGAACGCCTCTCCGTCATTGTAACGCTCGGCCGGATGTTACACATTACTGAATGTTATAAATATTACAGCAAGGCAATGTAGTTTTTTCAAGAAAAAAATGTTATAAGTACTGTACTTTCCTGATTTACTAATTTACAGTGGTTACGGTGGTATTTTAGAGTTTACAGATTTTTACTGTCATGGTTTGACATGTATTCACCCTATAATTTACAGACATTTTTATCAGTACATGTCCAAACCAAGAGGGCAATGCTAGGTAGCATAGTGGAGCTACATATTAAGAGTGCAGAGCAGAGTTTCCTGGTGTCTGCATGTGTTTGGACCTGGGGACATCAACAGTATCAGACTTGGGGAACCACTGGTCTGAATACAAGGTAATCAGCATCTGCGAAAAAAAAAAAAAAAATCCAACATTACCTCGTCAATTATGTGTCATGACCTTAATGTTCAGTATGGCCTAGTTGGTAGAGGTAAAAAAACTAGAAGCCAAATTCTCTCTGCACCTGTTACACTACATGGGGAAAACAGTGCAGGCACAGAAAAGAGTGCAGACCAACACAGTAACTCTGCTCTCCCTGTCTGCCCTCTGTAGACTCAATATAAAGAAAGCTTTGTACACTGTAGGTCATTCATGAGGTCATGATTTTATCTGATAGTATGATTTCATACACGTACACACACACACACACACACACTCAGTGTCTTACTGAGCCAGTTCTTCCTACAGTCTGCTACAATATCTTTGTGGATTTTCCATGTGCGATGTGGTTGATAAAACAGTCACACTTAGACTCATTGTTCAGATTCACACAGACCAAACCACTCTAAAAAAATCCCCTCTGATTATGTCTTTTGGTGTTTCATTACCATCACAAGTTAAATCACACACCAGCATGCTCACAGCTGCACGCATACATGTACCATCTTGTCTGAGGACGGCTGAGGAACTTACTCTTTGGAAGCACTCGTGGTTTCCGCCTACGGGCAGAATAATAACATGGCACTGGTAAACGAGCAAATCAATACGATGACCTGTGGCTAAGCTAATGTTGAAATTTAATAATCTTCTCTTGTCTTGGCGGCAGCTCAGGTGTTCACACAAGAGAAATCCCGAGAGATAAAAATCTTTGATGTTTAAATGTTTACTCTGTCAGACCTGAAGAGGCTTTGTACTTATCTGATGCAGGAGTTTTATGATTTCCTAAAGCCTTTTTTTCGGTGTAGGCCTGAGGTCTGCTTCCATTACAGACTAAGCCTTTGTCATATTGCGGGGCTGTGTGGTGGTCCCTTATCACCTTGGCTAACACGTTTTTTTTTCTTCTAAGTCTCCATCTATTCTGCTCACGACGCCACCCTTCAAAGGATGGTAATGTATATTTGCTTAGGCTTATACATCCTCAACCAGTGGCTTACATTTCTTCTTTTTTTCTTTTGCCCCATTCCCTATCCATCTCGTCTTTTCACTGGATTTATATTTTCTTTCCATCCTCCATCCGTTGCCTATTCTCCAGCATCTTCTTTCATCAAGGTAATCACCATTTAAACCCCTCCGCTCCAAGGTCCTCTCAGATCCCCACGAAGCCAAACACTATTGAGAGCAGTCTCCAGAGCTTTCTCTCTCTCTCTCTCTCTCTCTCTCTGTGTGTGTGTGTGTATGTGTATAGGTGTGTGTGTGTGTGTGTGTAAATAGGTTTGTGAATCTGTAATGTATTTATAGTAAGCAGGGAAACTTGCAGACGCAGTTCTGGTAAATACATGTATGTATCTAAATGCCTGTGGAGGGAATCTCCTTTTTAGATTCCCATTCTTTAATAGGAGTGGGAACAAGTATTGGCAGCCGACATTGAGATTACGGAAATTTGTCCCAGCGGGAGACAGTAAAAAGGTGGTTGTTGTGGGTTGTGACGGGGGTTGAAGAAGCTTTCCATGAACCAGAAGGACCAGAAAATATGAATAGTGTTCCGTGGATGACCTTGTGGTGTGAGGGTTCCGCCTTCCTGCTGCTCCCTGTTTAGCCGTATGGGAAATGGGAACACAAGTTGATGAAATGCACATGAATGGAGTCTCTCCTCGGTCCTGCTGCTTGAAAGCTCCAGCTCAAATATAAATGGAAGCAGCACAGCAGTCCAATAGTTACATATATTGTACTGTATCTACGCTAAATATATGTGTACTGCAGGTCTTGTGCGGTACAATTGTGCAGCTGCTGCTTACTGGACTTTTTTTTTTATTTGAATTTGTATCTGTTGTCTGTTTCTTTTTGCAGACTTTACTTTTTATATTTAAAGTAAACCTTGAAAATTCTCAAGGAACCGCTGGAACATTTTCCAGCAGCCTGGAATTAATTAAATTAATAATTATTATATAAATAATATAATATTATTATAGCTGAGCCTCCTGCAGTTTAATGTTGTGGAGTATTAGCTTTTGGTATTCGGCATTCACTTTGTATACACTTTTGTGTACTTTACATACACTATATACCTGCCATAAAACCTAAGCATCATACTGAGATTAAACCTGCTGATTAGCCCCAGACCTAATACTCCAAAAATATATTATCCTTAAAATAGCACACAAATCTTAATTAAAAGGTATCAAAGAATAAGATGAGAAGATACATATATTTAAACAAAGTTATAAACCTTCTGCAAAATTACATTCAAAAGCTTCAAGGATTTGAAAAAAAAAGGTTAAACTGAAAAGACAAATAATAGCATGTTTGAATGGCAGATCAGACATGCATTACTGTAATGGCAGGTGAAAATGACTGGTTTCTCCTGCACTGTTGATACCGAGCATAGAAAATCCAGTCATATATTTAAGTCAATGAATATATTGCCCTTTCATAGAGGAATAACTGCTGACAGTGGTGGGAGAATTGAACACAACGTTTGAAAAAGGGCAAAAATCTAAGTGGTTGAGAAGAACGTTTTTTTTTCTTCTTTTTTCTCTTTCCTCTAACATCTGTCTTTGTTCTCACTGTGTGATCAGCACGTTGTCAGTTTAAATTAAATATGTCATGGGTTGCAGGTTAAATGTCATGACATGAGAGGAGAGACATGTCAGCAGAACGTGTTAAGTGCCAGATCCTTTCATGTTCTTTTCTTCCCAGTTCAGGATTTTCTAACATTATCATAATTTTTTTTTATTATGGTAAAAATACAGTTTTTCTTTTATAAAAAAAATGACTTATGTTCATGCCTATTTTATTTCCGTTCACTCTTTATCCTGATCACTTTTTAAATATATATTTATATACAGCCCTATACCCTTTAATGGGGCACTGAGATGACAGTTAGTGCTATTCCTTCTGCCTCTATAGACAACTGGGATAAACATAGAGAACAATAAAGCCTGATGTCACCTGATGTTGTCTCAAAAAACAAGCATGGACTCAAGAGGATAGGAAAAACTTGTCTTTGGTTTGAAATTATTTAAAGTAGGTTTAAAGTGTCTGAGTTGGAAATATGCAGTGGTTTTGAGGAAATTGTCAATGTTGCATTGCACTGGTAGTGTTATTATGAGTCAGAAATCCTACTTTAACAGCTTGAACAGCAAGAGGTTGTGTATTGTTGTTCAGATGAGCGAATATTTCTCACTTTTTGTTATTTACAGTTATTTTCCTTAAATAGTTGCACATGGAAAAATCCTTCATTAAGGATCAAAGACACTTTTAGTAGATTGACAGATAAAGGTGAACACACCATATCACTGAATTCTTTTTAAATTATTGTTGTATAAAGTGTAAAAATGCAAATTGATCCAATAAACCTGGTCTGTATTTGATTAAAAACCACATTCTCCAATAACTCAATTGTAACGGCAAGGTGTAGCGTCAAACCTGCCACTTAAATCTTGCTGAGTGTTTTCATCATTTCACTGTAGCTTAAATACATCGGGTGAGATATAGTTCTCCTTGGATAGTCAGTCAGAGCTATTGAACCCGACAGTGAATATCCCCAAAAATACTTTTTACAGCCTCTCGTAAAAGGAAGAAAAAAAAAATCCTTCATTAGGTCTCAAAATTGTTGATTAGCATATTCAGGAAGGATTGGCCGATGCAGTACACTCTAAATTAATAAACCACTAACTGAGCAGCATTTCATGAGGGAGAGAGAGAGAGAGAGGTGGGGGGGAGGGGGCATTGTGGCAGAGAGATGGATGCCTCCTTTGCCACCTTGTGAAATATGCAATATATCTTCATTTTAACAGGTGTTGTAAATGTCAGGCCACAGATATCCTCTTAATGAAAAGATCACCCCGTGTCCAAACTCTGACAGATGTATCTGGTTTAGGCCCAAAACCGGAGAAGTCGTCTCCCAACACTTTGAGTGAGTGTTAACAAACTCCAGTGTCAGTCTCCTCCTCCTCTTCCTCCGCCTCCTCCTCCTCCTCTTACTCATCCTTCTCCTCATCTTACCAGTGCAACTCTCCACTTGATCAGTCTGAGAATTAAATCCCGGCGCATCATCTGGTGTCACCGCCGCCTTGTGTGGTCACCAGAGAAACTGTTTGGTGAGGATTTAACCTTAGTCTGTTACCTCGCTACTCCTGAGCGCGGAACATGTTCAGTTAATCCATAATTAGATCTTCTAATCCAACAGTAAGGCAGCATTAGAACGACACTGAGGTGTAAGAGACTTTTACACCACACGCACACACACACCCATGCGCGCACACACACAGAGACGGTTTCTCTGTTTTGATTCACTGCAAAAATGTGTGGTTGCCATGCAGCCGAGCAGGTTCCCATGGCTGTACTAAACCTCCCATCTGGACCACAATCTGAAATTTGACAGATGTTGCTTCACAGTTTGATGGTGCAACCTATTGTGCAGTAAGTGGTTTGGCTAACCCTGGAGTTATGAAATCATGCATTTACATTCAGTCAAGGTGCTTCATTAATTCTGCTGGCTGAAGCACGTTTTTTTTTTCTTTTTTTCTTTTTTTATTGTTTTCATCATGTGTAATAAAACAGGCTAAGCTATAATTCAAAGTAATTTTCATCGCACCCCCTAACCCCCACTCCTCCATTTCCAGAAAAGTTGGTACATTTAAAAAAAAAAAAAAAAACGCAATAAAAAGGAGAAGCTGTATTTGGTGAAGCTCAGACCCAGAGAAGTCAATGGTGTTTTCTGCTCAAATTAATGCAGGGCTCACTTTTTGTGTCATTTAGTTTCATGGAACATTATCTGTAATAACAGTTGACTCTTTAACACCACACAGATTTTTCAGTAAAGCCCTGATGAATGGTTTCTTAATACTAGGCTAATTCAAAATGTTCTAAGACAGATGTTAAATTCAAAGGGTCTCAGACTTTAACGACCAACATGTCAATACAAGTCTCTCAGGTTGCTTTTTTTTTCTATCTATTTATTTAGTCGTGAAACCTTGAGCTGTTTTTGTTTTTTTTTATTGTGCATCGTATTTCAACCCACCAAACTGAACACTATTGCAGTTAGCCTTAGCAACAGGATTTTATGTAGCTCCATCTAATTTATTTTTTCTGAAAAAAACATTTAAAAAGCAGCCCTTGTCTCAGTGAGGACAGGAAAAGGCAACTTGCAAAATTCAACAACAAAAACATCTCTGTGAGAAACAATGCTAGGAGAAGTGTTTTCACTAAAATGATGACTATGTAGAGAAATGACTAGTATTTTCATGAAAAGTGTTTTTTTATTTTTCATTTTCGTTTGTCTTGGTTTTATTTATTTATTTTTTTAAACTTCCGATCGTAGTGCTGAATACAGTCTGTGATTGGCCTGAGTGTACCGAACTTCTCCTCAGTAGAACAGTCAATTAAAGAAACCTTCCAGAATGTATAAATGTTCAATCTCAAGTTGCTTTAGTCTCAATTTAATTTATATACCCTGGTGATAGCAATTTATAAATCGTTTTACGTCTGACAAAAAAAAAAGGATTATTTTTCTCAGTGAATGGCCTCGGATAAATAAAGTAACAACACTTTATAGAAGGTTCTGTTGCTTTTCTCAGGAAATGTACAAATCTGCTTCAATCTGCTTTTAATCTTTAGCGTTTGTTTGGTTTCCTCTAGTCACATTTAGAAAAATAGGTTTTCATTCTGTGGATAAATACAAAAAAATGTTCACTGAGTGGTGTTTCCACAGCCTGAAGCCTCTGCTGCTTCAAAGCTGTGCTCCACTGGCTGGACGGTGATGTTTCCAAAGGTTAACGCAGGTTTGAGGATCTGAGAACGCTTAGATAACATTGGCTGCTGTCAATTTGCTTTTAAAGCCGGCAGCGAAAAACTTTTCCCTCAGCTCTTCTTCCCACGCCTTTATGCAAACTTACAGCAGTGTCACTGACATCAATTTAGCCCTAAAAGCTATACCACGCGGAGCCACTGCAGCGCTCATGCCATCACAGCACATCCTGAGGGAAAGACAGGACGGTGAGAAAATGAGGAATCAGCACAACACAGTACAGTAGATGTAGCTTTGTTTTCTTTTTACAGCACACAGGTGTGGTACTTTTGTTATTACAGCAATTAAAGCTGGGGCAATTTAGAACATATTATAACAATACATCTTTATACACCGAAGGATTCCAGCTTTCTCTAAATATAGGTTTTCTTCACATTTTCTGTCATTTTTTTTTTCTCTTCCTACTCTCTTAACTCTTTTTCTTTGTATGCAGCACTTTTCATGTCCTCTATAGCCGAGGAAGTTAACGGGATGTAAATAATAAATGAGGACTTAATCAGGTTTCTGCCAGGGACAGATTATGTAGCTGCAGCCTTCCCTTGATATTAATACTTTGAGTCAACAAAATCGATGCAGTCAGCTATGAGAAGCCAGAGGAGAGAGAAACATCGTTGCTGTATTGATACCTTTGCTTTGAAGTTTTTCGTCACATGATTTTAGGCGCAATTTGCTTAATTAGAGCAACGGTGTTATTGCTTAATTGCACTAAATAAAGTTTCTGTAAGCAGTTACAGAAACTGAACAAATGTGTGTTTGGCAACATTTTAGCTTCAAGCCTTTATTCGTCAAATAATCAGCACATGTCAAACTGAAGGGCGCGGGCCAATTGCGGTCCGCCAAGTCACCATGTGTGGCCGGCGGGAGATTAAGTCTATGCTGTTGATTTTTAAAAATAATAAATTAAAGTTTTTTTCTAAATTTAATTTTAATTACACACTAACTAGAATAAATAATAATCAGTTGCAGAAACATGTATTAATCCAGTCTTCCATTTAAAACTGTCTCTTCAAGGGGAACTGTAGTTGTGATGTGGCCTCCAAGTGAAAATGAGTTTGATATCACTGACACACAGTTATCAACACTGAACAAAGTCAAATAGTGGAATAAATAAACCAAAGTTTACAAAGTTTTGTATCAAACATAGTAAAGTAGAATAGTAACAGTGATCTTCTCGTAAATATACCGTAATATTGTTCAAGTTCCATCAATATTGTTGCCCAGATAGAAATCAGTGAAGATGGAGATCAGGAAACTCTGAATCATGACGGTTGATTATTGCCATATCCAGAGATGAAGGGCACACGAGGACTCCAGCAGTGATGGACTGTTGTTTTTAATAAACCAGATTTACTTTGTTGTGGCAGGCCTGTTTTCTGCCCCAATATGGAGTGCTTTACTGTTTTTTGTTGTGCCTAAAAGCTATTTCAAATGCAGCTGCTTCCAAGTATGTTCATCTATCACAGGACAGCAGAGACACAGAGGGAAGAGAAACCAACCGTGGAACAAGAAAGTGAAGGCAACCAACAAATGTATTGAATGCTAATGGCTTTATTGGACTGATACCAGTTATTAATTAATCCCTCCCCTCTTTGGGACTGAATGAAAGAGGAATGGTTGAGTTAAGGGAAGAAAGCAGCCGCCATCTGTAACTCGCTGTCTGTGCTAATGGCTGTGAGTCAGCTGTAACTGATGGCTGGGTGGCTTTTTCCCCTGAATGATGGGTGTTGGCGTGTCACTCATGTGTTCACTTGTGGTTCCATTATCAGACGTTGGGGTGTTGATGAAGGAATGCTAATGCTCAGTTGTCTTCAGGGGACCGTGACCACGTCTTCTTCAATGTGTCCAGGGCTGTGTCTTAATTTCGGGGCTTGAGAAAAATGCTTCTGAATTTTTCTGCAAGCTGTCCAAAGTCAAATTACCCACCCTGGCCTTCCTCATATTGCTCTCAAATGTTCTTTTAAAAAAAAAAATGAGTTGGGATGAAGCCAAATTAAAAACCGTCTGTTAAGAATGTCCTGTTTACGCCAAATTAAGCAACAAATACAACCTTACACAGTAGTTCTCAACCAATTTTGGCTTGTAACTCCATTTTGACATCACAAATTTCTGGCAATACCACAGGCTTTATTTTTGCCAGTCACACAAGCACAGCCGCCAGTCACAACGTGCTTGCTCAGATATCTTATATTTGTATTAGTATAATAATTATTTCGAAAAAAAAAAAAAAATCTATTCTAGATTGCTAGACATTTAAGGTGACCCCATTTGAATTTGAGGTGACCTCACTTGGTATTGCGACCCCAAGGTTGAGAAAATTATAATGTCAAAGCCTTTTGAGGCTGTTGTATATTATCTGTCTAGAGCATATGTGTCAAACTCAAGGACCGGGGGCCAAATGTGGCCCGCCAAGCCGTTTTGTGTGGCCCGTGGGAGCTTAAAAATCATTTAGTAAAGTCCATGCAGCAGAGTTTCTTAACCTGGGAAATCAAAAGTTTTATTATTACACAGCAATGAACAATATTTGTACCAAATGATTTATGGACAGGTACCGGTCCGCGGACCGGGGGTTGGAGACCCCTGATCCAATCAGTCTTCCATTTACAACTGGCCCTTCAAGGGGAACTGTATTGTCGATATGGTCCCCGATGAAAATGAGTTTGACACCCCTGCTCTAGAGGGACAACACAGATAGGAAAGGTTGGAGAAAAAGCTAGAGAAGCCAGATTGAGATGGTTTGGACATGTGCAGAGGAGGGACAGTGGATACATTGGTAGAAGAATGTTAGAGATGGAGCTACCAGGTAGGAGACAAAGAGGAAGACCAAAGAGGAGATATATGGATGCAGTGAGGGAGGACATGCAGATAGTTGGAGTCAGAGTAGAAGATACAGAGAACAGGGAGAGATGGAAATCACCCCATGAAAAAAGGGACAAAGCCGAAAGAAAAAAAAAAAGTATATAAAACTTTTTGACAAACGATACTTGACTCGGGTCAATCTTGTGAACTGAAGCGAACAACAAATACAGCAGCCTCTCAGCGTTGTCCACTAATGCGACCTTGCATTGACCTTGTCTGTAATCTCATTGTCAGTATATGACCTCTGCCTCACGCTGCTGCCTGAAGTACATGCAGTACTATAAAAGTGTAGATGTAACCCCTGCTAACCGACTCTGAGAACACACAGAACAGTCACTGTAACACACAGCAGCTTCAACACACTCTGTGTGTTGAATTTACTTAATCTTTCTTCTGCTTTTGTATTGTGTTTGTTTTTTTCTTTTCCGAATATCCACAGGCAGTGGATCGATTATCATGACTCTTGTTTTTTTGCTCTGATTAATCTCTAGTGGTTTGTCGTGCACGTGTTTGCATCTGTATCTGTGTGTGTTTGTGCGTGCGTGCGCGCTTACATACATGTGTGCTGATCTAATAGAGCCAGAGGGATGATTACACTGAAAAGGTCAGGTTTGTCTCCAGTTCCTACAACTAACTTAACGTCAGACAGATAGAAATTGAGACACAAAGTAACGCAGAGGCAGAAAGTGGAGGGTGAAGAAGAAGGGACGGAAAAAAAAAATAGAATAAATAATAAAAGACAAATCTGTTCAAAAACGTAAAGTGCCTACAGTTCATTTCTTTTTGAAAGAGTTTTATAAAATCGTATGTTTTAGTTCAGGAAGGGTCTGTTATGACCACCGTCATTTATAAATAAGGCACGAAGGCCATTTAATAAAGCAGGGGGGGCGGTAAAAGGGACTGTGGTATTCATTAAAAGATGACGTAGTGGAATAAGGAGCGTGGACCTTGAAGTGAACCCTGCAGGGATTCACACAGGAAACAAGAAGTGAGGATGAGTCTGGCAGTTTTAATAAGACTGTTGGCAGTCATGTATGTATGTATGTATGTGTGTGTGTTGTGTGTGTGTGGGTCTGTGTTCTGTTCAAGTCAGGGTATTTTTAGAGAGCCGTTTGATTTTGTCCTGTAAGACTTTCAACAACAGTTGAACCACAGAGAGATGCTTATCTGTGGCCGGTGGATCAAAGCCCCTAAATCTGATTGGATTCTCACGCACATGAGTCCGACTGTATATAAGTGTTTCTGCAGCGTCCTGTTGAACATGAGCACAAAGATGATTTGTTTGCTTTAGCATTGTAGACGTTGCAGAGATATTTTCTTGTTCCAGGAATATTGGGTAGCTGGAGGTCAGAAAATGCAATAACGTTTTTGTGGAACCAATTATTGACTCACATGCTGTGAAAGCATCAGACAGTCTGTGTTGCTAATAGCGGCCTTTGGCTTGTTTTTAATCACAGATGACAGTAAGGAAACTTTCAAATCTCATTAGTGGATAGTGACAGATTGGGTTTGGATTGACACCACGGTACTGGATATTGCATCAGTTCTAACAGGTGCCAGAGTAGGAGTGCTGGAAAAATCACTCCAAATTACTTACGTGAGAATTAACTCAAAGAGACGGAAAACAGTTCTGGACTTTACATTATAAGTTGTATTTTAAAAGCTGCCTGTCAGACTCTACTGCATGTCAGTTTTGTCCTTTGAGGAATGTCAAACTAGATTTTCTTTACAAAGAATTGTTCTTGATTGGAAGGGTTTGTCTCTGTGGTCTTCAAATACATTCTAAATTTTTTTTAGTCATGTTTGTTTGATTTATAAAATAAAAGTTTCATGAGCTTTATAATCCTACAATGTTTAATTATAATGACTACATAATTGTATTACAATAATTACGAATTTTGTAGTACATTTTTAGTTTACTTTTTGTTTACAAGAATTTATGTAAATTAGGTCATTTTATTTCAGTCCACATCCATAGATTTATTTATTTATTTATTTAAAACATGTTAATTAAAATGTCATGTTTCGTCCGGTTGCGAGGCAGACAGGATAGAGACACGGCACAGACGCAGCTGAGACCAAAACTAAATCAAAACCTGCTTACGAGCGGGGAACAGGGTTGATGAACAACAGCGTGGAGGTGCAAGATGTCAAAACTATAAACAACAATCGTGCTGGTGACAGCTCAGAGGGTGTGAGGCATGGAAACTACTGATGCACTCAGACAGGCGAGAACACACTCAGGCATAGCACGTGTTTACTGCTATGAACACACACAGGAACAAACACACTACAACTCTCGGTTGGCTTTCAAAACAAAGTTATTAATCATCATTAGGACACACACACCAATGTAAAACACAGGTGGGCAGGGGCAGGTGTTCCTCAGGGAGTCGTCAAAGAGACACTCAGACGTCTCAGCCCAGCCTTTACTGCTGCTATCACAGGAACCAAGGTCAAGTTGTCTAAGAGCTGCGTGAGCGCGCACGGGAGGGAAATGTTACACGCCTTCCCTGCAGAACTGATGTGAAATAATGGGCTAGTCGCAATCAGCGTGGACGAGGGGAGGTGGTACGAATCCCTTGGCTCTGCAAAGCGTCGGTGCTGTACCTCCCTGGACCTACGACATAATTAGCTACACACCAACAAACCAAAAATATTTTCCCCAGACGTACCTTATGTGGAGCAACAATTAAAAGGCACCTGCAGGTACTGTTCAACAGACCGGTGTGGTCCACAGTCGGGGGGCTATGAGCTAATGTGCTGACAATTACAATGGTGTCACTGTTACATAACAAGTGAATTCAATTTTAGGGCTGTGACACCTGTGGAGCAGAATAAAAAATAATGAATGGTAAGCAGGGTCTTCCCAGGGGGGCTGTTTAAATGAGGTGGTAACCCCCTCCCCCACTCCCCGACCCTCCAAGCACACTGTCTCATGATCAATTTAGTATCTGGAATAGAGCTATAAAACAAACTTTCATTAAATATACACAGACATGCTGTGTGTGATAGTACCTCAGATTTTATTTCACTGCATCCATGGTAACTTTCATACATTTTCATGTGGTTTGTTGAGATGGATGGCAGTGGAGGGGGCATCCTATTCTCTTTAACCATGGAAACACAGGTAGTGAGAAACTCTGCAGTGTTGCGTTTTATGTTGTTTTTGACTTATTAATGTCATTCAAAATTAAGATGTTATGATTTGTAAATGCTCCAGGTCACATGGTGGCTGTAGTGATCCCCATTCTTTCCCTGTATGCATATTGCTCACTTGACCATTGGTTTGAATGTGCTTATATATATAACCCATTGATAGACTAGTCAAGTGTATGGTGTACCCGGCTCACACCATTGGCTTCAGTTTCCTGGTTGACCTTGAATGGATTGAACGGGAGACAATGAAAAATGGGAAATCTTAATTTTCCAGAAAACTAAATGCGGAAAAAAAATCTGGCAGAAGGACGAGGGACCCGACTTGGGTGTTTTCATTTTCAAACTAATTTCACTTGTTAAAGTCAAACTGTGTTGGGATTCTTGCCTGGTGTGCAGTAGTTCTCTGAAGCCTCTGACACACCCAACTCTAAGCAATTTAGAAACGTGTGGAGAGTTGCGTCAGAGAAGACATCTGGTGAGGAAACTGTGCCAATTCACTGTTCAGACCACCGCTGTGGCAACCCCTGGTGAAAAGAAAAGGCCAAAAGTGAGTCTTGTTCTCACTAGCGTTCCAGAGGAATCTAGGTGTTGCAGTTTGAAAGTGGTGTTTTGCTCATTCTTGCTCATCCCAAAGAATCTTAATTTATCAAAACAACAACTTTTCTGAATTTATTACCGAGTAGAGTCTAAACCAGGCAAACTGCAGTTCGGGGGCCGGATGCGGCTCGTTTGGGTTTTAAATCCGGCCAGCCAAACTTGCCCAAATTATATTAATTATTCATACTAACATTATATTTCTGTCTTTTCCCTGCAATGCCTGTATTTCCCCATTAAATGGTGTAGAAAAGGCCAAAAGTGTTTTAGCATTTATGCATGACTTGTACATGTTATTTATCTTAGTTCACACACACACACACACTCCGCACTCCGTCCCCCGTTAGACTTTAGAACCCATTGTGGGCCATGGGCCACAGTCCTCTGGTCTAAACACTTGAGCAGGCTGTGTTTTTATTGGAGAATTCCTTCATTGTTGAATTCTGGAGGATGTCTTTGGCATCAGGTCATGACCTGAGTCTTTGTTTCATTCAAGAACTGAAATCAAGTTTAAATCTTTCTCTCAATCAATGTCACATTATTTTATCAAAAATTATACGCCACCAACCACAGGCCTCTGCTCGTACTTCCGTTCCAGAGAGAGAGTGAAACTTTGACAGTCCGGTTTTTTCCACTGACCAACTCCATCAGCAGTGTTTCTTTTCAGCCTGTTTTTTATTATAGACAATATTCAACATGAAATGTTCAGCCAGAGATCATGTATAAGTATTGTGTGATAGATTTGTGCACACTGTCACACATAAGAAGATCAGTACGGGTCACATAAGGGCAATAAAAGAAAATCAGATGTAGGCCACTGTGGCCTGCAGTGTAAACATTGCCTTTGTCTTTGTTTGTCTGTAAGTAAAGACATGTGGGATGTTAAAGTAAACTAGCTTCTCTGAAAACTAAAAAAAAAAAAAAAAAAAAAGGAATTGTCATGGTAGTGCAGTATTTCATTAATGTGCCTTTTTAATTACTTTCTCATTTTCTACCCTAAACCCTCATTTGTGAACGGTTGAGTCAAACACACAGATAGGTTTCATAAAGTGAGCGGCGTTTCCTTTTGGTCTGAGATGTGAGTCTTAAATAATACTAGGATTGCTCTAACAATTAGGTGTTTAAACAGTCTCAGTGGGGCTTGGAGCTTTAATTATTTTGTTATTGTCTCATTCATCACAAATACTTTGGGTTTCTTGTTATGCAGCAAAACAAATAGCCCTGTTGTTATTTGTACACACTGTTAGGATCTAATTGCAAAGCAGTAGCTTTGATCTGAGCTTCAATAGAGATTCACCAGAACATGTTATTCTTTTTCATCACATTCAGCTGTGGAATAAAAGCGTTTTCACTGGACAGTTAGACAGAGACGCATTGTGTAGGTTGTGTGTTTACCATAAATTAGAAAATTATTAATTCTTTTTCTCTTTCTTTTTTATGTCGCTGCTGACTCTGCTGCTTCCGACGCAGGTAAGAACTTTTTTTTTTCTCATTATCTTTTCTCTTTACTTTCTTCAGTCCGGTGCTTGTTATCACTTTAATCATGCCTACAGTTTCTGAACATCGAGAGTTTGATGTACGTGTATGTGCGCTTAGAAATCTGTGGAACAAAAAGAAAAAAAAAACCAACCTTTTCCTTCCTCTTGGCTTTTTTCTTTCATCTCTTTCTTCCTAGCCTCACTTTTCACTCACTCTGGCCTCCCTGGCCCTTGTCTGATTGGCTTCATATTCACTTATGTTTGTTGGCTCCACATGAAGAAGAGTTTTAATAGCATTTGAATACCACCCACTGTTCTCCCCCTCAGCTTTGCTGTAAAATCTCCCTCTATTTTGCTCTCTCCCTCTCTCTCCGCCTCTTTCACCCTCTCTCTGCCTCTGCTTTCATCCACTTGTCTTCCTTTATGGGCGTTATGTGCACAGACATCAGGATGGACAGAGAAATCAGTGTTTTCTTTCCAAGAGTTGGCCGAGTCAATGATGGTGAGGTCATACGCTGCCGCTGTCAGATGCGATGCTGCTCCGGCTGCCAGTTTTTACCCAGAACCAACAGCGTCTTCGTCAGAGCGGCTTCATGTGCTAGAATTGTTTAGTGTGATTCACGTGGAGATAATCGCGTGATTTTGTGCACATGTGTTCCTCCAGCAGTGTGTGGTGAGGCAGTGCGCTGGCATTGATGAGGTCCAGTTATGCAGATTGCACTACACCTTAGGAGGTAATGCGATTAGCCGGGCATGGACAAAAGGATTTGTTCAAAGAGCATAAAGAAGAACATTAAACATAAAAAATGGGATTATCAAAAGCTTAGAGGAAGAAAAAAAAAGATCCATATTCCTGTCAGTCTTTTACACAGCTACTCTGTGGGGTGAAAACCGAAGGGAGACATTGAAGCCCACTGTAGAGGCCAAGGTGCCTTTATGATAGACTCAAACTTTTTGGGTAATCTCTTTTTAAACCGGCCCATGAAGTCAATTTCTTACATATAAGATATGACAGAAGTGGTCAAGTCGACAACAAAGTTCCCTATTCGTGTCCAACCCGGTGGGATTTGTGCAGCTAAACTGAGCAGCCATTGTATGTATGTTGGTATGTATGTTTTGTGTAGTTTGGAGCTGCAAAGACCCAAAACAGTCCCAAAACTCACCCAAAATCTGGCTGCAACCATTTTGATTCATGATGTTTTCGAAGAGCAGTGAGTCAGTAACTATCACAGGCAGCCTTCCAGGATCACCTCCAGTTACCTCATTCCACCACAGCCCACTGCTTCATGTCCTAGAAATGTCTGAAATGGCATCGGGAATTGATCACATCAAAGTGCTGAGGGTTCCAATGGAATCTAATCATTGAGGGTCGTACGGCGCGGGGTGGGCAGACGGGAGGAGTGTCCGTTTGAACATCTAACGCCAGAGTCTGGTTCCACTTGTCTACCTTTCTCTTCCTCCCTCCTCCGTCTTTGTGGCGTGTTGTGCTGTAGCTGCAGTGACAGATTAGCAGTGTTGATAACAGGCTTCCAGCGTCTGTGTGGATAATTGTTAGGACTGCAGCAGGTACGGCTCTCACAGAAGCTTTGTCAGTATCGTCTGGTTCCCTTGACAAATTAAAGCCAGGCACTACACGATGCTGCCAGCAGTATAATATGATTTTTGCTGTAGTTTTTAAAGCGTGATTTTTACTGTCAATAACTCTGGGAAAATTGTTTTATTTTTTGCACAATTGTACCACCTGTTCATACAACATGTTAAAGACAAGATTGGATTGGAAAAACAAAAGTCAACCCTGTTGGGACACCAGGTGGGGGGCATCTAAACTAAAGCTATGAATACAGTTAATTCTGGGAAGAAATTATAATATTTATTTGCAATCAATCCTGCAATAATATTTGGTTTATTAACAATGTGTATTGCATTGAAGTGATCATTCAGTTTCTCGAGTACTAGGGTGATAAGAATAATTTCAGCTTAGTGATAATTAAAAGTAACTCAAGTTAGATTAACTACCTTTTCTGGAAAAAATTAAAAAAAAAAATCCCAACACAAATGTTTCTTCGTTCGCTTCTGTTTGAACACTTTTGAAGACTGAAGCTTATCTTACTATCTTACTGTAGCTCACATGTTTGTTTCTTTAAAAGGTTAATGTTCCATTGGACCTCTTTATACCTCGCTCTGTCCCTGTCTCTGTGCTACGTTAACCTTCGCTCTGAACTTTTCCCTTGGTATTACTTAATCTTTATTTAATTTAAATGTCATCAGAAAAAGACACGTTTTCTCTCAGTTCACATTCCAGTCATAACAGTCTGACTCATTAGTTTAAAGACTGCTTTTGTGTTGTTCCCCAATAAAAATGTTGGTTTTGTTTTTTAATCAAAAAAAAAAAAAGTGGGGAGGAGGTTGACATTGTAAATTCCAGCCAGCCCAACATCATATAGTGAGAGAATGTGCGGTCCAGATTTACATCCCCTGTACTTCCTTCAGGCTGTATGTAGAGTAGGGATAATTTTTACATTTTGGCAAGGCCTCCATGAAGTTAGTGAACCACGGTTTGTCACACTGGTCAGAGGAACCCATAAAACGTGAATGAGAGCTGGATGTCACTCTGTCGACCGCAGCTGGACTATTTGTGACTCCAGAAAGGTTTTTGGCTGCTCGGGCAGATGACCTTGGTTTCTGGTTTTGAAGTAAAGCAGCGTGGCTCTTCTAGTTGAAGACAGAACTGTTGACCTGCATTAGGGTAACGTCCAAACTTTTTCTTTTTCTGTACATTCTAATGTTTCCTGTCTTTTTGGGCCAAAAGAAACATCTTGGCAGCCGCTAAAGGGAGTTTTGGTTCTTTATGAGTGGCTGTAATGTTTTTAGTGAGCTGTTATTGCACAGTGTTTAGTTTCAGCTTCTTCGCTGATGTATCCTCTGAAAACTTTCACTGCCCTGTGCTGACTGATGTGGCTTCACTCCTAGCAGCATGAGATGGGAGACTTCAATCTTTCCCTCCTCCCGTCCTCCTTCCGAGTCTTGTCTCCTCAGTTCCCATCGCTTTTCTTGTCTCTGCAAAGCCTTTTAGTCCTTTTTCATAATTTCTGTCTATAGAATATTCTTTTTTTCTTCATCTATCCGGATCTGCCCACCCATCCTTGACAGCTTTTGCTGCTGTCACCTCTTGCAGCCTGAGATCTTTGTTTTGTATGTCTCATATCTGGGTATGCGTGTCTCTGCGCATACAATATCAGCAAAATCCTCACAATCAGTATCTCAAGAGGCATGTGATGATATGGAAATTTGTTCAGCAGAGCCTCTAATATTTCCGCTGTAATCGTGGTTGGTGGCAGCTCCGGAGAAAAAGTCAGAAGAAGAGTGGAGTGGAGGAATACGGGAGAGACAGTAAAGAAAGAGAGAAACGACTGTGGAAAACTGCATGACAAATGACATAATGCTTAGCATTTAGATGCAAGGGCAGATCCATAATTCATGTTGCTAATGAAAGATAGGCGGTGGCCAGGCAGTGTGGAGGTGGGGGAGGGGGTGATCAGATGGGAGGTAATAGCATTACCATACAGATAGAATTAATGTGCTTCCTGTCTCCTTACTTCTTCATATCTTTCTTCTTTTTCACTCCTTTTCCTCCTCTATTCTCCTCTCCTCTCCTCTCCTCTCCTCCCCTCTCCTCTTCTCTTGTCTTTTCCTCCACTCCTCTCCTCTCCTCTCCTCTCCTCCCCTCTCCTCTTCTCTTGTCTTTTCCTCCACTCCTCTCCTCTCCTCTCTTCTCTTCTCCTCTCCTC
>NC_024328.1:6690041-6690643 GCF_000523025.1 Cynoglossus semilaevis | reverse complement strand
TCTCCCCCTCTCTTTTCCTCTCCTCTCCTCTCCTCTCCTCTCTTCTCCTCTCCCCTCCTCTCCTCTCTTCTCCTCTCCTCTCTTCTCCCCTCCTCTCCCCTCCTCTCCTCTCCTCTCCTCTCCTCTCCTCTCCTCTCCTGTCCTGTCCTCTCCTTTCCTCTCTCCTTCTCTGCTCTCCTCCCCTGTCCCCTCTTCTCCTCCCCTTTCCTCTCCACTGTGCCAGCAGATCCTTTTCCATCCTGCCCACAGCCCAGTTTGCCTTGGCCTCTCACCACATAATACAAACTGAATGATTTGCTGCTACTCTCTTACAAAGAGCTGATATTGGCAGGAAAAGGTGTTGATCGAACGCGTTCCATCCGTAAGAGACTGAAAATATAGTGTGTGGGCTGAGGCAGGTGTGTATTTGTCACTCTGATGGTGTCCTTGTAGTAAAGTATGTACATATGTGTTCCTGTGGTCAGCAAGTGGGACAGATGGCGGAGGGGGGGGTCTGGCTTCAGTAAATGGTTTGGCTGTGGAGACAGATTTGTGGCTGCAGGCCCTTCGCCCGTGTCAGAAGCTCGGCCAAGGTTGGTTCATAAAACAGAAAATAACAGAAT
>NC_024328.1:6663141-6689979 GCF_000523025.1 Cynoglossus semilaevis | reverse complement strand
TTCCTGCTATATTTAGGAGGGAAAAAGTCAGCAAGAAAGTCCTTCAGTTTAACTTACATCTTGATGAAGTCACTGATTTTATTGATGTATAGACTATTTTCACAGTCTTTGCTTTGCTAACAATCAAAACTCCTCTATTGTTAATTCACATTGGTGAACAGTTCCAAAAACTGCTGTATTCAGCTCCCGACGTTTGACTTGGCCTGCTATCTGGTTTTCATGGAATATGTATTGACACAGAAAATATTATTAGGAATATTATTTTCAGTTTAGAGACACAGATATATATTTCACTAAAATAACAAGCATAATGAATCCTCCACCAGGCAGGGACCCTGCATTTGGGCTTGAGAATAGAGGATTGCCGGTTTAAACCCTGACCTGGCTTTTGTGATTGACCAAAAACACCCAGGGCTCTACAGGGTTTGAAAAATTTTCCCCACTCATTCTGTTTCATGCATGGCTAAATGCACATAAATATCAGTATTTATTCAAAACAACAAGTGAAGCTACTGATTCTTCTGCCTGTCCAACTTTTCAAACATGTTGCTGCATATATTTAAAAAACTATTTACTAAAAAAACTAAAAAAAAAAAAGGCGATGCTGCTTCCCTGCATGTACGGTTGAGTTTCAGTGATTTGTGCTGCAGCTCACTTGTCTCTCCTGTGGGAGCGCTCTGAGTGTGTGTTCTGAAATAGATGGAGAAGAGAACAGCGCAGCAGGAGTCGAGCTGCCAAACTGTAAAGACTACAGGTGCCTTCATTATTGATGTCCTTGTAGGTTGAAAGTCTTAGGCAACATTAAAGACCTGGACTCTCTTTGCAACCCTAGGTCAGAGCAGAACAAACCTGTAGCCACAGTTATACCACACGAGGAAAGTGAACTCCTTGTCACTGTGACACAGCTCACCACTGCACTCACAACCAAATGTGACCTCTGCTTTTAACCCATCACCAAAGTGAACAGTGGGCAGCTTTAAGGAGAGCAGTGAGTGGGGATGGTGCCATGCTGAGATCACCTCAGTGGTAACTTGGCAGCTGGTGGACTAGAACCTGAAACCTTCTGGACCCAAGTCCACTTACTTAACCACTGAGCCACAACTGCCTGGTTACAAAGTAAATAGCCATCAAATCCAAAGTCCTTAATTTAAATACCTTTTCTCTGTAAAAGTTCGAATTTTCAAACCACCTGCATTTCAGAGGCTTCATCCAGACACTTGCTTCATCAGTTTGTCAGCCAGTCTGTCAGTTACTCCATCATTTAGTCAACTTAATGATTCCGTCTCTCTCAGGTCCTCGTACCCATTGGTTTACTCTCCAAGCTTCCTCATGCATTCATTTATGAGCTCCAGCTCCTTCTGTGGAGGGGTCTGATTGGATTGTCAGTTCTCAGTTTTCTGCCCCGACTCTTCTTCTCCTAATCCCCACTCCAAATCTAAATATGTCTTTAAGATGTCTTCAGAGTAGAGTAGAGTCGGCCACTGCGGACCATAAAGGCCTGTTCACTATTTGTTGCCGCTTAAGAGACTGGTACAAAGTCAGGTGAGTGTTTTCTGTCGCTAGGTGTGGACAAGCACGGACATGGACGTGTGTGTGTGTGTGTGTTGTTGAGACCCTGTGGCCCATTTCACCTCAGCCAATCGAAGTAATGAAAGATGGTGAGGAGGGGATAGGGAGCACGTTGGCGGGAGGCAGCGGGGGAGAGAAGGAGCACCGGGTCCAAATTATAATACAAATCATATCAAGTCAATCATAAAAGCAGTCCAGATTTACTAGTTTCATTTCACTTCCCGAGATTCTTCAGTTTAATAGGGCGGCTGGGAGAGGAGGGAGCAGGGCTGGATGGGTGAAATGGAAAGCGCTTGCACACGCCCATATGTGTGCGGGCGTGCACACAATTTATGAATAATCCTCCACAAGCCTTTGCAACCACTGGCTCACAGCCCCCCAGCTGAAGATAGAACAATAATGTATTACAGGCATCTATTATTGAAAAGGCTGAGCGTACGAAGACTAGTGAACCTCTGTTCGACTGTAAACACTAAGAATGATAAGAAAGAAAAAAAACCCCAAAACATCTTTACTAATCCCGGTCCAACCAGCCTTTACCACTGGTCATGAACTTTAGTGCCAACTTTTATATTCCACGTTCAATAAGTGCTGTGTTTTGGAACTTTTTAACTGCCTCCGTGTTAGAGAGTTTATCAAACGCCCTGAGTCTCAGATACATCAGTGTCACTGAAACCTCCATTTGTTGTTTGTTCTGGATGGAGTTTTGATCTATTACATGATCTTCCTCCGCATATGGAGTTTGTTTAAATTTCTGGAAATGCTTAAAAGTGGAAGAGGAAATCTACACTATGGAATTTCTTAACATCTGTGCCGACTCCATCTGTTGAAGACGGCGGTGCACAAAATGGTGCGTGTGATGAATTTGTTTCAATGAATTTTAGTTTAGTATGTGGGTGCAGCTGCTGGTATTATAGTTTACTTTTACTTCTGCACAAGGGGAAACAGAACCGAGCTGTTTCTAGTCTGGCGATTCGAAAAAATGGCATTGGCTGTACTTGTAGCGGAGAGATACGATGTTTTAAAAAGACGAGGTTCACACTATGCAGCCTTCACTTTTAAAACTTTAATGTTCTAAAGAAAAAGTTATTAATATTCCCCCCTCAAATATTGTCCTAATCTTTTGGCAGCAGCGATGTTTTGGATTTCTTTGAAATCGTTTCATGATCCAAACGCCCATTTGTTTTAAAGCAGAGTTTAAATTTACTGCAGACGTTGGGAAACCCTGTGAGCTTTGTTCCAAGAAGGTTCACTCTCACATCGTGTTGCTGACTCTGATGTGAAGGAGATGTTCAATCGATCGGAATTTGATCTAAATCCAGATTTTTATCTTTCAACATTGACATGAATGTCATTGATCCAAATCTCAAATGTTACTTTTGTAATAGAAGTCAGAGCTCAAGTGTGAGTTTGATTCTCATCCCTGTCGTTCTCAACTCAGAGTCGGCACTAGAAGAGGACCAGACTTTTTCTGGACAAAGACCTTGTGTGTTGCTCACTAAAATTAAAAGACAAATCACATTTTTATCTAACATTTAATCATTTGGGGGTTTTTTTGTTGTTGTTTTTTTTGGAACCAAGTTGTGGGCTGGATTGCATGGCTCAAAAGGACAGATTAGGCCCACGGGTCACTGATGTAGACTGAACATACACCAGTAACAAGTGTCACAAAGTTCCATGTCAGAACTGCTGGACTGTCCCTTTAATGTTTTTATTTACTAGTGATGACTTCTTATTTTATATTCTTTTTTTTTTTTAATCACCTTTGCATTCACTTGACGTTAGCGTGTGTAGGTGCACGTCGGTGTGTCTGATGTTTGGACTTTGAGAAGTTTATTGTTAAGCTGTCAGAACTGTCTGAGGGCCCGGAGATGGACATCTGTCTGTGTGACAGCTAACGATTGCTCTGTCATAGCTCTCCACAGACGTCCTTACTTCATCATGCTGTCATAGCCGGAGCTGGGCGAGTGTGTGATGGAAAGGATGGGGGAGAAACGTAGGTGTGTGAGGTTGAAAGGCAGACAAACAGGATGACTGACACTTTCTTCAACTTTGAATCAAGGCTCAATATCATGATATTATTATTATTATTATAAGGGGCATTTGTCATCCAGGATCATGAATTATTGTTGAACACAGGAGCAATGAGGTGAAGTTTGGACTAGAAGAGAGTTGATCAGTTAACAACGGTTTAACTGACATATAGATTGATGGATTTTTTTTGCTAAATATCAGTAAGTATTGACAGAAATATGACTACATAAGATCAGATTAGTGATGGGGGCGGTACGGGGTCCTTGGTTTACGACGTCCTCGACCTACGGTTTTTCGTGGTTATTTCACAATCCCAAATAAACTTATTTAGAAGGTCTTGTTCCATCATTTCGACGTACGACTACAGTTTAATGTATAATCAGTACTCGTTGACAAAAAGGACGGAGGTTACCTGATGCGCTACTGAATAACTATGAAAAAATATTAAAATACAAAAGTTGATGTTTTATATTTTTTTGACTGCTTGACCACTAGAGTATTTCAGAATTCAAACTCTAATCTATGTCCGATTTTTATAGAGCATAACATTTCTATTCTTTTTAAACTGAAACATTTACCTCGTTAGCCATAAATTGATTCAATTTTAGAAATAACAACTTGTGCACAAAAAAGAATTTTGCCTCCGTTTGGTTTCATTTTCCGTCCCAGCACCAACTTTTTACTTTAATTCCATCTGGCACATTATTACAGACCTGTGTTTAAGGCCACCTCCAAGCTTATCTCTGCATGGAAATGAGTAGTTTCCCCATCTCCGCAGGTGTGTCAGTGTGAGCTGATGTGTTTTCTGTTCCGTGCTACACATTCTTTGGTTTGTTTGTGCACCTGAAAGCTCCTTCCTCTCCACATCTGTTAACGACATCAGGCCTCATCATGACCAAACCCAGCGCTCTCACTGAGTTTGGCACCTATACACATTCATCTGCCCTGAATTGCAGGAGGGGGAAAACCACATTAGCATATTCGCACTGATTTGTCAGCAAAACGCTCCATCAGCCCGGGGGCCATATCAGTTATCATTCTCTCTTCTGCCATGGCACCACAGGGGGTGAGGGGGGGGGGGCATGGCTGGAGTAATCCCAGGGACGTTAACTAACATTTCAGAACGATTCCAGTAATATTTGTACAGATTAAAGGAAGGGAGTATTGTTAGGAGTAGAAAAAGTACTTTATAAGTACTTTTGGATGGTGATGTTGTATCCATTTCCTCAGCGCTGTGTTTGACTGCCTCAGTACTTTCTTACCCTCTGGAGCATGATGTTTTGTATCAGCCGTGATTGAAATTGCAATCTTTCTTCCCAGCATTTTATATATATAAATATAAATACACGTAATATAAATAAATAAATATACACAAATATATATATAATAAACAATACAATAACATAATGTTGCAAATTATTTACAGTGCGCCTCTCCACCAGGCAGTGTTTCTAAAATAAACAGCCCATTAAGGTCTCAAATCCCATGATTCCACAGTGTTGAATGCTCCACTTTCCCAACAAAATGAAAAAAAAAAGTTGTTGTTTATCTGTTTGTTTGATTGCTTATTCATTTATGGTTGGTTTCCTGCATTGGTCTGGAAATGACTGTGTTATGATAAACCCTAGTTAATCACTGTGTGGAAGATTATTTTTTATATCAGTGTTTTCTCTTTTTGCACCTACTAAGGAAAGTAGTTTTTGTAAATTTCTGTCTCAAACACGTCTGAAGTTCAAAAATATCAATATCCATATCAATGTTATTTTTCATTTTAAAACTAATTTAAAACTCTCTCTCTCTGATGTCACTCACACGTACACAGATACACTTTGTGACATGTATTGCATTAACAGTATCCTAATTTCTTACTATTATTATTCTGAGGTACAAAACCCATGCACACAGAGGGAGAACGTGCAAATTCCATAAACACCAGGGATCAAACCATCGACACATTATTTTCTTGCTCTAAACCTAACTTTCTGTCTCCTGTTTCCTGTTGCTCATTTAAACGTTTTACGTTTTTTTTTATTTAATCATTTATGACCTAAAAAACTGTTTATCTTTGACTCTTTGACTTCCCCTCAATATACTTGACTTTAATCAATATATTAATTATAACATTATTCTACTTAAATACCAAGTTTTATACCTAAAAAGATAAAAATAAATTAATGTGACCTGCACATGTCTCCACGAAGACAGTGACACACCCCCGCCAACCCTCCAGTTCACAGGGACACACACTTACACACACACACTGACCTTTGTTTGATATATACCAGTTCGCTCATTTTCTATAAAAGGCTTTACCAGCTGTGTAGAATAAGGAGGAGACATGAATTCTGGGAAATAACATGGGGAAAAGGAGAGGACAGAAGAAAAAAGAAAAAAAAAAGGTCACATGTTGCTCAGGGAGTTAAGCAATATGTCACTATATGTCACGTTTCTCTAAAAAAGTTCTGCGGAAAAGAAGTTTAAATTGATTTAACATTTTTTATTCTTACTATTCTTATTCATCTAAACCCAAGAGATTGAGACGGAAAAACAAATCTACTTAAGAAGAAGCGACTGAGTTTAACCTGTCTTGACATTAATGCCTGGAATTTTGCAAAAGGAGAACGTATAGAAACCCTGCTCCAGTCAGAGGGTCGGACCTTCTTTTATTTGCGGTCTCATACATTTTGAGTTTATCGTCATTCATTTCTGATTTAGATTAAGGAGCCACATCTGTGAGTATCTGCCCCTCGGTGCATTTTTTGTTGTTTTATAGTTTAATGGACTCACTGTGAACCACAAGTCTGGTCCTCTGGTTTAAGAGGAACGGGCAGGTGGTTCACATGCTATCTGTACCCTTGTTGGTGTGTGATGCAAGACCAGAGCTCCTATGCTGTGACTTTGTATTGATGAGACACATGTCCAATCTAATATTGTACGAGTACCAAACATAAGGAAATACCACAACATACCTCTGGTAAAAGGGCTTTTTAGTTTAACTCTTATCCAAATATATTTAAGAAATTCAAAGTTCAACATCTAAAAACAAGGTCAACTGAGCAGCCATGACACCGTACTTGAGGCATACGTCTCTATCCTCATTGACACATGATTGCTTGATGTTGGCCTGGTTAACAAGTGAAACATCAACTCTCAATCTCATTCGCTGCCTTCAGACTCACAACCAATTTCCAGCCTATTTCATCCCAAACTTCACAAGTTCTCCATCTCTGCAACACTGAGGTAACACGTTCCCGCTGTCTCTTTTGGAACAGTTCCTTAAGGCAAGGAGTTATTTGATCAGCGTTTATACAGTTTTTCAGACATTCATGGTGAGAGTTAATTCATCTGCTTAATCAAATGGTTTCTTTTATTGTTCTGTGGCTCCTCCTGCACCAATTTTTCTCCTTATAGAAATAAAAAAATGTATGTGAGACATTCTGTTTTAGGTTTTGAGTTTTTAAGTATGTTTTAGGTGTTTCCTCTTTTCTTTTGTGATGCTGTTAGATCTTATTCCTGAGATCTTTTTTTAAACTCTGAACCTTGTACTTTATTACAAAAACCTGCATTGTGGTGCCGTCTGACAGAAGGAGAGCTGGGAGACCGGCTGTTTTACCTGATCCGGCTTCCAGTTTTATCTAAAAGTGCAAAGTGGTGAGCAATGCTCTTCCCTTTTCTGGTATTTACATTTATTTGATCTGTCATTTGGAGTTTCCATTACAGAAAAGTGGAAAATGGAGTTGGAGAGAAAAGGAGAGATGGCTTCGAGTCTGATAGAGGGCTGAGTGGGAGTGAGACTGTGGGTGTCATTTGCTCCCACCTGATGTGAGTGAAAAACACTTGTTTTCAACCCTGCAGAATGATTGTCAGCCTGCGTGAGTGAATTTCATTGTTCCGCTCCATCGTTGTCATTAGTTCTCCTGCCTCCTCAGCCGGCCCAGTGATTTTTTTCTGATTGGACACATTTATTTCTGACTGTCGTGGCAACCATCAGCGTTGGTGGTGTGAAGAGGTGGCAGTTAGACTAATCAGTCCTATCTGCCCTCCCTCTAATGTTCTGCACCCTTGTTTTTATGTATATGATTTCCATGGTGAAAATGCACTTGTCCCCATGCATTGAACACTGTGCATAAACCATAAGGATTGTTTGGAACTTGCAAAAATCCATTGGAAAGAGAGAAAGACATAGAGAGAGGCAGAGAGAGACATTCTAACATGGCCGTGCCTGTGCATCTCCACACCATTCTGAGAAGACAAATTTGCTGCTGTTATTTATATTTATGAATTCATGCCATTTGGCCCAGTGTGAAATGATAGGTCATTCCGCCACAACAAGAAGAGCCAACGCTGAATATACAATCGCTCAAACCATCCAGCGCTGCTCCCTGTCTTCCACTCCCAGTTTTCCTCCTCTGCATATTCCACATGCCTGGATCTGCTGAATATGGATGGGGGTGGAGGAGGAGGAGCAGGAGGAGGAGGAGGAGGAGGAAGGGACAGTGACAGTGAGAAAGATGGAATGTTTCTTCGAATGAGGTTGCTTCTGTCACCAGTTGCCAACCTAAGGGGTAAGGCAGCAAAATTAATAGCATTCAGCAGCATGTGGAAATTGCTGCTGGCAGTGTGTGTGTGTGTGTGTCTGCACACACGTGTACATGTGTGTATATTCAGTATCTGCGGGATTTTCAGCACATGCTCCTTGGAGACTGTTGGCATCAGTGAGCGTTCACACACACCGACACCTGATGGTCAGGTGGTCTGACCACGTCCAGGTTTTTTTCCCTATAAACCAAATTAAAAATGATGTTTTGGTCAAGGTCAATTCTTCAGCCTTTACTGTCAGGGTTCTCTGCAAGGTTTTCAAAACCCACAGAAGGTTTGTGGACATGCATAGTTGACACACAAGTCATTTTTGATTGATAAGTGTCTTGAGTGAAGCAAATGGAACAATGAGGCTACAGGGAGCAGAGCTCGTAAAGGTCGGTGTGTTTAAAAACCACGGGTCGACCATCCAGAGTCATAGACGCTGCACAAAAAAAAAAAAAAAAAAAAAAAAAAAAAAAAAAGGGGGGGGGAGGGGGGGGTCGAGTGTCAGGAGTGATTTTTGACTGAAGAATGGCAAGACAGTAGTGAGACCTGCTATGATGTATGGTTCAGAGACAGTGGCTTTGTCTGATAAAAAGGCTGAGTTGGAGGTGGTGGAGATGAAGATGCTGAGATCTTCACTGGGAGTAACCAGGATGGACAAGATTAGAAATGAGCAGATCAGGGGGACAGTTAAGGTGGAACAGTAGCACCTACCACCTTAAATGTACTATATATTACCAGGTATTAATTATCTTTTTTCAATATACTATTTATTTATTTTTAATTATTGTTTTTTTTTTTCTGTTTGTTTTTGGATGATCCTACCTCTGACGAGGTCTGGGGTTCTATGTATTGTACACTTTATTTATTTGGTTTTGAACCACGAAGTATAAATTTATGTCTGGGTAAAGATATGCTGCTGGAGATCAATCATGGATGTTTTTGTGTTAGAGACATAAAACAAAAGTTTTGGCAGTGAAAGCCTCATCTTGAAGCACCACTGTTTGTCTGACTGCACAGACAAATACTGTAGCGCTTTATTGTTTAGCCACGGCCTGTCAATCACTTGCACTGATATTGATTTTAGGAAGTTATGAATTGTTATTAAATTTCTTCAGTGCTGCTTTAACTGACTTTCATAAAATTTGATACACTACAGCGTTCACGTGTAGATGTTCTGCAAACTTCCTACAGTGATGTGGACCCTGACAAAAAGCAGTTGAAATTGCTACTGTTAATTGGCTCAAACACGGGCAATTAACAATGATTGCAATCAACAGAGACAGCCCAGACTTGAACAGCCCAGTGTTAAGATATGTTATTATAGTCATTAGTGGCTGCAATTACTACTCTGCACCCTGTGTCTTAACCACAGTTTTTAACACGCTGCTTCCTCAAGCCGATTTGTTATTATGGCTGTGGCGTCATGTCTTTCAAAAGTACTCTCGCTTTATTATCTGTTGTCTTCATGTTTTGTTTGTGCGTGTGTGGCAGTCCATCATCCAGCATTCATACTTGTTCACAAACAGATAAACTTTTCTGTGTTTTGTGTGTGTGTCTCACATGTCTGTCTGTTGGAACCTAAGTGGCTTTTGAGGTTCTCAAAGACTCTGCAGAACAAGCAATTTAAACAAGATAATTCTAGGGCTGTCGAAAATAAGTTATTTGTTTGTGATGAGCAGGACAGGACCAGACAATAACATTTCAGAAAAGCTTAATGGCTTTGTTCTATTTTGGTGAAAGTACATGTGTAATGTAATATACTGCTTATTAAAATATTGGGAGTTTGTAACTAAGTTTGGGTGAGCAAGTAACTGGAACATTTATGTATATATTAGTTAAACAAAATTTATGTTCAATTTATGAAAATTGACAGTGCAACAAAAAGTGGAAAATATTAAACATAGTAAGGATTTAGATGATCAACTATCATGGCTAATAGGGCACAGTACAAAATCTGAGGGACACCTGGAGAGGAGACTGGTGGTTTCTGAAGAAAGAAACAAGGATTTCAGAATGTAATAAGAGAATGTATAAATACATTTTGATATAAGTTATGCTTAACAATTCATTTTGAGTTGACATTGTTTTCTGGTGTATCAACAAACAGTTATTCTATCGATTATGTGCCCTTAATCGATATACTTGCATAAAGACAGCAGGATTCTCAATAGATATAATAGAATATTGTTATAATTATAATTTTTCCTAATTTAAATATGTATTTACTATGTTAAATTGTCCAGTGACTCACTAGATATCTATCAGTGTTTTCTACAGTACAGCTGGTATGTACTAGTGGTGATGAAAAGGAATAAGCTTTTAACAAAGTTTGTAAATATCACTTTCCGAGAGCAAACATGAAAACAAGATTCCTGAATGTGTTAAAACCAACCACCAGCTACCAACTCCCCAGGCCATCACTCACACCAGCATCATAATGTAAAACAAATTTGAACAAAGCCTTATGAAATTGAAATATTCCTCTCACTGCGTCCGCCTTGAAATTAGTTTATTAAAAATATATATATATATATATATTACAAAAAGGTCCTCGGATGTCTTTAAATCGTATTTTCACAAGAAAAATATTTTTTAGGGAAAGTTACATTGTTTACATTATACAGATTATAAAATGGTTTTGCAGAAAGATGAGACGTTTTCATGGTGACAAGTTAAAGCAAATCAACTCCAGTAGTTGGATGTGAGATTCTTTTTTTAATTTGTTGAGACTAGAACACATTATCAACACAGAATAAAAAGCTTGTTTCATGTCGAGACAAAATGTTATGTTCAAAGGTGAGAGAAAATGTGATGTAGATGCTTCTATTTTTGTTTTGTTTCTTTTTTAAATTGCAAAGCAACAAACCGATAACTGCATTATCAAACACACAAGCCCATCTTATTAAATTGACATTGGCTAAAGGCTAATGTTTTTTTTGTCAAAAAGTTTTCTTTAATTTTGTTACACTTTATATGCATATCTTCCTTCTTGTTTATCATGGAAGATGGATGGATGGTTGCAAATATGACAGAAAACAATAGAAATCAGGGAAAGTAATGAGCAGTGATGGACAGATTGGGAGAGGCTGAACTGCTGTTTATACAGACAGATAGATGGATGGATGGGTGACAGGAAGGAAGCAAATGAATGCCTTTTCTAAAGAATTCTTAGTCACACAAGAGTAAAGACCTGACAAGACAAGAAAGCAGCATCACACTAGGTGTAATGTTTATTTATTCATGTTATTTTGCTCTTTGCAAAGTTTTTCCGTCAAAACACCAAATACACTCACAACCAAATGTGACCTCTGTTTTTAACCCATCACCAAAGTGAACAGTGGGCAGCTTTAAGGGGAGCAGTGAGTGAGGACGGTGCCACGCTCAGAGCACCTCGAATTAGGCTCGAACCTGAAGCCTACTGGACCCATGTCAGCTTTTTTAACCACTACTGCCACCACTGCCCCAGTACAGTAATACGAGTAAAGATTTAAAATACGAGCACACTTACAGACACCGACGCTAGGTGGCCGAGCACTCGGAGCAGCCCACGCTGCCTCACTCGTTCACTTCATGTTTTCGGCGACTTCCGTAAGCATCACTTCCATAGTGTTATCTACATGGTTTTCTCTCTATTTTGTGCATTATTCTTCATGATAGTGTTGAGTCCTAAGAGAGTGAGTGGTAAGGATGGTAGTGAGAAGAAGAAACGCATGATGACCATAAAAATAAAGCAGGAAATTGTCCATACATATGAGCGTGGGGCCACTAAAGTATAGTACAAATCAAAAAAAAAATATAGAAAAGAAAAAAAAAGTCTGCTACGGAATCAAGTGTCTTCGTACGGGCCAACTCTCTCTCCCTCCTTCCCTCCCTCCTCCTCCTCCCCACGTCTCCATTAGCCTCTACTGTATCGTCTGTCTCGAAGATAAGAACTCATAATTAAAACCACATTTTATTTTATATCACAGGAATCCTTATAAACTATATATTTTATCTGTGTGTGTGTGTCTATAGCAATTCAAAATATGTTTTTCCATTGTTATTAGCACTAATGAGGGAGGTTTTTCTTTTTTATTTCTTTTCTCTTATAAAAAAAAATATTTGAGATACGAGCACCTCAAGTTACGAGCTCGGTCCTGGAACGGATTATGCCTCTATCTCAAGGTATTACTGTATTTGAGTAAAAAAAGTACCATATTGCGTACCTTCACATGTTGATTTTGCTGATGTGCTACATTACTAGTAATCAGTACAACTCCAGTATTGGATTATTTATAACTGTACTTCTCTTAGTAACTCACTTGCAGACCTGGTCTACTTTTTTGTTTTTGTCTTCTTCACTCAGAGTGTACCACAGAATCTGATGAGCCTGTTGTGAGTGGAGTGTGGTAAGAGTGTGTCACCTCAAGTGTGAGTTACTGATGGGACTGTGAAGTTGAAGGTGTCGACGGAGCAAACTGCTGCAGTAGATGCCAGTGGCATCATGTCCATGTGTTGGGATTATGCAGTGCACACAGAAAGGTGCTGCTGTGTGACACTGATTCATACATTTCCATACCTGCCAAGCACATCCCACACGGGGAGGAGGTCCTTCCATAGTGTCACGTAGATGTGTATGCAAACAAGCAGCACATCTTAGACATACGTAGCAGTGTCATCCTCTTCCATCACTTTCCTCAGTACTATTCAAAAATTCCATTCGCCTTCTGAATGACAAGTGGTATTGACAGAAGTATGTGGCAGAAGCAGCAGTTGTGTGTGTGTGTGTGTGTGTGTGTGTGTGTGTGTGTGTGTGATTCTGCCAGGGTGTGTGCATGTGTGTGAATGTATCTGCCAATAATGGGGTCCACACTCCCAGTTGTCATTTTATAACAGCTTGTAGACAAACTCATTACATCTAACACCTGCTCCTGCCATTACACTGAGGCAGTGTAATTGTGTGAATGGATGAGTGTGCTGGAAAGCATTCATACAAGTCAAGAGTGGAGTTTGCCATAATTTACCTTCACTTGTTCATATTCAAGTCTTGCATATTTATGTAGCTGTTGAGTACTAAAATACTTGTGAAGCGTTCAAACTATGTGACTTTTTCTGGGCTAAGTGCTGGCTATCTGCCTTGTTTTTTTTTCCCTTTAATTTTTTTTTTTTTTTGCCCAAGTGAGTCCGAAGTGAGCAGCAGCAGCAGCTCTGTCAGTAATAGTCTTCTTTCTCAGGGGAAGCCACCTAAGAGTGCCCAGACTGCAGTGTTTGTTGTCAGCTTAACAAGAAGACAGTCACAGTGCCAGCCTGTGACAGCCCACAGCATCGGTAGCTGTTTGAAATGATGACACTCAACTACACCATGTCTTGGCTCTCGGGCTACTGTCGCTGCTCCATTGCGTTTTCCTACTTTTTTTTTTTTCTTAGTGTGGACTTGTCCTCGATGGTAAATCCCATTTTCCAAAAGTTTGGTACGCGTCCATTCAAAATACTACACCTCGATTCACTAGGCAAAGAAAATTTAGGTTTTTTTTTCACACAAACTTATGTCTCTTAAACATGAACAAAAATGCTTATAAATCTTTTTAAAAGTGTTGAAAATGTTTGAACAAATATCATCATACAGAGTTTGCTAAATTGAAGGTAAGGCAGTTTACGGTTTGGTATCAAAGGAGTGCCATCCAAGGACTCTTTCTCTGCTAGCAACCAAATCTTATGGCTCTAAGTTTATGCTTAAGTTTTTAGAATGTATTTGTAATTATAAAACTAATTCCCAGCCTTCACAATCCCCAAATAACCTTTTTAAAAAAATACATTAGTTAAAGTATTTTTTGTGTGTCTCTGTAGACACAGAGTAGACCTGATGTCCTTAGGTGTCTGATTTAAAATGTTTGGCCTTTGGTTTTTTAATTTTTGGTTTTCAGCAGTTCTAGTCTTAGTTACAATAGAAATGTCAAAAAACATTTTTTTCTTTTTTTTAAAAACCTGCAGCAAAGTTTTTGAACTTTTGTCCACAGTTTTTGAATATTAAAATGAATCTGCTCTCTGTCTTGTACTCGTCTGATCGTCTGACAAATGTCAAGTTCAGGTGACCTTACAGGAAGTAGCGTTTAATTATCTGTTTCTGCTTTTTAAGATTAAAAACCCCACCAAAATACAATAAAAGTGAATGAAAAAACAAACTTCCCCGTCCTGCTTTCATGTAGGTTTCCTCATATCTCAGAAGATTAAGAACCTTATATATTTTTCTCATAATAACATTTTCAAGTATTTTACATTTTTTTCGTCTGGAAGGTTTTATTTTTGTTTGTTTATTTTTTTAAAATATAAAGTGACAGGTCTTTGGTTCCAAAACGACTCATAATTTAAAAAATAAATCTGGTGTTATTATATTTAAATTGAATATCAGTTTGAATGTAAGGCCTTTATGAAGATATTAATAAGGATTTAAAAATAAATACCTACATTAAATTATTTGAATGCTTTGAATCTGTCTATAAAATCCAATTGTTCCCTAACATAATTAATCTTCTTTATAATGTACTGTCGCCACAGTCTGTTGACAAAACCTAGAAATCCAATTGTCCTTTAAATGAAAGATACCGTCTCCTACGCCGACTCATTTGCATATTTTTGAGTATTCATTTAAAAAAGAGTTAATTATCCAGACTGAAAGCGAGGAGAACAATTCAGTTTATTGCTGTGACTAAGAAAAGCAAATATCAAGGTCTGGAAAATCACCTGGGTCTTTTTCTGCGGCATTGTATTTTCTTCTCTCCATGCAACAATAAAAAAGTTTGCTTGTGAGAGATTTTTAATTACCATGAAAATCCGGCTAATTGCATTTGTATTGATACCTTTTTAATTTGTAATGCATGCAGACTCCGGTCAAATGATCAAGGTGAAACACAACGGTCTCAAGGATGCACAGAACAGGATTCTTCTGTGGATGAAGAGTGACATCTCAGACCTTGTTCTTCAACACATGAGCTCTACAGTGTGTGGATCCTGCACTGCAAGATCATATCTAACTCGATGCATCACTCACATACAGTATGAATTGTTATAGTAATTTTACCAGTGTTGCTAAGCTTTGGCTATCTTGCTAACAGCTAATCAACATAATGTCACTGTCTCTCCTTGGTTGTGAATTTAAAGGTAAACTGAGTAATACTGTCTTCTAGTAAGTAGTAAATATGTCACACTAGATACCAAATAATAGAATATTATTGAATATTAAATATTGAATTGAATAGAGTAGTGCTTTGAGTATTTGAGTATTGTCAACATCTTCATTTTAAATGTAAAGCACAGCTTCAGCACCCTAAACTTCTGCCCATTTGACAATATGTTTGTTTCTCCTGTTTAATTTGATTTAGCTGTAAAATTATTATTTTATTTTGGTGTTGAAGGTTGCAAACCCTGGACTCTTGCTTCTTGTAAACGTTAATAGTTAATTCTTCAACTCTCCACTGAACTTAATTTAAAACTGATATTCTTGAAGTATTTAACAAATCAGAAATTAAAATAATATATATATACGGCAATTACTGTGTGACCCTCAAGGTGTGCACATACCCCCTTTCTGGAGTGCTGGATTAGACAAAGGTTAGAACATGGAAAAAGAGAACATGGTTCCATCTGAAACTCCTACTGATTCTTTTTGTTTGGCAAGACACAAAATGGAAACTTAAAAAAAAAAAACTTGGACAAAATACCTGAAGTATAAAATCAGTATTGTGTGACAAAAGCTGAAGAATGTGGATGTTCTTCTTACCATGACAGAAGCATTGACTGTGTATCTGCTCTCAAAAACACCTTGTAGCCTTCTGCAGACAGTGGCAGGGATCACTGGGAGTACAACAACCTGAGTCCTAATGTGTTAGGAGCTGAGCCCCCCTGATAATGGGACAGGGGATTAGGTGGATAATCCACTGTGTCTTTTCTTTTCCTCCCATTTTGCAGCTCCTGTCTTTCTTCACATTTCTCCCTCTTACAGTTGTGTTGCTACGAGACACAGACAAGACAGTGCTAAAGAGAGAATCAGCACAACAATTAGTGTTTCTGTGTGTGTGTGTGTGTGTGTTTGTGTTCATGTGCCGTAGGCCCAATGGGAACGGCTGAGAATAATTAGCTTCAGTCTGATGCCTTCACTGATGTCAGATTGGATACAAGGCTCTGAGTGTATAGTGTACATGCAACGTTTTTTTTTCCCCCTAAAAAACTTTACAGTCTGTCTCTCTGTTTTGTTCGCTCTGCCATGGTCATGCGTTTGTATGAATTGTTACTGCAGAGGTGGACAGTGGCGTTACGCAGTTTATTTTTTTCCCACCGCTCTCTTAACACAGAGAACAGGCCGATAAGAGTGGATTTACACACAATACCAAAGCCATTAGCGTCTGGTTTTCTCTCCCTCCCTCCCTCTCTGTGCAGTTTGTTTAGCCTTATCAGATCCCTGGATGTGTGGATGGCAGATTGAATGTCCACAGCAATGGAAAAGGCCAAGGATGTCTAACCTCCTATTCACACACTGCTAGCCTCATCAACAGAGGGCCCTTTGTTCCATAGCAGTCAAGGAGATGGACAGTACAAGATAATTGCATTTGGACAATAGCGCCTCTTCTGTTTGTTTGAATGTGTACAGTCTCTTTGGGATGAAATGCTAGATGAGGGTGTCTCTGAGAGGGAGGAAGGGAGAGGGGATGGGGTGAGAGGGTGAGCAATTCAATTTGAACATCTATGTGGGGATCTGTGTTCCTCTGTTTGTATTTATGAAAGTATAAATAAATGTGCTTCATAAAAAGATTTTTTTAATTTTATTTTAAATGTGTTCTAATAGTGGGATGTCAATTTTCTGTCTGAGGAACTGAAGAAGTTCTGGCAGCGGCTGAACAGTGAAGTCATAACTGTGTCTTCACTGATATGTTTCTCCAAGAACTGCTGTTAGATTTGGAGTAAAACCAAACAGTTGTAGATGAGTGACTGTGGTGCATAAATGACATCATATCAACTGTTAGCTTCGGGGGATAAGATGTGGTCTAATTTTCCCAAGATGCCTCAAATGCAGTAATTACTTATAACAGGTACAACGGTACGTCGTACCATACCATACCATACCATACCATACCATACCATACCATACCATACCATACCATACCATACCATACCATACCATACCATACCATACCATACCATACCATACCATACCATACCATACCATACCATACCATACCATACCATACCATACCATACCATACCATACCATACCATACCATACCATACCATACCATACCATACCATACCATACCATACCATACCATACCATACCATACCATACCATACCATACCATACCATACCATACCATACCATACCATACCATACCATACCATACCATACCATACCATACCATACCATACCATACCATACCATACCATACCTGCAGTGCTACGCGGTGCCATCCATGCAGTGCCATGCAATAACTAAAATAATTGAAGAAAAAAATAATTTAAAAAACCCCTGCTAGATAACAACTGGTAGGTTGAGAAGAAAGAGTTAGCACTTTTTTTCTCATTATTCCATGTCTTACTGAATCAATTTGATAATTGAAAAGAATTAAGAATAAAGATTATATTTGATATTTATAATTACATCCCAGATGTGAGAAGTTTGAGGGCTGCAACTGGCCCTGGAGAATTAAAATAGAAATTGTTTTTTAAGTAATTTTCAGTAGACATGGATTTTGTCATTTTTTATTTTGCATTTAAAAAATCCCATTATTAATATTTTTTTCTTTCCCTTTATGTTACACATTCCATAATGTAAATGTGGCTGTTGTCTAATCTGTTTCCTCCACAATGCATGCAGCTGCACTGTATAACATTAATCAAAAGTCACTGTGTATTATTTAAACTTGACAGGAGGTGCTATGAGGTATTGTTCCTTAATGTACTTCTTAAGGCCTAAAGGGGGGAGTGTAATGAATAGAGTGGTCCGGTAAACACGTCAGCCCCCGCTGTCAATTATCACTGTTAACTATGAGCCATGCCTGACAGAGTCAGTCTCACAGCCGGCGCCTGGATCACTTTCTCACTCACTCCACCTTTTCCTTCATCGGTCTGACTCCCATTCATTCATCCCGGAGCTTCAACTGACCCCCATTGTGCCTCAGTCTCTTGGCATCCACTCGTCTTTTCCTTCCCCTGTCTTTGAGCACTCCATTTAGAGCTTGTTTATTCTTGACTATACATTTTAATACGACTGCCACTCTTAATCCCGTCCCTCCGTCATACCTTCTTCTACACAGAGGTTGACAGGCGGTGAGCTCACAGCTGTAACCTCCCTGCCACCGTGCCAGGCGAGATGCCACATGAGGGTTTCGCTGTAGATTGAATAGCTCCCAAAGATGTCATATCCAGACAGCCTTCCTGAATTATATTTCCTGGTCTTCCCTGCCTGGCTGGCTGCATACATCTACCAATCAAATATAACCTGAGGTTGCCATGTGGCTTGCCCATTTCTTTTTTTTCTGTTTACCTCCACCATCCCTCACAGAAATTATTCTTTCACGACTTGTCGGACGATCACTACATTGTGAGGCAGACCAGCAGATGGGCGATCTGACTGGCTGTCAGTCCGTGTTTATTTCCTTGTTGTCAGACTGTCAGATGAGATAAAACATTGTTTTCCTGCATTTGTCATGGGTTCATGAGAAATGAGAAAAGTTTAGGTTAAAGTACACGTGGTGGAACAGATTGGCCCGCAGCTGTCAGAGATGCGCTGCTGCATTATTCTTGTTTTTTTTGTTTTTTTTTATGAAATTGTAGATAAATTCAATGTTTGCTTGAGGGCTGCAAATCTAATCCATGCACAAAATAACATGCTCTGTATGTCTAATATGTCCTTTGACACAAATCATTAGTTTTGACTCGGGCAATGTAGCAGGACTGAAGTTACAACAAAGATACTTGTTGTTGATGATTTTGGGGTGGGGTGGGGGGGGGGGTTGCTTCACCTGAAATACCATCTCAACATCCAGCATACGTTTGCAGGGACTTCAGCTTTAGTTCAAGGTCAAGACCAGAGAGTGTAGAGAAAATGTTTTGGGAAGATTAAAGGTGATGATTTAAACCCACCTACTCCATGATATGTTCCATCATTTGGAACACGTGAGAGTGAAGAAACTTGGTTTCCTGCTGTTATTTGTGTTATTTCTGTTCGTGTTGGCTTTTTGTCATATTCAGGAAAGTTGTAGACTAATCACGGTTAGTCATTTATTCAAACCATCATCAAAGTTTGATTATTTGTAGTTAGCATTTCAACCGACAAGATTTGATGTCAAAATCACAGCTCGATGTCACAGGTTTGACAGAAAACCACACAATCTGTAGGAAAATATGTTTTAACATTTTTCCATCGTAGACTATAAATCATCCAGATATCACATGGATTAAAAATTAGGAAAGGAAATGATGTAAAAGTGATACTTTAAAAGTCAATACAACACACATGGTCAGTGGAATACCTGGGTGATCGTGTCTGTCTTTGTCTCAGGCCTCTGATCCTCTTTGTGGTTTTCATGATACTGTGTATGACCTGGTCTGGCCAGAAGGTGGGTTATGTGAGCTGGTGGAGGAAAAAAGAAGCCCGCTGAGATTTTTATTGTAAAGTGTGTGTGTGTGTGTGTGTGTGTGGTGGTAGGGGAACTTGACTCAAATAGCCGTCAGTCCATAAATTGATTAATGAGGAACCGCTTCATGTGGAAAACAGAATGGATCACACACCACAAATACACACCCGCCTGCAGGACTGTGTGCGTGCAAACACACATGTGAAAACACTCTCCTGAAGCACACACACACACACACACACACACACACACACACACACGACCATCCAAATTCTTTGGAAGTAAATGGAGTTTGGCTTTGTATCGGAACAAACAGGTGGTGGATTGGACAATTGTACCAACACGTACACACGCACGCACACACACACACACATACTCACACACTCACCTCAGGTGGTGAAGCGAAGCTCCCATGCAGTGTGGATTTGAATCAAAGTGACACATTAAACTGAACTGGCAGAGTGTGAGCCGTACTACTCCCACCCTCCAGTCTGCTACTTTTGGAGGAGTCTTTCTGTGTGTGTGTGTGCGTGTTTGCTGGTGTGTGAGTTTGCTGTTACTCATCTTGACACAGAAAATTTCCTTTTTTTTATTTGACTTTACCGCTGCTTTTCAGATTACTCCTCCAGCTTGTGGCACATGTCTCTCCCTGCCTGTCCTTCAGCGTTAGCTGCACACTGGTGGCTGCTGAGAAGTGTCTTGGCCGCGGAGACTGTTATAGTGGTTTGAAATATGTTAGTCCTTATGTGACCGCATTATCCCACGGCACAATTAGGAATGTTTGAATTTACTCTGCATGACTTCACCTCGTCTGACGCAGGTGATAAATGGAGTCTGGGTTTTTATTGTGGTAAAGAGATTTGTACAATCTGTTGCTTTTGCACATACAGAGCACTCCTGTAGGTGCAATAACAACTCAAATATATGGTGTAGAGATTCATCCAAACCTTTATCTAACAGTTTTTTTCCTAACATAGACATATATTTTTTTAAAAAGAACACATTTTAAACAGGAACTAATTCCTGACAAACTTCTGCAAAGTCTGCAGAAACAATGTCAAGGTTAGACTGACTGAAAAGGTCACAACAGTTACATTCTGTGAGATTCCTCTATTATTAGGTGAAATTGTAACAGGCATGGGTGTCAAAAATGAATAATAACCCTGGAATACACATTTACCTCATTCATTACTTTGACTTGGTCTTTGTTTTTATCCTCTCTTGACACGTATTCTCTCCCTATCTTCTTTGCCCTTTCAGCTGCTCCTCCTGGATTATAAAGTTATTCAGTCCGAAGCTGCATTTTTCTTGACTTTTTCACTCTTTGTACACTATGATGTTTGTATTTTCGTACCTATAGGTGTCTGGAAATATTACACATGAGGTTGTAAATAGTATAACATGTTGTATTAGTATAAAAAATGTAATTATGTGAAGTCAGAAGTGGAACATTCTGCTGAATGTACATTGACTTGAAACCATACATGGCAATGAGCTGCTGCCTCAGAAATCTATTTTGTCACTGAATTTAGTTTTGTTCATGAATGTTGTTGAGATCTTCAACGTTGTCCCCATCTGAATTAGACAGAAAACTAAATCTTGTTCTAACACATCAAAACAGAGCCCATGTATTATTTTATTTAGCAGAAACTATCTTCAATTTTTTCACCACACAACAAAATTATCTAAAAAAAAAACTGAAACAACAGTTATAAAGCATGTTTTTGATGATGCCTATTAGGTATTTCTTTTTTTTTTGTTTGTTTGTTTAAAAATTTAAAAATCAATTATTTATAAAGATTTACACAGTTACATGTAGTATTTCTGTCATTAACGGCAAGGGAAACAAAAGACCTGTCTAGTGATGATACTGACAGAATAGCACTGGATGATGATATGGACCATTATTTTATTTGCTTCTTGCTGTGGCTTTGTTAGCGATTTGTCAACGATCTCACACAGACACTCTGTCTCATACTCTGTTAGCATTCAAATCCCTGTTGCCACATTACTCTCTGTTATTAGGTGTCCCCCCCTGCTGGTTGTGTAATGAGTGGAGCTCAAGTGAGATTAGGGAAGACATTGGACCACATTAGAAAATTGGTTTACCTTTGAACCTCAGTGCTCAGGTGGGCAACAACGCAGGGCATCTGTTGGCTGAATGACTGGAATCCCACAGATGATCTTTGATTATTTGTTTTTTTTTTACTACTTGAAGCTGCTACTGTGTTGAAGTGGACACAAAGACCACCCATATTTTGTCCTTCAACGTATTAACACAGTTATAACCTATGATGAGCTGCTCTGGGATAATGGAACTAACATGGGTCTTCATTATGGATGTGGTTTGTGGCCTTGCTTGTCGGGTACATTAGAAGGTTCGACAAGATGATACTGTGGGATGAAGAATGAATAATAAAAAAGCAAAAATGTGAAGAGAGGAGTTACCGCTGAAGGAATCAAGGTAGATAAACAAGACGGCTTTGGGACGAGCTGGGAAGACAGGATGTTTGAGATAAAGGGTTGAGAAACACCAGATAAGAGGAAAACATCAAGCAGGATGAAAGAAGGACGGAGGGAGCTGAAGGAAGATAGTGAGGAAGGACTGTTATCATCTTGAATATGTAGACAATGAATAGACAGCACGGAGTCATCTGCATCAACAACACTGTCTGTTAAGACCTCTTCTCTCCTGTCTTTCTCGACACTCTCTAGTAAAAGACCCCTTGTCCAATCAATCGCACAAGTTTGTTTTAGTTTTATTCTACACATTGCCCTTTACTTCAAGTGAAAGAGAGAGAAGTTCCTCTGGCCTACGCTCTCTGTGTTCAGTTGGTGTTAAGACACTGCATCATTGCTTTGTTAAGATTTCTTGGATAAATTCTCTTAACTATAAAGCTCATAACATTTTGTTTCTCTGCCCAATCCGGCAGATGGAATCTTTGGCTACAAGGGGAAGGAGATGAGGTGTGATGATGAAATGGTGTTCCATGATGCAGACAAGACAGTGACTTTAGGGTAAATGAACTACAGTCAGACTCCTTCTTCCAAAATCTTGGGTTTTTTTTTTTCTTTTTCTTGGCGTGGAATGAAACGGTTGCTTCCCGTTAGGGCTAAGGTTCATTTAGGAATTTGGCTTTTTCCCTGGTTGTTTTAGGCCAATAAGCTAGTGAGGCGAGAAAACACATCTGTTTCCATGAATACCTAATTGTCACTAAAGTCAAACGCCAGCTTACAGAGAATCTTTTCTCATTAATACCATCAAACTTATCAGCAGAATCTCACCAATGTCTTTCTCCTGTATTTTCTATTAATATAGCAGTGGAAATAAATGGTTTCTTTTCTTCCAAATTATAGTATTTTATTTATAATAATTATGGATATTAATTATGTTATAGACATGATCCTTACCTATTCTATTGAGTTAACAGATACATTTGTGTGTGTTTTTGTTTGTGTGTGGAGTTAATTGGCATGTCACCTGACCTCATTTTATGGACGACTTAATTTTGACAGATGTGGGCGTGACACCGTGACCTGACATGACTATGGTTGTGATGTGGTTTTCATACCAGATCCCTCTAATTACTTTTATCTTTATTACTGTTATTTTGACATTTTAGGTTTTTCTCAAATGAGCTGATTTAAAAAGTTAAAAGAAACAAAAAGCACTTTCAATGACGTGCTGCTGCGCAGACGCATTGGCTGAAATCACAGTACAGTTGGAGGAGGGTGAACGTAAGTACAGAGGACACACTAACCAGCACTTAGCACAGTGATTTTGCCGTCAGTAAGGAACCCATGTTCAAGTTGCTACAGTGTCTCAGTGTGTCCATTGATTTGACTCTGTTAATCTGCTGTGTGTGTGTGTGTGAGCAACAACCCACTTCCGTCAGGTAGAACAAATAAAACAATTTTGTGGAATTATAACTACATAACTATTGACCTCTGTTACATGTGTACAAGTACAAACCAGTATTTTTAGCATGTGTCAAATCCTCAACAGCACCGAGTTCATGCTGTCTCAACAGCAGCCGACACTTGAGGTGAACTCAGCCCTAATTAAAGCCGGTCCCTGTAATTGAAGTATTCCTCTCTGTATCACGTTAGCAGGAAAATTACACACTGCAGTTCTACAACTTGTTGAGCCATTGTAGGGAATTTGTTTTGGTATAATTCAGTGGCCTCCCTCATTCCCTCCCATTCCAACTCCTCTGCTTTCTCTCTGTTTTATCTCCCTCCCCCCATCCCCTTCCCTTACATATATATATTTCCATTAGCCTAATGAACACCTTCCAATTTCCCGACAACAGGACAACCAGGGTTCTTTTATGTGCATGCCTGTCTCCGAGGCTGAACACACACACAAATGGATACATAGGCACATACATAAACACACCACTTCATGTGTGTGTTCTGCTGTTGACTGTATGTTTGACTGAGAGAACAGCTCTCATTAAAATAGATGGCTGTAATCAAAGAGCAGAACAATTAGCCATGGCTGAGTAGGCGGCGGGTGTACACTGTGTATTACTGTGTGCCACTGTGTCAGGTCTATTGGTAAACGTGGAGATCATTCACCTCACTCTCTCTGTCTCTCTCCCTCTCTCTCTCCCTCTCTCTCTCTCTCCCTGCATGTGGACGTGGAGCTGAAGAGTTACAATATGCCGCCCCGAGGCGTGCGGTCACCTCAATTTATCACAGTCAGACTGGTCGTTTTCTTTGGTGCCTGGAACAAGATTCTGTTATTAGCTGCTGGTGATTGGACTTATTGTCTGCTCTGCAGAAATCACATTTAATCACTGGGATCACAGTGTGTTTTACGACAGAATTCCAGTGATGTATGGCCGCATTTCAGTGTTAAAACAAACAAAATCAATACATATCTGAGACGTCCTATGATAAACCCTGTAATTTTTACAAAAGTCCTCCATAGTTGTTTACTTTTAAACCAGGCAGTGGTTGGTTGGTCCTTCCTTCCTTCCTTCACTGTCCCTTTTTTTTCCTTCCTTTCTTCATCCTTCCTTCCTTCCTTTTTTGTCCCTCATTTTCCTTCCTTCCTTCCTTCCTTCCTTCCTTCCTTCCTTCCTTCCTTTCACTGTCCCTCATTTTCCTCCCTTCCTTCCTTCCTTTTTATGTCCCTCATTTTTCTTCCTTCCTTCCCTTCTTCCTTCCTTCCTTCCTTCCTTCCTTTCGCTCTCCCTCATTTTTCTTTCTTTTTTCCTTCTTTCCTTCTGTTTCTTTGTGTCTTTGTGTCTTTCTTTCTTTCTTTCTTTCTTTCTTTCACACTGTTACTTTCCATCTTCATTACTTCCTTCTCTTACATCGATCCCTCAGGCTGTTAGTTTCCAGTTTCTAAAATATTTTCCTGATAAGACATAAACCTCATGTGATGTTAACTGATCAGTTGTCAGACTAAAACTGTTGTTAAACCAAATTAGGTTATTTGTGTTTTTGAGGTGAAATAAACTGGGAGACTTTTACATTTAATTATTTTAGGGCTGAAGAAAGAAGCCTTAAACCAACAGACAAGGACAGACCTTAGGATGATTTGAAAACATTTTTGGCCTCTTCCAGACATTTGATTCAGAAAAAGGAAGAAAAAAAATATATATACTGAATGTTTCAACTGCTTTTCATCACCCGCACCTTTCTCCACATCCTGGACAACTATTTCTGACTGAACTGTTTGCTTCACATCAGCAGGACAACACTTACTGTCTCTGCAGACCACATATGCACGTGCACACACAGGGGCAATCGCACAGACACAAATAGCAGTGAGTCAAGTCTGACCTGGGGCAGAAATTCTTATCTCCATCTGCCTCAGGGCTTTTTCTCCTGAGTTATTTATTGTGTTTTGGCTGCAGTGGGATGGTGGCAGTGGCAGAGAAGGGCACGGCTCTGTTTTACAGTTGTTCAATTACAGGTGAGTTTCCCACTTCCACGTCTTCTGGGGGAAACTGCTCGGAAATCACACAGGCAGAGTGGAGAGTGATCAGAGATCCATACAGCATGAACGATGTCAGTCTGGGTTTGTTTTCCGCTGGCAACCGAGGAGCTGCTTTGAAATGCTCTTTGTGCCTGTGCATCATCGAAGCCCTGTCGGCGTTGGCACGGCAACAGGCTGTCCATTTGGATGAGCTTCAAGTAAATAACTGCCACTTAACCCCGCAAAGTGCTTCGTTGGCTTTTCCCTTTGGTTTTTCGATGGACAAAATTGACTGATGTGTGAGTGACGCTTGTTTGTTTTTTTTGTGGAGATGCTGAAAGTGACTGGCTGATAACAGCCAATAGGTAAAGACAAATCTGTATCTGAATAACGCAGGGAGACAGGCATCTTCCCTATCAGAAATTATTTATTATATAAACTATCAAACTGGCGATGGGGAGTCGTCTAGAGTTTGGCCTTAAACTTTTATTTGTTTCTTTCGCCACTTGATTACTGGAAGTGTTTTTCTTTTCCTAGTTCCATCCATTGACCCACAAACCATGCTCGTTCAGTGCCCACTTCTCATTCCCCGGACGTACCGAAAAGGCACAGGTCGGACAGGAAACGTGCGAATGATGGGCTTTTAAAGCCCCGGTTATGACCCCCATCGGCACATTTCTGAGACGGCCGATGACAAGCTGCTGGAATGCCCCGCCGTTTTGCAGAATCATTTGAAAACATGATTAACGGCACTGGAACACAATAGGAATGTGATTCTCATTTGAGCCGTGGGTATAGTAGGCTAGCCTGGGAAATCATCCAGGCCCTAATTGCTGAAGCAGACCCTGAATCAGACAGCTGGAGCACACGTACACACTCCAACGACATGCACACACCAGAGCACACACTGGTACAAATCACACAAACGCTCAAATTGAGCATTATGAAATAATATAAAGTGTTTTTTTTTTTTGGTTTTTTTTGTTTTTTTTATCCACAGCTTTGTCTTTTGGACTCATAATTATCTCATAAACACATTTCTGCGAAACCTCTGCACTCTGTCATGATTACAATAAAAGAGCTAAAATAATAAGTGGGAGCATTTGTAAT
>NC_024328.1:6661344-6663114 GCF_000523025.1 Cynoglossus semilaevis | reverse complement strand
TGTAATACATTCACAGCAACGATGGCGAAACAACTAAGTTTGCCGTCTTTTTCTCATTTTGATTTATTTTCTCTGCAAATGCCCTGGTGAGGTTTGGGGTATTTTTTTTCATATCCATTTATATTAGTCCAATAAATTAAAAATTAAATAATTTTTAAAGTTTTTTTAAATTTCTTTGTCCAGATAACTTCCCATGAGGAAAAAGCAGAACTCAATACGTCTGCGTAGATTTATGGTCAAACTGAGAAATGGGGACTTTCTTGTAGGAGTGATCTCTATTGAAGTCCAGACCACTGTCTTGTCTCGCTCAATTTTTTCATTCTCCACCTTTTATGTCATTAATCCAAAAACCAGTTGTAGGAATTTAAACCTTGGCTGTTTTTATCCTTTGACCTAATTTAAAAAAAAAAAACATTTAGTGTCTTTTGTTCTTCTATTTCTTTTGTAAAAAATAATATCTACCAGCAATTTCTGTGTGGTTAGATATGTGTTCACTGTAATTGTGGGCAGAATGAGTGGTGGGTGGGGGCAGGGGTGTGTTGGTGGGCACTGTTCCCCTATAATTACCTACAGTCTTTCTCCTAGCTCTCTCTTTGTTCCTGCTTGTTCTGATATATTAGGTGAAGTCTTTGTGTGGTCTTAGTGATAAATATGTTTCTTTTAACTATCGTCTCTCTCTCTCTCTGTGTGTGTGTGTGTGTGTGTATGTATGTGTGTTCCTCATTTCCTGTTGGTCTGGACAATTCTGGTTGTGTTGCATAAATGATGATATGCTTTATAAATACATAAAAACATATACAGTATTAGATAAAGCCATGGTTTTGCATTTGAAGGGACTTTTTTATTATTTTTTTTATTTTTACCTCATTTACATGAAGAGACCCAGGAAATACTAAGGTTAATCACTGGATAAATGAGCAGAGATGTGGTTTCCATGGTTTCAGAGTAACATTTCAGAATTGCTTGTTCTTTAAAGAGAACATGTAAATGTTCTCTTTAAAGCATTTCAGCATCAGCAACACAATTTGCTGCATGTTAGTGCTGTTGATTTAAATGATAACAACCTCCTGGCTCCTTGGACAAATGATTAAATCAGTATTTTCCTTCAGCTCAGAGACATGTCGTGGTTCTCAGTGTTCAGCCTTCTTCTCTACTTAATGGACTTGAATAAAGGATAACGTCCAGACAGACAGGCAGACAGTAAAAGCTTGAGAAGAAAAATCACTTTTCAATTTACTAAAAAATGTGAAAGAATTTCTGTTTTAGAAAATATGTTTTACTAAGTCCTGGAAATCCTTTTTTTTGTGGTACAGTTTGAGCGAGAAAATAGAGCCGTGGCTCTTTTATCGTTTACCTCTGGCTGTCTGTCGCGAGCCAAACGTACACTGACCCCAGGCTCTTCCCCTTCACTCCGCATTCCTTCTCCTGTCCGCCAGTCACACTAATTGCTTAAATATGCAGTCCTGTATGGCTTCAGGTGTGTATTAGCTGGCTGTTAGCTATTATAAATTATTATAAATATTTTTTTAAATAAATAAAATAAAATGTAATTTCCTCATCATCATCATCATCCTCCTCCTGGTTTTCATTTTGTCCCTCCTGAATACCTGTCTTCAAATACTCCAAAAATGTATCCTCATTATCCTCCTCATCAACTAGATCCTCATTTCAGTCATCTGGCATCTGCTCCTCCTCTGCTTCTTCTCTTCCAAAGATTGAATCCTGACATATTTTCATGAAAACCTGTATGTATGTGTGTGTGTGTGTGTG
>NC_024328.1:6659409-6661305 GCF_000523025.1 Cynoglossus semilaevis | reverse complement strand
ATATATATATATATATATATATGTGTGTATACTTAGAAAGCCTTGAGCATTCTACTGTGGTCAGCTCTCTGCTGACACTTCCTCCTTTATAAGCAGCATCAGCTCAGGCACCTGCGGCCACCTTGTTGACTCCTCTTCCTCTCCTACTGCAATCTAATGTTATTCTTCCACCTCCTTCTAAATGTTTAGTATTTGCACCGTGCCCCAGCTCCTCTTTTGTCACATGCTCTGTACATTATTAAAAGTGAGCAGATCACTAATTCATGTCAGCCCAGCCTTGTGGGCTTGAGGTGGGTGGGAGCCTGTTGCTTCATGAAGGCCTTTCATGTGGCCTGAGCCATGTCTTAGCCATCACATCCCATTCCACCGGTGCCGTCTTCCCCCTCGTCCTCTGCTGTCATCTTTCATGTCCTCTCATTTTGCAGTTTTACCTCGCTCTTGCGTTAATACCCACCTTTCCTTTCCCTTTCATTCCTACACGTCGCTTCCTTCTCCTTCCTGTTTCCGTTCTCGTCTCTCTGCCGTCCCTCCCACAGTCATTGAAGTCTAATCTAATTGCTTTCGCTCCGACCCTGGGGAACTGGACACAGTGTAACAAGCTCCCAGTGGATGGACTGTGCCTCTGCCTACATCACCGCATCTCTGGATCACTATGTTCCTGTACTGTTTCCTTACTGTTTCTTCCTCCAACATTCATTCAATAACTGCACTAATGCCTCTGCCCCAGGGCACATACTATGACACTGGAATCAGAGTGGTTTTAAGTGCACTTAGTCTAACATAGGGTTGGACTGGGAAGCCAATGTTTGCAGCAGACTTTATTTTTGTGAAGCAAAAGAAGAATGAAGACACAACAACAACAAAAAAGAGGCTGGATGTAAAAAGGGAATAAAGAAAGAATAATGATAAAAAAAATAGAGCTTGAATTTTGAAGTCAGGTTGAAGAAATAATGATCAATATGGAAGGTTTGAGGAAACATCGTCTAACATTATGAGCTGCTCAGAACCAGAGTAAAAATCATAATATAACTGAGTGGAAGATGACATTGTTTTCTTCCTACTTTGTTAATATATGGTTGTTGGTAATACATTTTGTGATTTTAATCCTGGGGGTATCCAAAAACAGTTAATAATCTGGATTAAATATCTAATTAGGTTGACATTTTTAGTTTTCATTATTGATTTCTTTATATATTAAAACATTAAAAAAAAAAAAAACTTTTCCTAAACCTGACCTGTTCTAACAACTATTTTTTTATTTCTTTACCATTTGTGTGACGTCAGAACCCAGAGTCTGGGTGTTAATGCACTTGGCTTTTCTTTTCTCATAAATATTCACCACAGAACACTAGTGTTGTGATCAAACGTATGTGCTCTTCAAGGTTAATGGGTCAAACGCACTGAACAGAATCCAGCTGTTGCACACACTCATTTGGGACATTTACAAAGAATCATATCAGAGTACCAATACTTTGATCTTGGACTTGGCCTTCGCTGGTGTGTATTAGTCTCAGCCGCGTGTACTCTCTCTCTCTCTCTTTCTCTTTCTCTCTCTTTCTCTCTCTCTTGCATACGTACACCTCCTCTCTCTTTTCTTTCACACACATGCCCCCCACCACGCCACCCCCTCCCTCCCCCTCTCCTCTGGGCTCAGGCACTGGACTGAATGCAGATACAGTAGCTTTCTTTGAAGAGAGTGTGCTCACTGTACTTATGTGTGTGTGAGTTTACGTGCACACACACACACAGACACACACACTCACACACACGCTCCTGTTGTGTTTGTGCAGGTGTTTAATTATTAATGTGTGTTAAAAGAAGCAGAGGGATAATATTTGAACACTTATGACCCTGCAGCTGTACTTTTCAACCTTTACTGTAAAGAAATTCCAGGTG
>NC_024328.1:6650693-6659368 GCF_000523025.1 Cynoglossus semilaevis | reverse complement strand
GAAACAGGCTTGTAGTGTTTCTCAAAGTTGCCTCGAAGCCAAAAAAGAAAAGTGAAAAGTGAATGTAAACACAGATGCCTCGAGCGACACCTTAACGTTTCTTCCCTGTGTTTCTCTGTCTGCCTGTAGGTGTGTGGAAATCATCGCCAAGGAAGGAAGGAGTCTGAAGGAGCTCTACCTTGTGTCTTGTAAAATCACAGACCACGGTAAGATATTCTCCATCACTGTCCCTTTGTTGCAGTCAACTGCCGACATAATTATCATAACTATTATTACCCTCAGTCACGTCTGTGGTGCAGGACTCATTTGGTTTTACAATTTTCCCTCTTATGAGACTTGTAAACAGTAAAAGTATTATTGAAAAGTTTTGCAAAGAATTAAACATTGTCAGCTAGATCCCCTCGGTGCCGTTCATGGTTGTTTTCAGCGCTGTTAACTTGGCAGGAGGACTTTTATAGTTTTCCTTCTCTTTAAGTGGATTGGTGGTATTTACATGGTCTCAGTGACAACGTCACAGTGGTGTCTCTGTATCGCCACGAAATCACAGCACTGCATTTAGGATCTGACTATGTTCTCTACAACTCTCCTGTTCACACCAATCATGTTTACCAGAAAGTTTACATGAATTAAAACATGACTGCACCTTACAGAACCAGTTGCATTTTTACTGCAATATTTTTGCCTGTGTTGTAGTGTGTTTACATACCTGATATGTATGACACATAAAATTCAAAGTCAAAAGTCATGCTGTGCTATGTGTATGTGTATGCTATACACCATACACATACATGTATGTGTATGGTATATATATATATAAATATACATTTATATTTTTATGTGCATATATATGTATATATGTACATATACAAATTTCTATGTAGTTATATATGTACTATATAACTATAACTAATCATTAGCTATAATTCAAGTTTAATCGTATATGTTTTTGACATTGCAACAGAAAGGATTTTGACTTTTACCACAACTGAATTTCACTTGAGTGAAAACAACATTTGCCGTTTGCAGATTGTTATAAATAGGTTCTGAACAATATCATCTGTGAGCCTGTGTGCTGCAGGAGTGCAGTGAAATGCCCAGTTGTCTTTTCACTCCTCATCGGCAGCATCCTACCAACCATTCACTCCTCTAAGCATCACTGTCTAATTGCTGGAGCCTCCCTGTAGCAGTGTTTCATTGCTTGTCCTTGTTCTGTTCCTCAAATTCTGGTCAACATTTCTTTTTTGGCTCTTTTAACAACTCCGACAGTTCGAAAGTCAGCATTCACCGCCTTGGTTATTGCTTAGGAGTCAACTCTTACTTTGTGCAGAGTGAGATCATTTGTGTGCACATATTAGTGAATGAGGCCCAAGGAAAGCAATTAAAGCTGGCAGGGCTGTGGCCTGGGCAGTGGCAGAAAAGGACAAGCTGAAACAACACTGTTGATTCCAAATGAGGAGGCAGACAGGTGAGTCAATGGGAAATTTTGATAAAGTAGGCTTGAGCTAAACCAAACAGGCGACAAGCACAAAAAGTACAAAGATGGAACAGCAGTTAATTTAAGGGTGGAGCTGGTGTGGAGGCTGCTGTTCTCCTTCACAGTAGATTAGCTGCAGATAAGAAGTATGGGAAGGTCTTTTCTCCACTCCTGGGCCTCAGACATACTGTATTTGACTACAGAAAATTACCAAAATAGAAAAGAAGGCTTTAACAACAGAGACCTCTTGAAATCAGCACCTTCTGCAGGTGTGTTCTGTAACTTCACAAAACCAACAGTACACCTAGTCCCAACCTTCATGGACATGTCATGGACTTAATTCCAACCTGTTACACATGTTACACATAACATTCAAAGTGGAATTTGTTCCAGCAGGTTGACTCTCTTGGTCTTGTGACACAGCAGCACTTCATTAAACTGCTAACAATACAGAAAGAAAAAAAAACCAAACATCATTCAACAATAAAACAAATGAAAATATTGAATATTTATTTAGACTCTGAAGCCATTTCTCTCAGGCCATTAGGGTAATTTCATTTGTCGTCTTCCTGTCTCTCCTTGTCAACTGCATTAGTTGCATTTATTTGTTATGAAAAATGTGTAGATTATTGTTCTGAATAGTCACATTTGTTTCTAACGTTTCCAAATAATGTTGTGAATTAAAATAATGCACTTAAAAAAATGTATATTTTATGAGCAATTAATTTAAAATGACAGCGTGTTATTCACGACTATTCTGTGTCCCTGCATAACAAATAACACTGATCCACTTAAATATCTGTTGCAGTCCCATCATTAGAAGCTGGACTCCTGCAGTTTAATTTGTACTCAGACAGGCACCCGAGTCAGCAATTTAAAGCTCCGGCTCTTGGCTCCTTATCTGCCCGAGCTTGAATTTTCTGCTTTCACGTAAACTTCAGCAGACCTCCTTGCTGTCTTTCCGGGTTTTCCACTCATAACCAATAATTTTAAGTGTTCTCTGCTCTGCGTCGGATACAGGAGAACAATGCACAGAGAGGCAGAGTGGAGTTAATGCAGTAATTACACAGGTTTCTGCAGGGAAGTTGTGATTTCCGTGTATGTGCTCATTTGTGTTCATCCTTTAGACGGTGGCTGCTCTCCATCGGGAGATGTCGTTCGCTGCCAGTGGCTATGAGTAACTGTGACAATAATCACCTTGACCTCTGTGAACTTGAACCTTAAATGTGCGTGTGTAAGAAACATTATGTGGGAGTGTGTCCGCCGGTGTTTGATTAATGACTGTAGGATCACAATAGTACATTAAACCTGGAAGGCGCCCACCCCCTCTCTGTACTTATAGCTCTCTCTTTCTCTCTCTCTCTCTCCCTTTGAATTGGTGACATCTGATCTTCCTTCACTAATGTCCCCTCTGGCCCTCTTTGCCTGATGATTGGGTGTGTGCACATCTACATGTATGTGTGTGTCAGGACAGCGATGCCTGCCCTAGGAACTCAGTTCTGTAACAAAATGATTGGTGGATTTCCTGCTTCAGTCACCGGTAAATTAAATAACAGAAATGAGATTTTGCATCTGCCCGCTCGGCCGAGTCGTTCTCTTCTGACCATCTTTTGTGCTAATTATTTTTTATTAATGCCCTCTCTTAGTGCATTTGAGATGTCCACAAGCCTCATGTTTGAGTGTGTGTGTGTGTTTATCTCCTCCCGCCTTTCACTTCCTGTGTGATTTTATAGAAGCTTGGAGGACAGGCAGAGACATAAAGACAGGTTTAGACGACAGACAGAGAGACAGAGCTGGGCAACATGTAATTTAACTCCCAGCACAGATGGGTTAAGAGATTATTTTTTGAGGCGGAGGACACAAATGGAAAAAGCCAGGATGGTGCCCTTTTTGGGGGCTAATGATCTTAGTGAAAGTTCCATTAGTTCTAGAGATGAGGGCACTCCAAACAACTGCAGCTTTGTCTTAATGGACTTTGGTTAAAATTATACTATAGTATAAAAATGTTTTTATTTTAAATTTAAACTTAGATTTTTTGAAACTTTGCTCATGTCAAATTTGCCCCTAATCTTTTTAGGGTGCTGTTGCCATGGAGCTAAATTGGTTTTTGACAATTAAAAAAAAAAAAATTGTCTAATTAAGTCAAAGTCATTAATTAATTACTTTTTTTAATTAGTACATTAAAAATACATATTTATATGTTTTATTTATTTATATACTTACAAATATGCACATATATTCATATAGATGTATGTATGCATACACATGTATATAAATATATACATACTATTGGAAACTAATTGGAAAACAACAACAACAAAAATACTATATATACACATATATAATTAGCATTATATTAGTGACAGTCAGGCTTTAAAATCTAGTTTACTTAATAATTAAAAATGATCCCCGTAAGCTTGAAAAGTGCTGTGTAAGATTTGGATTGAGTAAAAATTGGATATAAAGAATATTAGTATTTTTTAAGATCTTTCAGATTCCAGCCACAAAAAATATATATATTTATATAAAAGATAAAAAATCTGGAAGGTCAGTAAAAGTATTCTATACTTTCAACAAAATGTAATCGTTTCAGCCTTTTCCATGTTGGTTTGAATAAGTTGGTTTGAATCGTACCTTACACACACACACACACACACACACACACACACACAGAACCAGGGCTAGCCCACTTTGACAGTAAAGAATTTTATTTATAATTATTATCCCTTATAAATCTTGGTGCAGATTGATAAACAACAACCCGCGGCTCCAGAGTCACAGCTGGAGCATTCATGGATGAAATGTCGTCATTACTCATGACTGATAGGAACGTTGTCCTAATGAGCATCGAGCAACAACAGAGACATCTTTTATAATTATTGTTGATGCTCTCAGAGTTCAGGCACACATGATGTATTTGACTTACTTTCCCTGTGTACATTCATAAAGATACTGGTGCTTTGTGAGTTGCTCTGCGTTACGTATCATAATCTGTGTTTTTCCCTGGCATTCAAAAACCATTACAGCTTTAAACGCAATAAAATCTAATTTATGGGTCGTTACTGTAGCTCTGCCTGTCTTTAGGAAAAAGAACAGTTGACATTTTTTATCTTTTAAGCTATTATCTTGATGTCAGACGTGTGGACAGGGGAATTCAAAAACTGTATGGAGTACACCCACATGTAATCAGTCACTGGAAGTTATCTTGCTGTTTAGACTCTGAGAGCAGAGAAAGCATATGGAATACATTTACTATTACCCTGGGACTGGAGTTCCTTTCAATAACACAACTCATCTTTTCAGAGAGAGACCTTCCAGCTGTCTGCTTCAAGTCCTGACCCTTTGTTTAAGAACTTCTAAACTATGTGCCCACTTAACGCAGCCATTTGCAGGCTCCGTGCACTTTAGTGAACTAAAAAACCTTGAATTAACTTTTGTTTTGCTAGAAAATCACATTAAGATGTAGACTGTATTTTTTTTAAGGTTTAAATGGAAACACAGGTTACAACTGGGAACAAATTGCTACTTTATTACAGGGAGAAATGTTGTCTAGTTAAAGGCCCCAAAACACGCAAAGGAAAAAATTTAAAGCAAACCTTTTAAAAGGAGGACTTTCTGTAGAACTAGGAGGTGAAGAGGTTGCCTGCCTGCTGAGAAGAGGGACTTGAAACCACGAAAAAAAATTAGTACATTTAGTAAAATTTACTATTATAAAATATATTCATAAATATTTATTGATTTATTTACTTATTATTTAAAACAAAATTAGGTTTTAAATTAAATGGCTGTGTGTAAAATTTAAAATTAATGATATTGACTGGAGTGAATTTCTTTATGAACATCAATATTTTATTAAAAATATTGTATTGTATATTATTTTATATATTTTAATTGACAAAATCCAACCAAAAAGCATCAGAATCATCTTCTGGAAAAAAGGAACATGATATACGAAGTCTGAAGGTTCTCGTTGCTGTGGTAGTTTAAACAGATAACATATCAATGGTAGATCAAAGATGGTATTTAGACAGATGTTACAATTTTTAAAGGCATTTGAATCTAAAACATGTTGAGACACGTTTCTGAAATTTGAATATTATGTTTTTGTTGTGTTAAACTTTTCTACCTAAATACGCAAACTTTTAAAAATATAATTAAATATAACTTAAAACCAAATTCAAATTAAAATCACCCAGAATTTGAAAAAGAAGTCAGTAATATCGCTTGACACTTCTGTAAGCGGTGATACCGCTTACAGAAGTGTTGAGACTTATATAAAGGCGATGTCTTGAAACATTTTATATAAACCTTTGTACTGTATAACAAAATGCAGGGAAAGTTCCTGAATCCCTAAACCACATGAGTGACATGGTGGGTCTCAGTCTGGCTGTTACCCCTGCAGAAATAAAAGTACCACTATTAGATAAAAGTTTTAAACCTGATCCTGATGGGAAAAGCCTCTCTGCTTCTCTCCCAGTGCTAATCAGATCACTGATTACCACAGCACTGTCATTCCCATTTACCTACCCATACACAGGTAGTGGACCATACTGTATCTGCAGGCCACCTGCAGTGATATCTGCCCGTCCCTTCTCCCTCTCACGCTCATCTGAGATGGTCTTTTCTTCTCATGTTTGTATCTGTTGGACTCACATGTGTCCATTCGTGAGTCTTCACTGTGTGAGTGTGTCTATCAGCCACTGCTTATCTTGTCCTTCGTAGCACCGTCGCATTTATCTGGAGACAGAAAGAGAGACCTTGGCACCTCCGTCCTTTACATATGGTAATTGTCCTCTTTCAACCGCACGCTTCCCCACGATCCCTTACCTTGTCAGTCACGGCCTCCTGTGTACATCTGTGCAAATACAAGATCCTGAGAGACCTGTGGGAGTGAGAGGCTAGAGAAGGGAGCAGTGTCAGTCCTGGTTGTGAAATCAGAGGAATTGTTTCTGGCTCTCAGAGTGACAGAAGTCAGAGTTCAGTTCATTTTCTGCATACAGAATGTGAGGTAACTGACATGTTCCTGTAACGTAGTCTAACACTTGAAGTTGTTGGACCATCAATACTGAATATTTTTAGAAGAGAGTACATGTCACGTTTTTGCTAACGGCAGTTCAAACAAAGCCAAGTTCCTTGTGTAATTCTTCTGCTCCTGCATTTTGCAACAACTTTCTGGCAATTCAGCTCTGATATTTACTTTTTGATGATGCTTTTTGCAGTAGACGGCAACAGCAAATGAGAATTATTGAGTAGTGTCATTGTTTTGGAGCCTCTTGTGCCAAGCAGACTGGGAAGTAAAAATAACTTGGACAGTGAAACAGTTACATAGACGCTGTGGATACGTCTACATTGTTGAAAGAACAGAAATACAAATGAAGCTGGTTGACGTATGTGTTTCACACCAGTTTCTATTCAATAATTATTATTTATTGATATGGAAAATGTAAATAAAAATATGCATAAATGTAACTCAAAAGTTGTTAAGTCTACAGTGCTTCCCAATGTTGCTTCAATTGCTTCAGTCTACTTGTTATCTCACCTGAAGTTGAATTCATGCTGAGGGTGGAGGCAATGTTTTAAGCTTGAGGTTGGTGAAACTAAAACTCTTTAGTGTATAGTTTGTATTTTGTATTGAATATACAGTGTATGTCATTCTTCATAATGTGGTTAAATATGTTTTCATGTTATCAATTTCACAAATAGATTTATTATAACGGTTATTGTGTTAATTTTGACAGTCCTTAAAAAAAAACCAACAAAACATATTCCTATGGTCCTGTCATTTCATCAGTTGACAGTTGACCGACTTTTTCAACACGACTGTTGTGTCCCTCTATAGTTACACATCCGTCACCGTGTATGTAAACATTTTAATTTAGTCTCACTCTCTTTTTTCGTTCACTTTCCTTATACATATTACTAGGTTAAAATAGCATCTACAGTCTCTCCTTTTTCCCTGCTGCAAATGCTTTTCCAGGACCAGGCCTCTTCCAGGACCAGGCCCCTTCTTCCTCTCTTTTCCCCTCTCATGTTGTTTTCCATTCATCTTTCAGCTCTTGCTTTCATCCGAGGCGTTTTATCCTAAATGCACTGTACGTTGATAGATGGGGCTTCTCTGTCCCTCCCCTTGAGCTGAACCTCAAGAATGAAGTATTGTGGTACACGTGTGTGTGTGGGTCTTCACTGATGTGTGTACGTGTTTGTAGCTGCCATAGCTGCAGAGGAATTTCTGACACACACACTTACTCCCCAGAGTTTCATGGTACCTTTTACAGGGCAAGTTTACTTAGCATAAAAGCAGCAGAAAGCGCACGGTAACTACCTCTCAAGCTATGAAAACGACAGGTGGTTCTTATGCTGCTATATACAATGTGTGAAGGCCATTAGGCTACACTTTAGAAGCAAACGCTAGCACGTTAGCTTCAGGTCTTAAATCAGCGTCCACTATATTTGTTTTACACCACTAGTGGAATAAATGTCCGCTTGAAATGCCTCTAACATGACATTGGTGATTGTACTGTATGGTATGGAGTCTTAACAAGTCACTGCAACATACTATAAGAAAGTTAGGAAGTTAAATTTTTTTCTTAAGTTCTTCTCAAGTTTTGATTAAAAATGTACTCAAAAAATGGGGAATACGCCAACTGTTAGCTCCTTTGCTACAACCATTTGAGTCAAATGGTTGTGTTGGAATGAGAACGACACAAAGGATAAAATCTTCATGTGATGTCAGTGAACACTGATAAATTTGTAAAGCAGTTTTTTTCGAGGTTTTTTGTGTTTGCTTGCCTTATCTCCATATTGTTTTCTCAGTTATTCCCCTCCATAAAGACTCTACGCTGTCAAACGTAATGGGATGTAAACAGCGATAGTACAATTCCCTGTTTGCACCAAGGTATCTGGCATTCATGAGGTAAATATGTCATATTACATGAGGCACCAAAAAAGATCGATGCCAATCTGTATCCACGTTTGGTCGTCTCCATATGTTTTTGTTATTATTACGATAATAAAATAAAACAGCATGTTATTTTTCCCCCAAGCCTTGGTGTAAGAGACAGACTGAAGGAGAAATTTGACAAAACCAACGGTAGTCAAGAACAATGAAACTGTTATTTTATTGTAAATAATACAGCTTTTATCACTACAGAGGACTAACCTTGTCCTTAAGTAATTATACAGGTTTATTTATATATATATA
>NC_024328.1:6604838-6650658 GCF_000523025.1 Cynoglossus semilaevis | reverse complement strand
ATATATATATACATATATATATATATATATATATATATAATTTTTCCTCTCAGATGCCATGTTGAAGATTTTAACCATCACAATGCAGCTAGACAGGGGAACCACTCAGGCATGATCCTCCTGACATCACTTCCATTAAGTGTAAAACAATGGAACTGGAAGTAGTCAAGCCCACAGGTCAACTCCTGTGACCCCTTATCCATATCAAGCCATGACCCTAAAAGCCCAGTGGAGAGTGGTGATACACAGAAATAGAACATTTCACACAGACACACAAAAAAATATTAAGCTGTGTCGATTCTTTTTTCTTTCCTTGAAGGGTAGAACAGAGAGATAGATCAACATCTGTTGTTGTTGAACTTGACTGGACATTGTTGTGAGGTGTGAAGGCTCATAAAGTGAGGGTATTATCTCTGCAAATCAACGAGAGCCTCTGAGCTGCGGGCAGGGGGTTCAGCCCCCTGTTACAGTGCTCTCAGAGTTGGCCGTCAGTGATGTAATGTGGCCCTTGCACCAATGCACATACTGTTTATAATGTACTTTTCTGAAGGATTAAGCTATTGTTTTCTGGGCGCCTGTTGTCTTCATTTCACTGTGCATTACCATGCATTGTGTTGTCAATTTTCTAAGTGAATGCACATGGTTAATTTTTCATCAGAGAATACAAATTCAACATATACCGAAGCAAAGTCATTAGTCAGAGAATACATTTTTTTTATGTTTCAGTGATTAATGTCAACATAATTATCATAAACCTATACCATAAACCATTAGCCGCCATTTAGAGGAAACATCCATAACATGTGGCCTCGCTGGTCTGGATGCATCTTTATCTTCCATCTCATCATTATTCATCTGACAGAATTACATTTCAACACTGTGAGTATATATTTGAACAAATACTGTTGGTTTTTCACTGTGGAAAGTCAGCGTTTTCTATAGCCAGTAACAAAGACGGCCATTACCATATCATTTACAAGTTTGGAAAGTGCATTGAGTTTTAGTCGGGGAAAACTTAGAGGGTGACAGTCGACGCAGGGAGCTCAAACAGATCAGGGGGCTGGACTTTAAGCACCACTGAGTCAAGGCATTTAAGTGCATATCTGCACTACCATAGGGTTCCAATCTACAGATTCTTTATAGTGTAGAGTCCATAAGTCGAGATTTCCATTTCCTTGCATCAGCCCTCAGTGGTATTTGCAGATTGAGGAGCTGGGGAAAGAGGCTGAAATTGAATTAGTTTCCATATATTGTCCTCTGCTCCTCTCTCCCAAAGCTAAGCCCTGTGGTCTATCCACTGTTTGCCTTATGGGGAGAAAAGTGAGGGGGGCTTAAGCTGTGAAGGCTCCAGGCTTACGCCGTATACCATCACTCTGGTCACACACACACACACACACATAAGTTCTCTCTCTCTCTCTCACACAAACACACACGTGTACACACCCTTTCAGACTCCCTTACTGTGCCAAGGTATGGGGATTACAACCCGGCAAACCCCAGTTTACATCTTCAAACTGGGGCTGAAGTACAACAACACAGACAGGTGGTACAAACACACAAATACACACACACACATACACACACACACACACACACACACACACATACCGGTTTGCTATGTTTTGTGGGAACTTAACATAAAGATTACATTACATTCCGTAGGCCTTTAGGCTAACCTAAACATTTCACTTCATGTGAGAAATTCCACTTCTTACACTAATCCAACACATATTCTAATCCTAACCCCAAACTAAATGTTGAACCCAAACAATGAAAATAATTTGTTAAAAACACGATCTGCACAAGTATGGCCAACAAGTTGATCAAGAATTAAAACAAAACACACAAACATACACAACTGTTTTAGTGTTTTCTTAGTACTTACAGGTGTTCTTCTTTGGCAGTTAAAATTATATTATGGTTATATTATTATTATATTCATGCCTAATCCTAATTTAACTAAATATTCAATCTCAAAATATCCTCTCTCTTTGAAGCTGCAAGGAAGTCCCCACAGGGACAGTGTCTCTACAGTGTCTTTAAATCCAAAAATATATATATCTACTGTACTATACATAGTTTTACTATGCACACACACACACACACACATGCTTTAAAATTTCTTTTCAAAAACAAATTTGAAAATATTTTCCCGGCCTCTCACTCTGCAGTGGATGACTTGGAATGACTCGTGTATTTGTTAATAAGCAGATTTATATGTAAATGTGTGTAAATGTTTATCCGTGTGTACACAGAGTGTGTAAGTGTGTGTGTATTTGGACTTAATCACAAATCTACCAGCCCCACGATGACGTTGCGAGGTTTCTGCTGGAGATGGAGACGGCCTTGGCAGCAAAAGGTCCCGTGTGTATGTGTATGTGTATGTGTGTGTGTGAAGCCTTGATATAAATGCTCCATTTCTCCCACCTCCTGCACCATCATCTCCGCCCCGAACTCCCTAATAACGGCACGCTTTAAGTTTGCCCGTGGGACTCAATAACACCGGGGTCGTGTACGAGCGTAGAAGACGTCCCAGTTATTGCTGGCTCTGAGGCGTTTTGTATATAAAAGTGAGACATTGCATTTTCTTATTTCTTTTTTTTCTTATTAGTTCTATTGTCTGTGTTATTACTTGTATGTTTATGTGTGGATAAGTGTACCTCTGGGGGCAAACATCACATCCACCGTGGCGCTTACACAGCCCGGGGACAGGTGTGGTACAGTAAAACGCTCAACATTGCTGTAATGATTTGTCTTTCCATCTGTGTTAACTAATTTTATTTCCTCACGAGTCCCCGTCCTACTTCCCTCCCTCCTTTCCTCCCTCCTTGCCCCGTTGTCTTTCTGTGTCTCGGAGGAGGAGGGCATTTGTCGTCAGGTGTGAATGGAGCTGTCCAGGTAGTTCCCAGGGTGTAGAGGTGTTGGTGACCGATTTGGAAGTGTTTAATAGTTAAAACACCCTGCTATGGGGTCTATACTTAGCTGCGTTACATTCTTATAATGTTGAGCTGGAGGCCTTCAAGCACAGGATGAATATCTGTAACATGAAAAGTCAATTTCTTTGCCATCTTTTCTTGGTGCTGTATTATCACTCCTGATGGTCTTCTTCACACGTTGTCATTCCATAGTTTCTCCTGAATCCACTGGGAGTAAAAAACTGGGTTCATCTCATACTTATCAAAACTAAACTTTTCAACTTTTTTCAGACACTGACTTTTCATTGTGTAAATTTTAGCTTAGAAGCTTGAATGTCATTTTTTTCAACAAAACTTTAATGAATTTTCTTATGATACCTAGCTTCTTTCTTACCCACTATGGACAAAACGTATGTTTGTGCAGATGAAGAAGCTGAAATTTGTGTGCAGTTGTGTGCGCTGCTGGGCCACAGCTGATGTGTTTAAGGACATATGCCACGGATCATATAAAATTTGACCATGGGTCACAATTGGCCCCTGGGCCAGACATTGAGTGTGTCTGTTTTAAGAAGTATACACAATAATGGTGGTATAAAAAATCATCATCACCTAATGCTGGGGGCTGTTGTACACACACACACACAACAGTTTCAGTGAAAACATAAATAAGAGTAATTTTCTCCCTTCTTCTATTACGTCCTTATGTCCTTTATAACTTTTGATATTTTTATGTACTTTATATTTTATATGTTGTAATATTAGAACAAAACATTTGTATACTAGTATGAATCACCATAAATTAACCTTATAAAATAACAGGTAAATTATTTTTTATTAGTGTTGTTGTCATGTTTACTTTGTAGGGTCACTTTGGCTCAGTTTTCATCACCTTAGGCACGTGTTAGTCTGTCATTTCTTTACGCTGCTAAGACCAGGGTCATGGCTGTAATTAAAAAGATTGAAGAACAGTTAACATTTTATTATGAGCTATTTTTTTTTTTTGCAGAGGTATTACCATGCATCAAAGCTTGTTTACCACAGAACAATCTACAAACAAAGCCACAAACAACAACAACACATGGTTACAGCTAATTCATATATGTGACTGCTGCCATATCTGTCAAAGTCAAACATGATATATTGGTTCTTAATTCCATACCCAGCTGGTTCTGTCACACAAATGAAAGTGTTAAACACTGGTTAATTGGCTGTCATGTAAACTTACATTCAATGTATGTAAAAAAAAAAAAAAATATATATATATATATATATATATACATATATGTATATAAATACAAGCACATATATATTTAAGTATGTGTGTGTATATACATATACACACACATATATGTTTATATATGTATACGCATATATGTATCTATATACATATATTAATACCTTAATATATTTTCATATATTTATTTATATATTTATGTATATGTACAAAAGCCGAACAAATACCCAAGTTAAAATTAGTATTACCAGATTTTTTTTATTTTGTTCTTACATGTGTATTTTATCAGTGCTCATAATCACATCCAAAACATTTTAAAATACCATAAATATCAGCCCAATGTCACGTAAAGTTCTGCCTGCTTCACAATCGGAACCAAAACTGGAAACATTTCAAACTTTCCAAGGTCACCAGCTCTCCCTCATTTCTCTACATCTGTGTATTCAGGAGATAATGCCACTGCTAATCCTCTGCAAGGTCAGTGCTTGTATTGGATGATTATCCCCCGCTGTTTANNNNTCCTGCTGATGTCATTTCCTCCTGCTGACTCTGACCTCTGACCTGTCATTTACCACCTGACACTCCCCTGGTTTCCTCCACCTCAGTATCTGCTGGTCAGGTAAAGATCCCTGCGTTTATCCCTGTAGGATCCCTCTCTTTACAGAGAGGTGACTGATGTACTTAAATGTACAGTCTTTTTGTGCCTAAAGGTCGAGTTTGATTTTTATTACCAATGTTCTTCTTCACGTTTTTGCTTTTTTTGGGTGTCTTTTATTTTCATTTTCCCTACTTCTATCTGTCCATATGATGCCTCTCCCTGCTGTTAGACCACAGCTTTAACAAAATACTAGGCATTAGTCAGTTGACGGGGAACGGCCATAATGCACAAGGTGTTGATGTTAATATGGCTAAGGTTGCGACAACTCTGGCAGAGGTCCACACTGGTGGCCACTGCTGGCTTTTCCCCTTATTATTTGTTTAGCACTGATTAGGCAGATGAGAAAAAACACAAAACAACATTACATTGAGTGAGATTCTTCTTATACCAACATATATAACAAGCACACACACGCAGACATATATAATATGTGTTTAAATATTCATACATATTATAGATATCTGATATCTGTATGTATTGTATTTATTGTATGTATATATTTATGTATGGATATATATATATATATATGTATATATATATATATATATATATATATATATATAGATATATATATGGTAGTTATAGTTGGTATATATAATAGTTGTTTTCAGGTCCATTTTAAATGGAAACCTTTTTATACATATTTCAATTTAAAGGTTCATTTTATTTTTGTCATAAAATGAGATCATTCTTGACTCGAACAGTTTCCATTCAGCTATTAGGACTAATGCGGCAGATATTAAATCTTATGCTGAGGTTCTGTGACATTGGGCTCACACAAATGCCAAGGTAGACTCAGTTGGAGCATGTACACGTGAGCTCAGGAGAGCAAACACCGAATTGTATTCCATCATGCCTGGTTGAAGTTCAGTGCGCCAAGGCTGCCTGCCTCTGCAGATAGAATATTCATCTGCTGTATTTTCCCATAGCGAACAAAGAAATCACTGCACAAATTGACCTTGCTTTTCTTTGCTTATCAGCCTCCAGCACAAACAGCAAAGCTTTATATGATGCCGCTAATAATATAGCAGGTCTGAGCAGAACAGCAATGGTTTCTCAAATTAATGCCAGTTATTATCAAGTAGTTGTATTCAACCAAATACGCCCAGTTATTTCTGAATAGAGCTGTTCATTTGCGTCTAACTTTACTACTTTAGCAACCTTCGTGTCGTTCTGGACTTGAGCTAGATCATTATCTGCTGGCTCTTGCCTGGACTATCCACTAATACAGTAATTACTGTATTGTCAGAGCTCTTGACAGGAATCGCAACAAATATGCCTGAGATTTTTAGACTTTACTTAATTTGGTTTCCATTTTCTAAATGTATACAGTTGGTCTGTTTGGATGAAAACATTTCAAACCTTGCCTCAGTAATTATTATTCTACCAGATCAGTCAAGACTCCCTTTTTTGTAATTTGTTTTCCTCTTAATTTTGAGGTCATTGAACTACACACGTTCTTGATCCAATGCCATTTAAGCTAATTCAGCTAACTGCATACCAGATTTAAGCTCAACTCACCTAAGTGGCAGTGTGATGTATGTGCCAATCAGTTAAACATGTCATTTTTTGTTTGATCCAAAAGGTCATCCTTAGTCCTGGTTCAGTTAACCCTTAAAGCAACCAGGCCCTAAATAGCAGCCTGTGTCAAACAAAGGAAGCCTTTCAGGGTTTAGAGTCGACAGGAAACCAGACATTACAAGGTCAACATCATAGTTATTACTTCTTATTAGTCTGCTCTATAGTCAATGAGGGATTTAACATAAACACATACCCTCAAAGATACAGCAGCTTATAGGGCTGTTTGCCAGAAGATGTTGGTATAAGGAACTGTATCTTCCATTACAACAATGTTATGGTGAGCTTTGGTGGAATGTTTGGTGGTTGACTTTGTTGACATAATGGACACAGTCTTAGGCGATGGAGAGTTTTGGAATTAACTGTTATCCTATGTTTATCATTATACAAAAAAACAAAACAAAAAAAACAAGTTGTGGTTTGACATATTGTAAAGCTGTTGAGTATATGAGTATTTTCATTTGGGTACTTGCCGATATAGAATACCAGTACCAATACTTTTTAATGTTGGGTTCGAATAAATATACAATGAATTAGTGTGAAATGGGGTGGCAGGAGGTAACAGGGTGATGTGCAGTGTGTGTGTAGCAAGCAGTGAGGACACCTATTCCATTTAATAAGGTCTTTCCAAAAAACCATTTAAATGGGTTATCAAGTCCAATACAATTACTGTGTTCTGGAATTGGTGCATCCTATCAATACAGCATTGACATCTATGGCCATCTGAAAAGCAGGGATCTGAGGCAGCTAATGATCTACTAATGACAACAAAGCCACACGTCTTATCCTGAGAAGTGACTGCGTGTTTCCTTCTGTGTCTGCAGAGATGACGATGGTAAGACCCGGGGGTGCGGCCATTGTTTTGAGTGTCTCTCCTTTCTGTACGACTGCACTGTGCCGCAGGTGCTCAACAGAGTGGGGCCTATTGGAATGCAGCTAGCGCCTCAACACAGTGGCACAAGACGCAGTTTTATCGACACCTATTTCTCCACTCCTCTGAGCACAATCAGAGGCGTACGAGTGGCCTTGGCCTCCAGCTAATACAGTACATATGTGCATACTTACAAGCACACAGCTGCAGACGGTCTTTCTTTCTTCTGCATGCGGCCCATAATGCAGCCAGGGCTGGAAGGACGGGGGGCTGGTGAGGGGGGGAGTTATATCGGAGTGGAGTGAAATCAGCTGTGTCGCTTATAGACAGAATGCAGTGAAAGTGGCTTGTATTTCTGCCTCTATTGTTAGGTCAGAAAAGGTTGTAATGGAGTTTTCAGTGTCCGTTTCAATTTTTCACTAGCGCTCAGTCAATTATGAAGTAGGCCTGTGTAGGCAACATCCATTAATATCAGCCCCGTCTGTTTGCAGAGAGAGTTCTCCCGGTGCATGCATCAATAAAGTGACATTAGGAGAAATAAGGGCAGGACAACGGAACGCTTAATAGAATATGGAATTTACATTGACAGTCAAACCATGAAATACGTCTTCTTTTTTTTACTCTCTCTGTCCCCTCCTTTCTATTTTTTACTCTTTCTCCCCACTTATTATTCAGAGGCTGTAGCACATTGCTAAGTGCAGGTGAAAAAAGCCATTAAGTCACTGGCTTGGAGGCTCTTATGTGTGCGTCCGTGTGTGCGGGAGGGAGGCAGGGACTGCGGGCTCTTGACGAAAGGAGTGACAGGAAGACAGATTGCTGCCCGTTTTGAAACATGACATTCTAATCGGTCTGCATGTTAATTAACAGACTCCATTGAAACGAAGGCTTAATGAATGCGACGTCTAAGCTGAATGTGTGCACCTTGGCACGTGTGTGTGTGTGTGTGTGTGTGTGTGTGTGATTGCTCCACATTTGCAGAGGATGTCTCTATGTGTGTGTGTTTTCTATTCTCTCATACCCTCGAGGACTGGTTTCCCTTAATAGTTTACCTCAGATGGTGAGTTTTGGATTTGTTCATTGTGTGACTACACTCACGCATTTGTTTTCCTTTGGCTCAGTGTGCTTTTTGTGTTTTTGTAAATCCCAGCAGAGATTTGCTGGTGACACTTGTGAACAGGCTCCACTGAAATTTGGAATATATATTTAATATCCACCATATGTTGTGAGCGGAGCCAGGAAAGCGACTTGTCTGTCTGTTTGGTGGGTAAGCATGAGCGAGTATGTCATCTGAGTGTTAACACATGAGTCCGGAGACATGAGCGCAGACATGAAATGACTCAGACGACGGGGGTGTTGGGAGAATCCAAAGTCTCAATGTAATGAAGATTAATCGTAGTTTGAAAAGTTGTGCTGCAGTAGAATCACATCAAACACTTATCTAAATTCACATGTACACTACATACGGTGTTTAATAGCAATGTTTATGAGTTATGAACACAGCATGTGCTGCATGTGGTTTCAACACTATCTATCTACTAGACTAAAACTTGCCACTGAAAATACTTCTTAACGGCTCTTACAACATCTGTCTCATCTTTAAGTACATGCGTACAGTACGTCTTGTACTTTTTTGTACTGCAACCAAGTAACCTATGCCGTCATACAACAGGAGAGTGGTTACTTTCCTTGCCTGTCACAAGTTCACAGTTCACTGGTTCAAATCTTTTTTGTTTTACCTTAATTACGTAAACTGAGTTAAGGTGTGTTGGAGGTTGAGAGAAGTTTTGGTACCAATTTTTTTTTCTTGTACTCTTGGCCACCACAATGTTTATAAACTAGTTACATTTATCAACATTTATTATGGATATCTGATAATATCAGCCAACTGATATTGTCGGCAAGCTGATGATGCAGTTCCTGGGTTTAGCCCAGATAATGTGACCAAAAAATAGTTTTGAAGTGAAAGTGAAACTAGTATTTGTATTGTGCACAGTATTGTCATTGTGACAAAGCACACCAGTACACACAATGAAATGTGACCTCTGCCTTTAACATAAACAGCTGCATATGTTGCTATCGGTTGATATCGAAAGCTGAAATCGAAAAAGTGTTTGATGAAATATAGACGTATTGCCAAGTTAATATAAGACACCCCAACATTTATCCTTGGATTTGGGATAACGACACACTACCTAATAATCTAAGGCAGTGGTTCTCAAACTGTGGTACGCAAACCACCAGTGGTACACGAGCACTCTCTAGTGGTAGGTGGGGTAGGTCACATTTACATTTTCAATTAAATAAATCTGAAATATAACATGCACAATAATACAACATTTAAACATGAACATCTCTCTAAACATTTCTAAACATCTCTCCTCTGTGGTGAAAGCTAACAGTGAAGGTCTATGCTGCTGTATTCTAATGTTGGTCATCATGGTGGAACTCAGAGAGATCAAAGTTTTCTCAGGTGGTACAGAGAAGAAAGTTTGAGAACCATTGGCATAAGGAAGCAAATTCAGTACCTGTTGAGATGTCACAGTGATTTCTAAAGCAAAGAACCTGCGTTCTCATTTGTTTAGCTTTTAAAGAAATGCTTGCCCATTGTACTACCCTTTTCCATATGTCAGAAATCACTTCTGATGTTGGTTTTTAGAAGAAAGTGTATTTTTAACTGCTCCCTGTAAAAAGCATTTCCTACAGGGAGTAAAGTGCCAGCATCCATTGATAAGTGGAGTTGCTGGGGGTTCATGACATTCCAAAGGAGTTGGTAAATCTGTTGGGCGCTGTTTTAGCTTTTATCAATCCTCTCACCGTGCTGAGTTACTTTCATGTACCTGTGAGAAATTGTTCCTGAATACCCTGCTTTCTTTGCTTTGTTTCTACTCTCTGACACCACATGGAGGTGACACACTTGTCAACTTCACTTTCCTTGATATAAATGAACTCTACTCTCTGGTGGAAAACTCCTCCTGTGCATGTCATATACCTGATAACATTTAAAAGCGGCTTCGTCCCGGTCAAAGTCCTGGCATGTCCTTTTGGTGAAACTTGGCACAATTTACTGTGCATCTGTGGGCACCATCTGTGGCTGTGTGATGTGGGTTTCCATGGGTAGTTGGCATGTATGTGTTAGCTACACCGAATGTTACATAACATCACGTGTGTAATCCAGTAATTGCTTGGATGTTCTGGATATAAAGACGGTTCTGTGCCAGAACATATGAACGCATACTCAACAAAGAATACAAACAGAAAATGTCTTTATGAAGACATGTAGTTTATTACTGATTTAAACAGCAGAAAGTGTTACATTTCAATTCTACAGTAAATGACTGAATTTACTAAATGTTATTAAAGAAACAATTTTCTAAATTTCTATAGGACCCAGTCTTAGAACTGTTGACAGAGATAATTCATTTTGCTAACCTAATATAAGATTGTACAAACAAATACTGCACTGTGGGATAAGTCTGTGTTTTAGTCCCTTTTCTGGGGATAAAATATGGGTTTTATTCCACTTGCCAAATAATTACAGACCTTCTAGGTTTCTAGTTATTGATTGAAATTACACAAGCCAGAATTTGTGAGGGTACAGAGGTACATCATTAAGCCTTGAATGGGGGACTTGAACATATGCCAGGTCTAATTTAAAAAAAAAAATTAAAAACTGTTTATACTACATTTTAGACAAAAAGAGTGACTTTGAAGACAGACACTGATTATGCCTGACTGTCCTGCCTACAGTCCAGATTAGTGTGATCTCAATCTATGCTTGTTACGTTGGCAGTTCTTGTCAGTGTCTTTGTCTTTTTGACTTGCAATACTACAACAGTATTTATCCTCAGTTTCTTAATGAATATGACTTTGCTGTGTATTCAATATGACCCTTTTTATAGTTTTCGTTTCAGGTATAAAGTTAAAAATTTGTGCATTAAACCACAAGTTTTACAACCAACCTCCATTAATAATCTTCAGAGTCATTCTTTACTGCAATTAGCAGCTACCCAATAAAAGATTACCGCCAGCATTATCATTCCAGGCCTTATTTCTCCAGCCCGTCCTTCAGTCACGATAGGTAGCTGCTGTGGAGAGAGGACAGAGGACAATGAGGATGGTGACTGACAGATCAGGGACAGGGTGACGAACAAACCCTGACCTCAGCACGGACTATTGATTTCAGCTGGGAGGTCTCTGCCTGAATTGGTAGAGGTCAGGGTCAACCAGTCACCTTAGCTGGACTTAGCAGGTTATTATCCAGGTGAAAGAAGATGCAAAGTAGGACAGTATTATTGTCATGGTCAGTCAAAGCGAGGGCTATGATTCATGCACTGCTGGTTTATGATGGCAGAGTCTGTCTGTCTGAAACGGCGGGACATGTTCCCAAGAATCTTACTGTCTAGTGTTCCTGGTTTGAACTACTCCTTTGTGTCATCTGGCAACATTCCTGCACAGCATGTGCTTCTCTCAGAGATTTTAAACTGAAGTGAAATGGAGTTGTGCTGCTTGAGTTCAGCTCCAGCTGTTTAAAACATCACGATGATAAAGCATTTATAATTTTACACTGAAATTGCAAGAATACACTCTAAACTAATGTGGCCTGACATGGAAACCTTGCAGCGCTGTAATTTGGTCCATGGCTGCCTCCCACATTTTCTTGCTCATTTAACTTCATCTGCCAGGATAACAACTCTTATGTTGGCAGTCAGTAATTCTGGGTGTAATTTACTCTTCCTCCCCATCAGTCTTATTTGCATTTTTAATACAGTTTTTCATTATATGTGTGAGCTAAGTGCCAAAGGGAAAGGCAAAGCCAGAGTGTTAAAAACATTAGGGGTTAGCAGGCCAAATGTATGATAACACCCTTTTCATTTTCGCCCCAGCTTTCCAAGTACTTTATGTGGCTTGCAGTTAATACCATCGTATGGTTATAAACCTTTGCCTCGGCGAGCTGCAACAAACACACTGTGGATGCAGTGTAGGATTTGAACCTTATGTTGTTGTTATTTATTCCCCCTCCAGTGGCTGTGGTTTTATACGGACTGGAATTTGCCAGCTCAGTTAAGACATGGTAGAACATTATAATAATAATAATAATAATAATAATAATAATAATAATAATAATAATAATACAGTTTTATTGTATTATATCCAGCTGAAACAGTTTGCATATTTATATTTTGTATATATACTATATATAAGAAAGTGGAAAATGAACTCCTTGTCATTGTGACACAGCACACCACTGCATACATCCAACCTCTGTTTTTAACCCATCACCAAAGCTTTAAGGGGAGCAGTGTGTGGGGAGGGTGTCATGCTCAGAGCACCTCAGTGGTAACTTGGCAGCTGGTGGACTAGAACCTGAAACCTTCCAGACCCAATTCTGCTTCCTTACCACCACTGCCACATATATATGATACTCTTATATAGATCTTGTACAGATCCATGACATTGCCTTCTGACTCAATCAAGTTTGACCTCACTCTCCTAATGACTAATGTAAATAGGATCCAATGTAAACACGAGTGACCTATAGGTCCTACAGAGACAACAATGGCTGCTATGCCAATTAGCTTAAAGTTTGTGTCCCTCTGTCCAGAACCTGCTGCAGATGGATCACACTTCTCACTTGTTACGTCTGAGAATTAATTAGAACCAGTTTGTGTTCTAGGCCTTTTCTACATATGAAAAAGATTAAGGACAATTTAAAGCTTAAGTCCAACATTTTGTTCACCAAATGTGATATTTTTACTATTAATCTAGACAATACATAATAATCTGTATTTATTAATTATTGTAAATTATGTTCAGTTTCTCAGTGCTGTTCTGACCTGTACCAGTGGACTGTGCTGCTACATGTTGGAATAAATTATCCTGATCGCCGGTTGTTTAAAATGTTAGAATCATCTCCTCCCATTGTTAGCGAGTGGATACTTGCTGACTGGAAGGCCCTAGAACTATAAACTCTAAACTCTGTTATAACACTGCACTCATTTATGAAGTGACTGGTCAGCTGATGAGATGCAATTGAATTGCATACCTAAAAAAATGATGATTGTGCTCTTTTATGGAAGCCTGTTTTACTGCGCCCTGGAACTGTTCCAGCTTTGTGTCTCAGGAGTTTAGGCAGTTACGGCGCTCTGGACTCTGGGTACAAGTGTGTTGTAAAAGAGTAGGTGGAGTGAACTTTTAAAGTACTTTAATGACAAGTAGTAGTATTATTTTTTAAATATATGACTTTTTTAGTAAATCTTTTTGTTTGTAATCCTGTTAAAAAAATTCTTTGAAATAATCTAATAATGTCAACTTTATGGACAGGCATCTACTTGAATTACATTTGAGTCTGAGGAATAAAAAAAGCCTCCTGCTGCCCTTTCACCAATTTAAATACCTCGACAAATGTGCTAACATGCAGCGGATGCAGACTTCCTTATCTGATTTAGATTTTCTCACCTGCTCTGTGCTATAAAAATGGAAAGAAAGAATTGGCTACGGTAGAAGGTGAGGTGACTTGAAGAGAACAAGGAGCTGATGACACCTGAGATTGGACTGTGGAGATAAATGACAACCTGTGATGTTTGGGAAATAAGGCATAGAGATGATTGTGATGGGATGACAATGGTCTGTAGTTGTCACGAGAAGATGCGAGGCGAGGCGGGGTAAGGCCAGGAAGGCTAGGCCAGCCTTAGAGGCACTGCTACGACAAGCATCTGTAGCTTCAGTGCTGCAGGGCCTTATTTTTTATACAATACAGTCAAGGTTTCAATGTATCAATCAATTTTTCCCTGGGACGAATTGCCTATGACAGTCCAATGGCTGCACCACCTTTCACAAAATGTAAAAAGTCTGGCGCAAATGATGTCTGACCTTATCAGTAGCTGGGACCCATCCATCTAAGAGCAGACCTGTCGTTTTACACAACAAGGACTGTTTACCTTCTCCCCTCATCCCCCCAGGGCTGCCTCCAGTCTCTGAATTGCTCTCCAGTGGCTGTAGTGTTGACTGTGTGTGCCTCCGCCTCCCCCCTTCATAATTGTAGGTCTTTTCTGACTTGAAAAGTGAATTTCTGTCCTCCTGGGTCTTTATTGGTTCTTCATTAACTTGCATCAGCCCTGATAAAATTTTATAATTTTTAATCAAAAAGAATTAAATGGTGCATGTTGATTTTTTTTTTTTGGCAATCAAGAGAACACGTGGACTCGCTCCCGCTCCGGACGGGTGTTTCATCTCAGAAAGGAATAAATGATCTGAATGATTTATTTCCAGATGTAAAACAAAGACCACTCTTAGTTTATGTCGCTCATCTGTGTTAGTTTTGGACAAACACTGTTCTATAAAATTGATGCAAAGTCTATTTAACTTTTCGATTATTTGACTGCAAAAAATTGCTTATCAAAGGACTTTTTGCATCCTTTGTCACTGTTTAAAGCTACTGTCTAATTCTCAACTGAATGATGCACCCTGACTCGCTGGTTCGATTCCCAGTCTCAAATATAGTTTGGAGTTCATTAAGTCGCTTCATATTTCATTCATCATTTTCGAAACACAGAATTTAAATCAAAATTTGCTTCGTCATTGAGATACATTTACATGATTTCCTTTTTTGACTGTTAATGATAATATTCACATTCCATAAGTGCATATTTTTGTTCCAGTTGAGAAACTGTACCTCCTTTTTTGAACTTTACTGCTATCATGGGAGACAAGCGCTGAAGCTTCAGAAACAGTATTAGCTGCATTTCAGTAGTTATACTTGTTCCGTCCACCGTTTTTTTTTTCTTTTCTTTCCTCTTTGTCTCCTCGTGTTTCACCACATTTTTCAGAGAGGCTGTGATCCCTCTGAATGACTCGTTCCTTTTTGGACTTTGTGTAACTGAGAGAGACAAGATTGTTGAATTGTCCATACATGCTCACATTTCCACCACCCTTGATTTAGAATAAAGAATATCATATTCTTTTTTCTTTTTTTAAAGAGAATCCTCATATATATCATTTCTACAAGCGCTGTAACAACGTTTATATGACACAGTTGGAGCCCAAATCAAAAGTGCTGACAACAGGAACGATCCCTTGTGATTTCAACTTCCCCTCGTTCGCGTCTGTTGTAGCAGCGACTTCTTAGATGAACAGAAGTGAGCCGTGCCGTAGCCCAATCTCAGCGCTCTCCCCCAGGAAAGCCAACTAGCACGGAGTCAGATCTGCAGCAACTAGAGGAGACACTTTGGACAAGTTAAACAGTGATAAATCTGCATGTCAGTATGATTTAAACCACGGCCCCTACTTTCTGTCAACCTTGTGTCATATCGTCGTCTCCTAAGGCTTCCAATCGGCCACCGCGCGGCTCTCTAACAAGGCGGGGATGATGAAAGACTGACAGGTGTGTTTGACAGGCTTAACTTGTGGAAGAAAAAGAACAACTTTTGATTAATTACCGCAAGGCTGATTGTGAAGGGAGATGAACCGAGGGTGAGCAGGTTCTACAGTGATGCCATGAATATGTAACCGGTGTTGGCTCCTGGTTCTTGTTATATGCAAATGAATGGTCGCAGTATTTGACGTATTCAATGATCTTTCCTTTGTATATGAATATATTAATATCAAGCATATTAAAGTAATTAATCTTGTACTGTAATGTAATATAACTGCATGTTAGGTAAATGTGGATCATGCCTCTGTTCCTGTCGGTCCGCTACACTTTTCTCTCTCTCTCTCTTCCAAAAAGGGAAAGATGAAACATGTCTAGCAAAGAAAATGAAATTAAAGAGAATAATTTAATGAAATTAATATCATTCGCTCACCGGCTGCCAGGGAAATTAAATAAAAAATCTAATTTATTAGCATTAATTTTCTTAACCTGTTTTATTGCCTCCAAGGCAATAACTTCTAGGCTGCCTCATCTAGAATTTTGGATACAAGTTGGATAACTCCGTCTGCAATTATTGCTATATGTGAGATGTATGTATTAAGTTTTAATTTGCAGTACAATATCTGGCAAGCTCTGTCTTAAAAACCTACTATAAATATCTATATATATATAGATAGATATATATATATATCTCTCTCTCTCTCTATATATATATATATAAATATATATATATACATATGTATGTATATATATATATATAGAGAGAGAGAGAGAGAGATGGATGGATGCATGATGGATGGAAGGATGTCAAATATATATACAGTATATATGATTGGTCACTTGGTAGATCTGGATTAATCGTGATTAATCATGATTAATCGAGTTGAATATAAAATCCTAAAAATATCTAATTTTTTTATATGGAAAATGTCAAGAATATTTAAAAGAAAGTTGTATAAAAACAACTTGTTTCACATTTGTCCCCATTATCCTTGACTATTTCAAGCCTGCTGCTGTGATGTCCTCCATCCTCTTCACTTATTCATCACTGGTCTTCTTTTAAACATGTCCTGTCATCGTCTGGTCGTTTGTCTTTGTCCCAAAATCTCCGAACGACCAGGTTCTGCACAGTGGAACTCCACAGAGAAAATGTTGTTTTACTAAGTAATCGACCTCATACCCTCATATTCCAGCCAGTTAATTGCCATTGCCATTAGCGTACATGCTGGATAATTGTCCATTAGGTTCTGCTGAGAAACAGTCAATCCAGCATTGTTGCTTGGCTGTGACTATGCATTTCATTAACTATCATTTTTTTAGGCTTAATTAAGAAGGTGGGCGATTTGAGGAGTGTGTGGCTAATAAACAGAAGATTGATCTTCTTATTTTATTTTATCATATGTTCAGGGTGTAAGACTATTAAAACACACAAAAAAAACCTAATTTAAAAAAACTTGTAGCTCAACTGAAAAGTTTCATTTATTAAATTCCTTTTTACGGTTTAATTCTAGCTCAATTTTATTCTAAGAATATCTAGGAAAAAAATCTGAATATGAGGTTATTTTTCTTAGGTATAACAATGCTACAAGAATATTTTTTCTTGCCCCACAGAATAGACTTTGACTTTCTTTGATAGTAAAATCCCTCTTTTGCGGCTTGTGTGAATATGTCTGCGTCAAAACCACGTGAAAATCCAGAAAATACTTCTGTTCAGGTCACACAGGAGAATGCTGTTTGTTCGGTTGGGTTGGTTGGGGTTTTTTTTGCAGGTAGTTCTTTTTAAAGAGCCACAGACACGTACTGTACAGAGAGCTGAGAGTCTTTGAATCATTCATTATTCGCTCTGACCCTTAGACCTTCCTCCACTCTGAAGAATAAATTATTGCTTCTGTCAGGTGCCTTGATCGATACCTCACACACTCTCACAGCTTGACATCTAACCTCTGCACATTTTATGTTTCTGACACGTAGCCCCTGACACTTGTATGTTAGGGTGCTTTATGGGATTAACCAAAAAATGCATGAGGGGACCTCTGGTCTGAAGTAACTGAATGGCAACTAATCAGCTCCTCAATTTCCTCAGGAGGTCTTTTATACGTCTTACACAATACAAGCAATTATGATGTAAATACCCAAAGATATTAAGGGGATTTTTAAAAAAAATAAATATATGTGTTGTAAAAAAATATTTTTCACAAGGAAATCAATTACCTACAGATATAGGAGGCCTGTTGTTTTGGCCTACTTTAGAGGCAGAGGTGGCTTAGTGGTTAAGGAAGTGCACTTTGGTCTAGAGGTTTCAGGTTCGAATCCACCAGTTGCCAAATTACATGCATGGCACTGTCTCCACACACTCCTCTCCTGGTTCTTACTGCTGTTCATGGGTTAAAAACAGAGGTCACATTTACTGGTGTGGTTCACTATCCTACCTTCCTACCTAACCTTTTGTTAAAAATGTCTTTAAAATACAGTTATTACTAGGGCTTGTCCATTTAAAAACAAACAAAAAAAAAATCGATGTTCTTTGTCAATGTACCAGGGGAAATGGTCAGTCTTTGACTTTACAGGCGAACTTTACAAACATGACATGACAAATTGTCATGACATGATTTTATTTTATTTTATTTTATTTTATTTTATTTTATTTTATTTTATTTTATTTTATTTTATTTTATTTTATTTTATTTTATTTTATTTTATTTTATTTTATTTTATTTTATTTTATTTTATTTTATTTTATTTTATTTTATTTTATTTTATTTTATTTTATTTTATTTTATTTTATTTTATTTTATTTTATTTTATTTCCATCCGCTTATCCATTACCAGGTTGCGGGGGCAGCAGTCGCCACCCAAATCACATAGCACCGTACCTAAACCTTCCTGCGGGTGGTGAGTCCACTGGAAGGTACCAACCTCCCTAACCGGGATTTGATCTTGCCCAGTCTGGGGTGAAGTCTGGGGTTCCACACCAATGACAGAGACATTGCCTCTGGGCCAAAGCGCCACTTTATTTTATTTTATTTTATTTTATTTTATTTTATTTTATTTTATTTTATTTTATTTTATTTTATTTTATTTTATTTTTTAAATACCGAGAACAGGCTGGTGTAAATATTCTTCATAAATTTGTAAAAAAAACAAAAAACTTCACTTTGGTAACTAGTAGATGGTAGTCTCTTCACTGCTTGGTCCGACTGTTTCACAGTCCATTAATTGGCTGTGGCTGAAGGTGATTTGTTTTACTTACGGAGTAAAACTGGGCGTTATAACATCACTCACGGCTCTTATCTCTGTTTTCCTCCTCTCCACTAACCCTACTGTCTCTCCTGTGGTATTTTGAGGATAAGCCTTATGAGGCAGAATTGGTAGTTTTTTCTGAAAAGTGGGGTTTAGGCAGATGTCTAAGTGGCCTTCCACTCTTGGCAAGCGGGTAGAATACCAATGAGCGTGGTGGAGCGGAGGATGATGAGGCTGGTGGAGGACGGAGGGTGTCTCGGTTTTATAAAAAAAAAGGCTTCTGTTTTTACGCCGCTGTCTGGATTTTCTGGCACGTAGTCAGCCGGGATTCTGTGTGAGAGACACCAGCTTTTGCTAATTGAAAGCCAGGACTGACTCGCAAACGTGAATGATGTTTCACACCACGACCATAAATCCTTCCCACTTCCTCCTAATGTGTGAATGAAGCTCGATTTTTTTTCCCCTCCCTCCACAACCTTCACTCCTATCTACTGTAAACTGTCATGTACTGCTTCTCCTACTGTTTATGTTTTTTACAATTTTTATAGGAATGAATAAAAAATAATGAAGTCCTGAAGATTATTGGAAGATTGCGAAATAAGGCGAAATCAGTCATTACGAAATGCAGCGATGAGGAGGCTGATGCATTAATATACGTTTTATATCGTATGCAGATGAAGTATATAGTATATACATCTATGAAAGAATATATGTATATACAGGGCATTTATTATGACAAAAAAACCCAATATTTTCTTCTGTTTGTTCTATAACCCCATTAGGCCGTCACTGTGGTAACTGTTATGGGATCAATCCCATGTTGGACCCTTCAGTTTATGACGAATGGATCTGAAGGGTCTCAAAAAGTTCCAAGTTTCAGTCTTTAAAATGGTGACAACCATTTAAATTTCAAGTATAATTTAAATCCATTCATATTTTGGAAGCTTTTACCAAATCTCACAAATATTTTACTTATACAAATATACACACAGCGCATAAAACCAAGAATACTTCCTGGGGTAATGAAAAAAAAAAACTTCACTGTGTGATTGTCAAAGCACAAACCTGCAGGGTGGGGTAAAAGGAATAACAGGCACTAGAGGGCACTCTCTGTCACTCTACCCTTAAGCGCTCACACACCATATACACATGCACACACACACACACACACACATACTCGTGCAGCCATGCTCGAACATTCAGATATGAATGTCAGAATGAGATGATCTTCCAGCTACTTGGAGACAATCAATTTGGACTGTATTAATCAGTTCTTGCGCTGAGGCTTTTTCTGCTCCACCATTCAATTACAACTGTTACATTTCTCCCCATTCCCTCACCCTCCTGCCACTCTCTCTCTCTCTCTCTCTCTCTCTCTCTCTCTCCACCACTCTCTCACCCTTCTGAGGGTCAGTATCTTGGTGACACCCTTTATATAAATACTTACTTGTTTTTTATGTAATATATGGAAATATATGAAATATGGAAAGCCTTTGTGTCTTAAACACATTACACCTCACCCTTTGCCCCCCCCCCACACCCGTGTGACCACCAAACATATCTTCCCCCTGCCCTTTCTTCTGACACAGCTTTCTTTGACATTTATGTTCAACGTGTCTCCCCCCTACTCACTCTCGCCCCCTCCCGTGCTACCTCCAAACACAGATTAGTTTCTGCAATCTCCCTCTCCGATCTGCCTCTCTACTCCCTCCTCTTCCGCTTCTAAGTGGACTGCATTACTGTAATGACTTGGTCATTTTTGGAGGGGGGAGTGCTGGGCTTGTATCATTTGCCCCTGAATCATTTGCCCCCGAAGTTCTACAGATTCCCTCTGTGAAACCATACCTATGTTTTCAGATAGTGTACCATATATAGTACATGTGGTTAAACTCAGAGTGGTGTTTTACATACACACAGTCAGGGGGTGAACAGTGTTGATTACACACTGAGGGGAAACACATTTTCTTCCCCTTGTTGTTGATGCGACAGAAGAAGCAACAGCTGTTCGACGACTGTCTGCACGGTTGTGTTCAGGTGCGTTTAACCTGAGGGAGAGAAGACGGTTGGTCTGATCAGCTGGGTGATTAATGTTTATTTTGACATCGTTGTTGCCGTGATTGACTCTCACATGCTGAATGTGCTGGATTTTTTTTTTAATCTTACAAGGAGAGAAGCTGCAGCCTGGCAGGTTTCCACCATTCCTCATCTCGCCTTTATGGGTAAAATAGAATCAACGACCAGTCGAGTGTCTGAACTACGCCTGTATAAGTTAAAGATCCCGGTTTTTAGGTTGTTTTTGTTATTGTGAACGAATTGCAGTTTTTCCGAGTTTTTCTTTCCTTTCCTTATGCATGTGGCAGAAAATGGAAAAATCACCCTTGAGTGGCAGAAGAGCAGATGTTCACCACATTTCAAATGGAGGATGTTGCTTGTTAGTCAGAAAAAAACTGTAAAACCTGAAATTGGTTTGTTTGCTTTATTGCACCAGAAAGTGTGTTTTTCTTTGTACCTCCGGCAGAGGATTCAGTAATTGCCGATTTTTGTTGTGAGTTTAGAGAGTAAAATATAAAGAGAGACGATCCGACCTAAAGCAGATTAGAAAGGAAGCCAATGAAAGAAAAATAGAGCAAAAACAAATGCTGTGTGCAGGAAGAAAGGTTGGGTCTTCAGGATGGTTAGGTGTTCTGGCCACTTCCTGTACTTAGCTTTTAAACTAAGTAGAAAATTCAAGTGAATCTCAAAGGTCACATGTCACATTTGAAATCATTTGAATTGCATTCAATACCCATGAGAGTGCACAGCCTCACGCAGGGATGTTAAACACCATGGCGACAGGAGTTGACCCCAGTCGTAAAGAGGTTAAAGGTCAACAGGACTACTGGGGAGAAGACAGTGACCCAGAACACAGGAACATCCTACTGTGGAGATCAAGGAGAGGAAAAGAAAGAGCCGAAGGGAAGGAGATGTGACGAGTCGTTTATTAGAGGGAAGTAGGATGGAAGAGAGTTAGAGGCCAGAGGATAAAACAGCATGAGAAAAAAGAGACACAAGAATAATAGTTTCTTTTGCGGGGGCGGGGGGGACCCCACTCCCTCATATGATCAGGTGTAACAATCACCAGGTTTTTTTTATTTTGTAATTGTATAACTTGTAACGCCTGAATTTCATATACAGGATACGCTTAACCAGGCTATGGTTTGCTAGTAAGCCAATGTACAACACATTGCCCTCCCTTTCTCATCTACGACTTCAAAATAATATATTTTTCAATGAAAAAAACAGAGATCTCACCTAAAATATTCCATGTAAAATAACTCAGAGATCCCAGCTTGCTGGAATGCAGCATCAAAGCCTCAAGTGTGGTGATGAGGGGGTTGATGCAGCAACTCTTTCCTCATTCCAGCAGGAACAGTGTGCAGCTAGCTAGCAGCTAGCTTTTCTATGAAAACGTAGCTGTTTAAAAACAGCCAATCACTTTTCTCTGTAAAACCGGTTCAGCTGTAATGGGCTAAAGAAAAGAAAAAGTGAACTTACTGCCTAATAATCTAGCATAAAGTTAGGTGATGTTTGAAAGTGATTTGCTAGAACCAGGAGTCAAAACTGTACTGTCCAAAACTTGCTTTCTATGTGAGTTGAAGGAAAAACACTTTCCCAGCGCCTGTCCTACCTCGTTTCAACTGCAGTAGTATTCTTTGGAGATGACTCTCAAGCTGCTTCGAGTCTTCACATCCTCATTTGCTCTATTGTGATTTTTCCTTTGTGGCAATGACTGACGTTCCCTCCTGGAGAAAAGCTCTTTGTGTTTTTATGGGCTGTTCCGACTGTGCGGCCGTTCAAAAACAAGGTTCTTAAACTGTCATTCCACATTCAAGAGCCCTTATCAATTTCATAGACGTAGTCAACGCAGCAGTCACGAGCACGACGTGAGTTATTTTGTTTGTCTGAAATGAGCCTTGGGAAAAGTTAGCTATAAACGGAATAAGGTGTTTGATCTATGGCCAGTTATTGATCAAAAACACTGTCTGAGCTCATGAAAATGTACATATCTGTGTGTGTGTGTGCATGCATCACTCGGAGTGTGTGCAGTGTATACAGTAATGGCGCTTGACGTGTGATCTGAGTTACGGCCAAGAATTGATCTGAAAATGTCACGACTGCTTTAAAGTTTACTAAAGAGCTTTTGGTGAGACCTGGCTAAGCACTAGAATTCATGAGCGATCGGTGGGTTATATAAGAGAGTAAAGCATGACTCAAAATAATCAATAAATCAAAAATATGGATTCTGGCTTAGGTGGTGGCCAGTGTAGGTAGAAATGTAAATATTTGGCCTGATCTAAATTCAATTAAAGTGTTACCTAATAAAGTAACATCCACCATTGAAAAGGAAGTGTCACTGCTCATTACTTTGTGTTTAACTTTACAAAAAAAAAGAAGAGAGAGATTCTCAGTACAAGATAGGCCAGATTGGAGCCTGTCACCATCTGTAGATAAAAATGTTATGAAATTATTCATGGATTTTTTTTTTTCCTCTAAATTTGTCCAACCTTCCAGCATGTGATGCACGTAGTCACATAGTCTGGAGAACACGTCAGAGCATTATTGTTGCTCAACACAGAATTGGACAACAGTTTGAAGTATTTTTTCACTATTACATTTTTCATACAGGTTAGATGTTTGGTCAGACGTTTGGTCAGAAGTTTGAACTGATCTGTGCTGGTCAGTAGACTGATAACTATCTGCAGTGCCAAGGAAACAATGTGTGTGGCTAATCTCCCTGGTATATCTCCAGCCAAGTGCAGGGTGGGTCTGCTTGCTATCAATGGTTTATCAACCAAATTGTTGTGTGACTCACTGGTACTGGGTCATTTGTTCCAGAGACCATGTAGAGCCCTAATTTTGCACACAGACACACGTAGTCTAGCGATCATAACGATTTTAATGGAAGAAGAAACAGGAAGTGTGTGTCTGCTGATGATCACCGCGGGGTTAAACCGGACACAATGGGTTGTAAAAGGTTGAAGATAAGGCAAAGAACCAGACAGGGTGGCACGGAGAACCCAGTCCATTAAAGTTAGACGGAGTGAGAGGTAAAGATCTACTTCATTAAAGTCAGTAGCGCTGTAGTAAGTTGCATTGTTTTTCAACTCTAGGCTCACGACCCCATGTGGGGATGGCTGAAATGGTATTATTTTAATGTTATTATTTATAAAAAATATTGATAAATTATACTGTAGTTTCAACTAATTATTTTTCTTTTTTAAATTATGACTTAAAAACACCCCACCATCGTCAACAAATATATTCTTTCACTATGTATTTGCAACATATATATATATATATATATATATATATAGTATGTACTGTATAGTCTCATGATTGGCAGGGTTCTGATGTGATGTGTGTTCCGTCTGTGTCTGTGTGTGTGTGTGTGTGTGTGTGTAAGAACAGCCGGTTTTTCCTGGATCTTAACAATTGTGATGTAACGAGGCCAATTTCTGGGCCCTGGATTCAATAGTAGCGTGTAATTACCTTTAAGACCTGCTCCCTATGTTGGAAGATTAGCCATAATCCATAACCAAAGCCGTAACTATTGCTACGCTAGGTTAATTCTTCTCAGAAGCATGCAACATGCAGTTCAGTGATGAGGATGCTGTCTGTCTTCATCTAGCTGTTCCTTTCTCCTCCTCCTCCTCTCCCCCCGTCAGCCCACCCCCCACCTCCTCATTTCCAACTGTACTTGTTAAACTTGATGCTTCTCCATCTGTGATGTCAGAATGGAAGTGCAGTTTTCTTCCGTTATATGCCGTTCAAAATAGAGTGAAGGAGCGGCAGCACAATAGAGGAGAGAAAGAGACAGAGAACAAGGAGGTGGGGGATTAATATCCTCGCAGGAGAGATGCAGTGGAGCAGTGGTGCTGTTGGTTTGAAATAGTGCTTAATATCCTGCTTTTACTGCTGGGCTGTGTGTGTGTGTGAGTTTGTTTGGTCAGAGGATACATAAAACACCAGTACAGACAGTAGTATGTTGCCAATGCTACTATTGTGGATAGCATCATTTTCATTATTGCAGTATTACATTAGTAAAAGTATTCAATTTATATGTGCGTATACAGTATGTGTGTATTGATGTACATACTGTATACCAGGGCTGCTAATTATAACAGAGGCCTCCCCCACACACAGATCCTGAGATTTTATCTTTACATCCTTGACCTGGGGCCTTTTTCGTGGTTATGTCTCCATCTTCCATATATTTATTAAGAAGGTCTTGTCCCCTCATTCTGACGTACGTTGTTTAAGCCAATAGTGTTGGCTTAGGTGAGTGATATTGGTACTTATGTACAGTATCTGACTTGAGTAAATCGAGCTAGGTCACGTCATACGAACATAAATCTGACGTAAGTGGAACAGTCCCTGCGCTCTATGAAACATATTAGTGCATTCATATGTTGTCTTAGTTTCATACATGTATGTTGCAGAACAAATGCCGGGACTTTTGTTAAAAATGAAGAACAGTCTCAGTCCGAATGAACACTTTCCTAAATCTCTCAGGCTCCCATCACATGGGACTGCAACCTTCTGAACCAGGAGCAGAGAGAAAACAAACCATTTTCATTCCTTATCTTAACTCTTCCTCCATCTGTTGTTAATTATTTTCTTCTCATTTACTGCACATCTGCCTCGTATCTACTCTTGGACTGGATGCGATTAATGAAGCTCATTTTTCTTGCGGACATTGATGCTCATCTGGATGGAGATAGTCGCCTGTACACTGTGCCGCTTCTGTTGTTTTATCTTGTTGCAAATAGGGTGCGCTATTGGCCTGAGATCAAATGTTGATGTGAGGAATTATTCAAGATAGTTGGAATTCAACTGTGCTGGGCCTTTAGCCATACTGCGGCCTCTGTTGTACACACTCGAAGGAATGTCGTCCTTAATATGTGACTCACCAGTGGAAAACAACAACCAAGAATCTTCATTAAGGTTATATTTGCCCAGACTAAATTTACTGCTCTTATCTGACACTACAGTCTGTTTAACCTAATTGAGTCCCGGTGAATAATGCAAACCTGTGTGTGTGTGTGTGTGTGTGTGTGTGTGTGTGTGTGTGTTTGTGAAGAGAGGATTGGTGATGAGTGCTTGTTCTCTCAGCGGTGAAAAGCAGCCTGTTGTAGGTCACCTCTCTGATAGCTCCATCCCTCCTTATCACCTCCTCACTTCGTCTATCTGTCCTTGGTCATCACTCTTCTTCTCTATCTCTTCTCTTCTCCAACTGTCACTCACTCTTCTTTCCAATCTTCTTTCCACTTAAAACTTAAAATCTCCTCCACAAGGTCGTCGCACATCAACTACTAAAACTGTCTCTGCGTGTGTATTTCCCTCATTTGTTCATATGTTGTATTTTAAGATAGACTGCCATAGATGTCAACTGAGGGGCCACAATGAGATTTACTTTTACAAATTTCACAAGTCCATCCTGGATTGCAATATAGGCCTGCACCGATCAGCCCTTCTGTCATCACAACTATTAGTTTTACCAAATAATTTTGGTTCAAATACATTAAATAATAAATTAAATCAAGCCTCTGAATTTCTCCTCACATTACTTGATACATTTTAAATTTTTCTAAAAAAATAATTAAAAAGATATCCTCTAAACCAACAGGATCACAGTTTCCATTTCCATATGCTGGTCTTCTGGGTGGACATCTGTATCAGAATGACATCATGGCCAAAAATGTTGAATTTTCATAATGACACCAGATGATAAATAAATAAATAAATTTTAAAAAGTAGATTGCACGTGTTGCACATTCAAAGATTCAAAAGTTCAGTTCAGACTCTTTTGTCATTAACTTCATAATTACCGTAGCCGTTTGACACAAGAAGCATTAAAACCCAAAGCAGTAACAATCCTACACAATTTTAAGTCAAGTAACCCTGACTTACGCAATTATGTTTCATTTTTGATCAAGTTCTACAAAGACACATAAAAGCACATGACAAAAAGCCATAGAAGCCCCCGGTGTCTGCTGTTTTACATCAGACAGCTGGATGATTGGGGAAAATGTCTGTGCCTTTAGCGCTCACACATACAGGAAGGCAGACTGCTCTCTCCCTGCCCTCTGCCTAATTAATTTCCCAGATCGAGCATGTCCCACCATAAAGTGCTCCCCCTCCTCTCCGTGTCACACTCAATCTGTTCCCTCTGTCTCCCGTGTCTCTGTGCTGAGCCTGGCTCATTTCAGTTCCCTGTGGCCCTTTGATTGCCTTTGCCCAAAATGTCAGGTCAAAGAACGTCACCTCATAGAGGCTAAACCTCATTCATTTTTTTCCCCCTCCCCCTTCCTCGTTTCTCTTTTTTCGCCCTTTTATATGTTCATATATCTTCAGGCCCAGCTGTTTTTCCGACTGTAAATCAGGTTATCATCCCGTTCACTGGGTCTACACGCAAATTCCCTCAGGTTCATAATTTTCAAAACTCCTCCATTCTCAATAACCACAGGCTAAATAGACGGTGACTCTCTCTCGTTCCCTCCCTCCCGAAGGATCTTTATTTGTTAAACTATTTGTTTTGCTCCTCCATCTGACCCCATGAGAGCGAGGGTGGAGACTTTGAAGACCGGTATATTGCCTTAATCAATCAGGTGGTGAGGTCAGTGCTTAGCCAAGTCTGACAGTCATCAAAGGAGTTAAGTGACAGCAGCACGGTGGTCATGGAGGTTACTTTGCATGCTCGTTACAATCTTGAATGAGGTTCTGTACTGGACGTTTGACTCTGTGCAGTCACACCCGTGGGAAATCACTCATGTGAGAGCCTTGTCCAAAACACCAAAGTTAAAAGCACAAATTATAGTCATGTTAACAGCTAATGTAGATACACAAAGACTATACACAGTAGAGTACAGTACAGTACAGTACAGTACAGTACAGTACAGTGCAGTACAGTACAGTACAGTACAGTACAGTACAGGTACTGTATTTATTTAAGACCTCCTCACTCTGGGCCTACAAACCAACGCCCTTCAACATCTGGCTCTTTCTTTCTCCCTCAGTGTGAAAGAGAACAATCAGCCTTCATTCCCGGGTCAAATGTGCAGTCACGGTTATTCGTCGGCTTCATCTCCGTCCGACAGTGATGTAAATATGAACCCCAGTAGACGCATTAATCTGCGCCCACCTGCCGCGGAGACCACACAAATATGATACAAAAAACTGTCACTGCCCTCTGTGGGTTGGCCTTACATTTATTACCCCTGTTAGCTGTACACAGTCGACCGTGGCTGTGCTAACAATGCTAACAAGCTTCATTGATGGTATAATAATAGAATGAAGTGCAACCTCATATTCTGGGTTCTGCGAGTCCAAACTGGAGTTTAAATGTGTTGCCCTTTCAAATGCGTGTCAGCATCGATGAGAGCTGGAGATTAAATTAGACTTAATAATGTTCAACGTGTGATATTTGCCTGGAGTTTCTCCTGTAGGTTCATAGAAATGTGAGGCTCAAAGTTCTTCTTCTTTTTTCCTTTTTCTGCTCCGGGCAAACAGCAGTCACAGCAGAGAGGGCAAAGCCCAGGCCAAGTTCTGAAACACAACACAAAGAACGAAGTGAATGTCTTTTACATTAGACATGACAGTTGAGCTCTCTGGAATACATCAGCCATAATAAGCCTTCTATGCCGTCCCCACTGCTACACACACACACACACACACACTCTCTCTCCGCATGAGAGTAAATCTTTACCATGCACCGTCATATGTTTCGGGAGCGTTCTGTTCTCATCGGTAGCTAAAATATGGCGTTGTGTTACTGCACACAGACACGAGAGGGTCCTTTGAGCGGAGAGATAACACTAATGACACGCCATCATTTTGGAAAATGTAATAAGTGCTTTTCTAATGACCCTGTAAAAGATGCTTAACCCCTAAATGTCCGGGGTCAAGCGCAGAGACAGGAAAATAAGCTGATTAATAAGAGCGTCTTCTCACACGGTGGTCATTGAAGTGTTGACCAGCTGCTGACCCTGCTGTTGGACTGCGGTTACCAAGCACCACTCCTGTGTTTGAACACAGCCGCTCTTGTGATATGCAAACGTAATAGGTTATGAATTTCTGTCTGGAGATAAAGCTGAGGTTAATGGGACACTAAAGAGCCGGGGGTTTCACACTGGTTCTCACCTTTGCTCCACATTAAACAAAGAGCGGCAACAATATAGCTTTGGATTTGACACCCTAACATTTGGGTAAAAGAACCGTGTCGGTGGTTCTGACAGGCGGACACTGCTCCTGCAGCCACTAAATGGTCCGTGACATTCTTCATATTGATCTGCTGATTGATTTGCTGTTTGGTGATTGATTTGCAGGAGAACTCTCAGAGACTTACATAAAGCAAAAACAGCCAGTTTAAAAAAAAAAATGCGTTCGCCACCTGCTCCTCACGTGATCTGTCACTTCTTTGCCGGGTGTGACAGCCCAGAGGCAGACTCGGTCAAAGACAGGTGAAATGTACCATACTCAAAATGAATAATATCCAGGATTTAAGGTCACTCTCTGTCTCAATGGGTTTTGTTTCACACTAAAGGTCGAGAATATCCACCCGCACAGAGAGAGTCAGATCATAAAGTCGTTCTGGTGAAGGCCAGAACACTGTGTCTCATTAGCGTTTGTGCAGTAACCATCTCTGTCACAGGCCTTCTAAAAGGGAAGACAATCTTTTTTTTAAATTTTTTTTTTTTACACTTCATTTTGACTTTTACCATCTCCTGCATGTTCCTTCTTTAGTTTTGAGAGAAAAGACTATTAACCTGTGACCATGTAGGTCCAATAAAACTGATTCAATTCAAAGTATACTTTTCAAGCAATTAGACTTTATGAAGCGGATGAGAAGAACATACCTCACACACACACACACACACATATATATCTATCTACATATATATTTAAATTATGTGAATCTTCCACCATACGAATGGTGTAATTCCCATAAAAGATGTGTTTTTTGTTGTGTATCGTCCAGAAAATTTGAGAGGGTCATATATTTATTAATTTGTTTTTACAGAAAAAAATATCATTTTTTTTACCATTTGTTACCCGGTGTAAAAGCCTCAACTATCAACTGTGCTGTTAAACTGAGCAGAGACATTAGCCTTTTCAGCACTTTTCTTTTGTTAAACTGCTTATATTGTAACCAAATTGTTGACCTCCTTAAATAAAATATCCCCTGTTTCAGGCGCCACACCAATTCTAGTATCAGTATCGGTGCATCACTAATAATTTAAATTTTAAAAGTGTATCGTCATCACTCAGATGCGTGTTCATAGATTTACTGGTCTGTTAATGTTCATTTGGATAATCTTTATGTGAATATTTTGTTATTTGTTATTTGTTTATTTGTTATTTGTTATTCCTTTGTAACAAAACAAAGGCAGTTTAGAGGGGATTTCTCCAAACACAGATTAAGAATCTGTTCCACTCCTCGTACAAGGTTTTATCGAGGGAGGAGACGCCGTTTACAGCCTCCCAGTGGAGGTTCAGTCGAGGAGGCAGAGCAGCGGAGCACATGCAGGGATATTGGCCTGTAATGGTGAGCAGATGAACTTCTTAATGGAGCACTTAACAAGTCTAAATAGACCAACACTTTGCCCAATCTGACGAAGGCTTTTTCTAACACATTAAACCACCTGGTAGTTCAAGAGAAGGATGTTCCTGGTTGTTTACTTCACTTTCTCCTCACGCTGCCATATGTTTTCTTTAAAAAGTCCTGAGTCCAGTCACAATAGATCACATTAAGAGGCTTGTATGCTTGGATGAGTCTGTAGAGCAGGACAGTCCAAATGTAGGGACAGAGGAGACACGGTTAACTGTGGCACCTGTCTGTACTGTTCCTGTCTTTGTGAAGAGAAGCAAAGACTGAGGGCAAAAACAAACAACACAAAAAATAACAAATGTGGAGCAGGATTTGCCTAAGCAGAAGCAGAAGGATTTCAATTGTCAGTCTGTTGCTTCTTTTCTTTGATTTGATCTCCCTGTTCCTGGGAAACCACGCAAAGAGGTTTCAACAGCTCTCTCTCTCTCTCTCTCTCTCTCTCTCTGTGTGTGTGTGTGTGTGTGTGTTTAGATCAGAAGAGGTCTAAGCCCAGGTAATCAAATTTCAGATCACTTGATTAGACCCGACAAGGGGAACAAGATCAGCATCAGGATAGGGTGAGAGCGGGGTAGATTTTTTCTTTTTTCTTTTTTTTACTCACTTGACCTGCCTTGCACACACTCTAAAGCTCCTGGAACACTCTTGGACCACATCTCCATGTTTGGAATACCTTCACAAGGTCACTGCAATAGTCAAAATAATACAAGATGGCTACTTTATAGGCAGCAGGACCATCTGGACTCCTGGAGCCACGTCCCCCATGGTGCTGGCTTACATGAAACCATACTTCAGCTTCAAAGCTACGTTACTGCCTGTTTAGCCATAATGTGCTATTATGTATAGCATCCAAGAGCAGGCTGGGGCGCAAGAGGAACCACATGTGGAGCTCTCCGTGTGCCCAAAGCTATATATTACACATGTTATATACTGAACACAAGATCACCCCCCCCCCCAACACACACACACACACACACCATCTCTCTCTCTCTTTCTTTCTCTCTCTCTTTCTCTCTCGCCCTGTGTCTTATTTTGGTCTCTTGATTTAAAAAGCATGAGATTATTCATTTCCATCTCCTGTGGGAACGGACTGCTACTCCGTAGTGTAAGCACACACTCACGTACATGTATACATCCCTAATCCCACCGCGCAGCAAGTCCTACCAGTGTGGAGAAACATCAGCTCCTATTTGTACAAGTGCAAGGTTATAAAAGTAAGAAAAAGAGGAGGAAAAAAGCAACCCAACACAAAAACAAATATGTTGGGTTTTTTTTTTCTTCTCCACTCCATTGAAGACGAGACATTTAAATCCCACCCACTGTACACAGGTTCCTGCAGATGAGAAAATGTTAGGACAACTGTTGTCAAACGTGCTGTCAAAGGCCTCCAGCCTTTCTTTATTCTCCTACTTTCATCTTTCTCCTCCTCCTTCGGTCCCACTCTCATTAGTGATGCTCGTGAGAGAGTAAAGAACAATGCTCAGGTCCTGCCAATCGATCACAGAGCAGCGCTGTCGATCGATTGGTCGGAGGATGGTCCGCTACATAAATGTCCATGATTTAACAGGTCACAGATAGAGGAGGGAGAATTTTATCATTCTGTATTGTTAGTCTGAATTCATATTTTTTAAAATACAGATAAAAGATCATCATCTCTTTTTGAGCACAGAAAAAACAAAGAGAAAAAAAAAACAAGGAAAATGACTGATATTTGTTTTGTTGGATACTGTTCACTCTGGCACCGTGCTTCTGTTGCTAACACACACATATACAATATACACACACACGGACGCACACAGAATTAAATCATACACTGGCATGGAATCACACTTTACCCTGGAATGGTGTCATTGCCTTTCAGTGCTGTGACTGATGCCAACACATAAATGGATAAATCCTGCTGCAGTCAAGAACAAGTATGGGTGTGTATGTGTGTGTGTGTGTGACATTGTGGCTGTGAATGTGTGTGGATGTGTGTGTGTGTGTGTGTTTTAGCGTGTTAGCCACCGTGTTCATATGGTGGTATATTTTCAAGGTGTTGTGTAAACAGTGGCGCTCTTCTTCGCAGCTGACCAAATGCCTCGCCCCGGTTTCATCTTGAATTTCTGTACGTCTCTGCGGGAGGATAACGCTGCCACATTTGCATGAGAAAGGTTGTCAGACTAACACATTTCCTTGTTTCTCTCTCTTTCTCCTACCCACCTCACCTCCCTTCGCCCCCCTCTCTGTGTCTCCCCTCTGTGTCCACAGCTCTGATAGCCATAGGCCAGTACAGCAGCACCATTGAGACAGTTGACGCCGGCTGGTGTAAGGATATCACAGACCAGGGAGCCACACAGATTGCTCAAAGCAGCAAGTCTCTCCGCTACCTGGGCCTCATGAGATGTGACAAGGTAACCCCTTAATGCCTGCCGTTGTCTGCCCTCCTGTCCTGTTGTGTACTACACCAGTGTCACTGCAAGATGTGTTACAACTTTCACATTTATAGTTCCAGAAAAGGTGACTCTCTTTTGAAGGAACATTTCAAAATAAATATAAACTTGAATCACGATGTTAAAAAAAAGTAAGTGTAACGTGTAAAGGAAAAAATAGAAAATACGACCTCCAGAAAAGGAAATAATAAATGTAAGCAATATATTTTTCCATGTCTGTATTATAGATTCAACATAATATATAATATATATATATATATTTATTTATCAATATATGTATATATATATGTATATATTTACACATAAACATATATATGTGTATATATGTATATATACATATATGTATGTTTTTTCTTTCATTTTCTTCACATATACATTATGTTGTCATCAGCTTTTATTAGCTTTTATAGGATCATTAATTACTGATTGATACTGAAAACTTGCAAAACACAAATGGTTAAAATGAAACACATTTCTAATGAAAACCAACAAAGACAAGAATAAGAAGTCAGGGCCAAAAGTCAAATAAAACGTATCCTCAGTTTAGAGTGAGAGTGTATGGAGTGTTTAAACCCCTGCTTTGTCTTAGTTGGGGGGGGCATTAACAGATGTGAAATGACAAACTTCAACCCCCACCCCCTTATTCTTCACGTACTGTGATATTTCTCTGAGTCTGAGGTGAAATATTTTCGAACTGATCCACAAATTCTCCTCTGGTCTCTTCACTGTCCAATCACGAGCCTGACGGAGGCACATTTAGCTGCACTGCCTTGGCAACAACCCTGCCCACTTCTCCAGTAGGCTTGCCGGAGCTGGAGCTGCTGCAACACACATGCATCCACTTATTGTGGGATCATTCAGTCTGACATGGGGGGGGGCACACAAGCAACAGAAAGTGAACAAGAGGCTTAACCTAGAAACTTTAGTCTGTCCTGATATTGTGCAGCCGGCTGTCTCTGTACTGCAGCCCACGACATGAGGCGGGCCGTGATCCCACTGCTGCCACTCCAGCTAATGCTGAGGGCAACAGTAGGTTTTAATGAGACTCTTTTTCAGGTTGAGGATGAAGCTTTTATGTTTGGGTTTTGGTGTCGAACAAAAAAATTAAGAGCACCCCCTGTGCCATTAAAATACAAAGCAGAAGTTGGCGAAAGAGGAGAGATTTAAACGCTGTATCTGTGTTAGGTGAGTTTGACCCGATAGATTTCTCAGCTGAAATGCTACCCACGCTACCTTCAGCCCTCAGATGGTTAAGTACAGCATGAGTGCGTCATATTTATCTATTGATGCTGTAGTGTAATCAAAACATATGAGGGTGTGACGGTGACCCCCATACCTAAGGTCTCAGTGATGAAGTGGTGCACTCGTTTCACATTAGTGCAGACACCACTGTGTATCTATCATGTTTATATAGCAGTAATAAAGAGCAGGTGATCACCGAGATTTCATTTTCATTTGGTTCCCCGCTGCCTCCCCGACACTGTGACCCGACAATCGATATTACAAGCAGCGCTAATAAAAACCTGTTCTGGAATGACCTACATGTTTATTTGAATCATATTTTTTCAACTTCCCTCCATACAACAACAATTAGTCCATTACTCTGTGTTTATTTATCCATTTGTCTCTCCCCTTGTCTCCCAGACTCCTCTTCTCAGATGTGATATTTATCCTCATATTTTAGCATGGAGGATGGGAAGGAGTAAGAATAATTATGCTCCACCTGCTGGAAGAGGGAACTTTGGGATGATACAGCTAAATAAAGGCATAATTGGTGCCATTAGAGCTGTAATGAAGTGTGAATGGAGCAGCGAATAGCAGAGTTTGACATTCTCCATGCTTGTAGGTACATTACTTACTCTGAATCACAGAATGAATTCACTGCAGCCACACACCCCAGGCCCACATCGCCAGATTCCCTGTCTCCCTGTCACCATCGTCAGCATCGCATATATACTCAAACAAAGTCCGGGATTAACCAGGCCTGTTTAGAAGCACAGCAGCTCCTTCCATTCTGTCTTCTTCTTTTTCTGTGAATGTTGTTGTTGTTGTTGGTGATGTTGTGACCGACAGAAAGAGTTGATCCAAAGGGTGTAGTCAAGTTTGCTTGTACTCAGAGACAGATACTAAGGTTAAGGGGTGAATTTGAAGGAAAGGTCAGAGGTCATTTAAAAGGCAGCAGTGACCATGCCTCATATTTCTTTTTATTAAGGAAAGGAAAGGAAATTGTACTACTGGTCATTGTGACCTCTGTTTTTAACTCATCGCCAAAGTGAACAGTGGGCAGCTTTAAGGAGAGCAGTGAGTGGGGACGGTGTCATGCTGAGAGCACCTCAGTGGTAACTTGGCAGCTGGTGGACTAAAACCTCAAAACTTCTGGACCCAAGTCTGCTTCCTTAACCACTAAGCCACCACTAAACCTTCTCTCCCTCTTTCCTTTTTTTCTTAAACCTCCTGTTCCTTGTTCTCCTCCGCTGAGTTCCTGTTTTTAATGCATTACATTTATTGCGATCTGTATTTTTAACTATGACAGCTTAATAAAGTGTGTATTCACACACTCTCACACACACTTTGTTTACAGTGGCTGAATCTCTGTCAAGGTCAGTTGGTCATTGCTCGTTTTCTGAGTTCTGTTTTCTTAATGCAGAACGTGTCCACTGAGCTTTTTCTCTTTTTTATTGCAGACATATGTTGAAATGACAATACATTTGACTAAACAGAGATTTTTGTTAAATATTCAAGGTTTCAGCACTTTTGTTTCTCTCAATACATATCATTTCTGATAAACAATTCAGATCACTTCCCTAAAGTAGGTTGAAAAGTTCACGTCCAGTTCCCAAACAGAACTTTGCAACCTTAACCATGACTTGGATGACTGAGAAGTTTCATAGACATATTTCCGTAAAGTACTAATAAACAACTTTACTGCAGGATGTGCATTGAGGTTACATAAATGACTGTATGACTGCAGTAAAAACATTACAAAAAGTAATGTAGAAATGAATCTTAGCATTTATATAAAACATTAACTTTTTCAGACAGGATTTTGTGTTAATTTCTTTAATGTTCAGCTTGTCCTGACCCTGTATCATTTAGGCATTCCAAGGGGCGTCTGAATATTTACACCTCAGCCCTTTCCTATTTAGGCAAACATAGTGGAGTTGAGGTCAGCCAGGTGTCATTGGACTTCACCTGAAGACTCTTTCGGAGCTGCAACTGTTATTGTTTGTGTTTAGGTATAAATAGTTGTACACACTGAAAGAGAGCTGCCTGCTTCAAATGACAGATAGCATTCATCAGCAGAGCCACGTTGACTGTATTTGGTTAAATAGAAATACTTGTCGCTAATATTTACCAAACAAGGACGTTTCCTGGATCTTTGATAATTTACGAGATGATACAACTTTTTTTCTTAAACTCCATGGATCGTTCGGCAGGACAAATTCAAACCTGCAAGTAAAATTTAGTGCCTTCTACGTTTATGCATTGTTGACCCATGTTGTTCACACATTTGGAGCTCTTGCCTCAGTATTCTTTAGAACAGTGTTTCCCAAACTTTTTTTCTGGGGACCCATATTTTAAAAGTCACAAACCCTCGCGACACAAGTTAATAGACATTATTTGTAAACTCCTGGGAAACATGATGTGAGATGACCCAAAAAGAAATGTCTTGCGACCCACCTGAGGTTCGCAACCCAGTCTTTTGGAAACAGTGCTTTAGAACCTATGTATAATTTAACAATATAGATTTCAGTTTTCAGCCCTTAATTCCCCGCTCGCATTTTCCATCAACCCTGCAAAAGCTTCCCGTCATTTTAACTGATCCGGAGTCAGTTTTTTTAACGTGCGCTCCATCACTCTTGCATGACTAAAGTCTTGTGATAACCTTGACACGCAGCATGGACAACTCCAGTCAGTTCCCGGCTGGAGCAGCACGGCCGTGCTGCTGTTAATTTGTTTGGAGTTGTCAAAATGCTGGGAATTTAAATGTATCAGCTTCCCTGGATGTGGCTGCACTGGTGTCGTGTAGAGAAGGGTAGAATTCATTTGAGGGCCGTTAACAGGATCCAGCTGCTTCTCTTCATGTTAGAACAGTGTGAAAGATCGATTTCACCGTCGCCATTTATACAAATTTGCTTCTGTGCTGTATACACTGAGCTTTAGGTCCGCCTGCATTTCAACATTATTTATTTGTTTAGGTATTTACTGAGCGCAGCCGTGGTACAGCACATCAGTCCAAGGTTGAACTTTCTGTTCAGTGATTTGATCCATTTATAGTCTTGAGAGTCAGGGTGTGGATTTTTTTTGTTTTTGCCTTCTTACTTTTTTTTACTTCTAATTAAAGTATTTCCACAGTATCTCAGTATGTATACAGACCTAAATGCAGTGCCTTGTGTTTTATTGTGTGTGTTCTCTGTGTGGAATCTGTGTTATTTGGTATTAACATGTCTCATAATAGGACATTGAGACAGAAGCGCTCCAGGCCTGGGTGAATGGCATGATCCTACTGCCTCACATAACTACAGCCGTCTGACCTCGGAGCCAAACCGCTCCGATTTGACAAGAGAGAAAGAATGCGATTGATCCAGACTCACCCAACAATACATCCCCTCAAATCAATTCATTTCTTTCCTCCACCCCTCTTTCGGCTGTCGCTCTGTGCCAGTCTTTTGAAGTATTCAGCTCAGAGACATGAGAAAAAAAAAAAAAGCTTCAGTCCATAGAAAAAAGGCTTCTCTTTGCTCGCCGTCAACACATATGTTGGCGCGTGTGTCACAGAACAGTCAGTTTCCCACTGACTGATCTGGAGAAGGAATTCAACTTGTTACACTTCAGTGGACAGAGTGGGAAACTTTGTACTTATCTAGTTAGAGTTTGGACTTGGAATTTCTGACAGAAATTGTGGCGCAGAGATGCGAACACAGAAGCAGAAATGTTTGAAATGTTCTGAATTTCAAACACAATCATCTAATCCTTGTCTTGGTCTTTTGAATAACCACAAAACATTTTTGTTAGTCTGTTGTCCAATTACAGGGTCATGGACCCAGCAGTGAACCTTATTGATTTGTGCACCCAGTACTGCCAAGTACAATACAAAGTAACTATTTTCAGTCTTTCTTTTGACATTGTTTTCTAACGTCTCTGACATGTTTTTAGTTGTTTTTTATTATGTGTCCTCCTGGGTCCACTGTCAACATTTGGTCTGTGATGTGTCAGTTTGGGAATTTTGATCTTACGGCTTCAGTAAAAATATTTTCTTCAGGAGCTTAGCAGCGTTTTTCTTCTCCTCCTCCTCCTGTGCTTCTCTTCTTCTCTGCGTCTTCATCGTTTCAATTCCATTTCCACTCTCTCCTCTTCCTTCTCTCACCTGGCCTGTTTTTAGTTTTTGTGCTTTCTCCAGTACTTTGTTAGAGCAAAAACAAATGTGCGATCCAGGTGCAAAACAAAAAGACAAGCAAACTCACAGAGTCAGCACGGAAACAGAGTAGGAAAATAATGACACTGATGGCTGCAGGCCCCTCCAGGGCCCACCGGTGGTGAGAGTATGACTTATGACACTAATGGACAAGATGAGGGAGCAAAGTAGAAGGTAAACAAGGACAATAGGGAAAAAAATGACAACAAAACGATAAGAAATAAAGGTAAATTAGATAAAAAGAAAAAAAAAAGAATCAGAGCCAGCTTTCCTCTTCATAAATGGACCCAGAAAGTGTTTCGTGTAAGCAGTTTTGAAGTGTTTGCCCATTTCCTGTGCTGAGGCCGAGCACCGTTTAGGGAACAGATATGAGCGGCACTGCACCCTCGGACACCACCACCAGACAGACCTTGTTAAAAGAACAGACACACCAATCAATACGGTCATTCCAGCGGTGCATCCAACTGCCAGGGAGCGTGCACAGACAGGAACGGCACAGCAATTTGCAGACATAAACAAGCGCCTAATTGTTCAGGGTCTGGAGGTTTGGAGTGAGGAAAGATGGAGTGCGCAGAGTTAGCGGGCATTTTAAGTCTCATTTAGGAAATGAGAGTTTGGGACTTCAGTAAAAGTTTACTGGATGAGCGTTGTTACCGGGCTGTTATTGTGAATGGCAGAAATCTCAGGCTTCAGATACAAGAGTAGGGAATGATTAGGGAGGCGACAACACTTGAATGCCATAAAGTGCCAGGCGCCCAGGTTCCCTGGTTTCTGTTTCATCTGGCGCTGAACGTCTAAAGTTGAGAAAGTGATTTAGAAAGAGTCATTTGCCGTTTGTGATTTTCAACAAAATCTTTATCCCGGTGCAGGAGGGCTGCATTGATTGGCCGTCTTAGCAGAAGCCCCCACGATCATCCTCTGTCTTCATTCCGAGGTGCAGGAGTGAGGTACCATGGGGGAGGGCGGGAGGGGGTGAAGTGAAGTGAGAGTTCATAGACTTGATCTTCAACCAGGTCTTTACCTGCTTCCTGAAAACTCACTGATGCATATATTACCAAATGATTAACATTTGGTTGGTGTGGATTAATAGCAATTAATTACAATAATTTATTATTGCAATTAATTATGATTATTAAAAATCAATCAAAATAAAAACAGACTTTTTCTGCATCAGAAAAACAAAAAACAGTCAATTCATGTCTGTGTTTAACACTTAACTTTATGTGAAAGTACGAGTCACAGTTTACAGTGTTTACAGTTACTGCGTGTCGATGTTGGCTTGTAAAACATTTTCAGATTTGCTTTCAAAACTTTGGTGAATTGTGGGATATGTATTATAATCCAGCAGATTTTTATCTGATTAATTTCACAAATTAATTGATGCGATTGTGTTTGTTTTGACATCCCCATTTGTTATCGTTTGTTTTTAATTTTCTTGTTTTCACCTTTTTCTTACGATTTTCTTGTTTTCTGTTGTTTTCTTTCTCACACCCATTCCGCTGTGTCTGTAATCTCTCCATCCATTATCTTCCTCTGACCAAGGGCGGCCAAGGTTGTCCACATTTTGGATGCTGCTCACAGCCTTCATTCAATTAAATCATTCAGGTTTCCCCTCCTGTCTCTCTCCACACCTCGTCCCTTATTTTTCTCCCACTCCTCTGTTGCTGTTTACTCATCACAGCAGAGGTCAACATAATCTCTGGAGCAGACACAGACGTAGACCGCCCGGTCCTCGTATGTATTTGCGCACATGACTAATCTTTGTCTCAGTACGTTGTTTTATTTCCTGAGACTTTCAGGGATTATGGCAAGTGGTTGTGACTTTTCATTTCAGTGCAGCGTCTGTCTCCATTGGTGATGAATTCTCTCCTCCATGGTGATGGCAGTGTTCAGGTGGAATTAATCTAGAAAAGCTGGGAAGCTGTTTAGATGGAAGTGAGTGGACGTCCAGCTAAAATGTGAAGTCATCTGACCACAGAACAAGTCTGTAAAACACCGTGATCCTCCTGCAGAAATATGTTAATATCCACAACTACTTATAAACCTTTGTTTTTTTTCTTTTTTTGTTCGTCTTCTCCCTTTTCCTATTTTTCTTTATCCCTCTCTCTTATTTTATATTTTTCCTTCCCCTTCTCCCCCTTTTCCCTTTTTTCCGCTTTCTCCTCTTCCTCCTTTTCTCTCTTTTCTCCTTCTTTATCATGGCATCATCATCTTAACCCTTTGCCCATGTATGAATGTCCATCAAAGAATGACTTGAAATCAGGACAAAATCTGAATATTTTTCATTAATTTTCATTAATGGTGAAACCTTTGAAAATGTGTACCATTTTTTATGTGGAGTTCAGTGGTTTATTTTGTCTATCTGACCACCCAGTCCATGTCACGTCTGACCTTCAATTATGTTTAGTCCGTCATTTTCTTCATCTGACATTTGTCTCACCTGCTAACATTTAAGATTTTTGTTTTCTTCCTCAAAGTGAAAATCCGGCTTCATCTTGTGTTGTGCAGACCAAAAAAAGCCGATTACTCCGAAGGCAGTGTTTTCCGATGACATTTTAAATACTAAAGAGCTTGACTTTAATTGCAGGGCTCCCACTTGAAAATTCAGAATTAACCCATAATTCAGTTTAATCATGCTCAAGTAAGTGGTGTCCGCACTCAAGGCTTACTAATGAGATCACTGAGGGTTATGCTGTAACTCTGGACTGGATATAAAAAATACTGTCCGCAGCTACAGGACGATGGCGTTCTGCCATCTTAAAGCTTAATCTGAATTTTGATCCATGGGTTCCTCTGAAGAACATGGTCCTCTTGTTCTTGAGGTTTATTTATGTTGAAACAGAGGCCGTCACACAATGAAAAGACATGAATCACAGAGGCTCTGTTTGGAGTGTGATTAATTCAGCCGGTGTTTGACCTCCTGTAAGCTGCTCTGGAATTCCTAGAGTTCCTACAGTTTCTGGAGGTGTGTCTGTGTTTGCGTCTGTCTTTGCATTACTGTGTGGACCTTTTTTGTGAGGACATAAATTTACTATAATAATAATGGGGACATTACTGAACCTTATGGGGTCGAACATCAATCAGTTGTGGTTCTGTTATTCACAAGGTCAGGGTTTTACATTTCAAGACAAATAGAAGTGGGAATTTGTGAAGAAAAGTAAATTACATTGGAAACATTTTTTTAATCAGTGCAAATTTTTCTCTGTTTTTAATGAGCTTTTGATGATATATTGATGGTTCTAATAATAGTTATTAAAATCATTACTTGCTCGTAAACAGAAACCTGGGCTGTACGGGACGCCGCAGTCAGTGCATGTCCAAAATACACACACGGTTTAATTAGAGCCAATCCAAACTGCACTGGACCGGAACAAACCACTTCTCAATGATTTTCCTGTCTGGCCTCAAATACCACAGTTCATCATCAGACCCAGACCCAGCAGAATTGTAGAACTGGAGCAAATAGTCTTTGGAATGATTCCCATGATGTTCTACCAAGTCCCATGTTTTTTGAAATCTTATCTTCATTCATCTCAAGTTGTATTACATTTTTGTACGAGTTAAACTTCAGCATCTTCTAAAAGTGAATAGTTGTTTGATAAATTACCTTGATAAATTATCAAAATAAAACAATGCATTTAATGAGATACACAAGCATTGATTCATAAAATGTTTGTGTTTAGTTTTTTATTTTATTTATTTATTCAGTTCATGAATTTAGTTTTCAGAGCCTGAGAGGATTATTTATAAAATCAATAACATCGAGGATCTAAATTGTCTAAATTCTAACCGTGTCTCACACCGGTGACTAAGCCTTTTTACATTCTTCGTTGTTACCACAACTTTTGTCTTTCTATTCATTTATATTAATTTCACAATGCAAAAGCCTGAGATGTTGCTCAAGTGTTGACCAGGGAGCAGCCACAACTTCACTCATGGTGACAAATTCACTAGTGAAATGGTTGACAAACCAAAAAGTTGAAAAGATCAGTCTCTCCTCTGTCCTTAATGACAGTTGAATGTTAATATGGAAATATTAACACGTTTCTGTTAAATCTAATTCACTTGTACTTGATCTCAAACTTTATTCCAGTGATCATCAACTGGTGGCAAATCTGGCCCATGACTGGATTCTAAAATTCTGATGATTGAAGAGAAAAACATTGTGTGGTCCCCACCATTGAAGTAGTCAGTTTCATGGTGTAGCGCTTCGATTCCCAGAGGACCCACATGCTTGGTGCTTGCTAGGGGCAGCGTGTTAACAGTGTATCTGCTGCTAACACAACAATTTCCTAAATATGGGATCAATATAGTACAAATTTAGGGCAGTGGTGGTTTATTGGTTAAGGAAGTGCACTTGGGTCTGGGTCAGGTTCGAGTCCACCAGCTGCCAAGTTACCACTGAGGTGCTCTGAGCATGGCACACATCCCCACTCACTGCTCCTCCTTAAAGCTGACCACTGTTCACATTTGGTTGTGTGCAGTGGTGTGCTGTGTCACAATGACAAGGAGGTCACGTTCCTTTTCCTTTAAAGCTATTAAAATAAACAACAGCTGTCATTCATCACTATCATTAACATCAAATAATAACGATCGACAAAAATATTATTTTTATATTATTCCATTATATTTGTCCGGCCCCCAAGATGTCTCTCCAGAAACATCCTGGCCCTCTAACAAATATAGTTAATGAACCCTGGTTTATTCTGTTCGTGTTTACTTCGGGTCATGTTGTTGGAGCAGTGGTACCAACAGCTCTAGACTTCCTGATTTTCATCTTCTCAGAAAGAAACAGCTTCTTCTTGGTCCGTGCACAGAGAGCATGCGCAGTCAGCCTCTATATGAACTCTAAATCAGACCTTAACTGATTCCGGCTGACGTGCAGCCATAACAGGTATCTCTGAAGACTGAGACGCAGCTTTGATCCTGCTTCACCATGTTAGCTTAACAAATAAATTGTGCAACAGGTGCTTTAGTTATGGAATGTTTTCCTTCAGTCTGCAGAGATAAGATGTGCTGGTGCAGAATGAGGGATCGGACTGAGCCGCACACACACATTCCTGAAGTTACCATTGTCACTATGTGATGGAGTACGAGATCTACAAACCCCGGCCTCCAGAACCTCTCCCTCTGACCTGGACCTGTTCAGTCCAGCCGCCTCTGCTCTGTGTTTTCTGGGTTTGCATGCGGAGACCGGGGATGATTGTGTTAGTGGGACCAGACCTGGGTCGGCAAGTGTTGCCTGACCTGTTTTACAGCACAGTCAGAGGCACGATCCAAAAAAAGGAATTGTTAGTGTAGCTTGTCTGAGAAGAAAATCAGCACAGCTCTCTCTGGTGAAGCAGATTTTATTCCGCTGTTGCATTGATAGTTCATCAAGAAATATTGAATCTGTCAGAAAAGGTTGGTGTCGACCTTTTTACCATCTTCATTCTTCTATTTTTTTTTTCTATTTTGGTTGTTATTTTTCTTTCAACCATTTTCTCTTTGCTCTATTTCATCTTCTTATCAGAGACAGAGAAGTATCTTTCAATTGTCCTGCGACTTGTTGGAAAATTTACAACAGGGGCTTTTCCTCCAAGCAGTTTAAGGAAGGCTATAAATCTGGGCTGTTTAAATCCAGGCTTGAGCAAGCTGTTTTTTTTTTTTTTACTAAGACCTGATGCACTGCATTCTTGTGCTGCCTAAATAGGCTTTTTAAACATTTACCCCAAATGTATTTACTGGTTGACTGATGCACTCTCTTCATGGGAGTAGACAGAAAGCCGGGGTATATGTCTCCCTTTATGGGCCTTGGACCAGGAATGGCTGCCACATGGCCAAAGAAAATGAGAGAATGTAGATGGAAAAACAGCACAAAATACAGACCTGCACTTGAATAGCATAAAAATAGAGGGAAAAAAATAATAAAATAAGAAACATTTCTTTAAAAAATAGGTCTTTTAGTTGTATAAAAGAACGAATAATATGAATTTTTTTCCCAGATTTAGAATCAACTCTGAGGTTTTTCTTTGTGCACCATCCACATTTTATTGCTTCTTTCAGGGTCATTGTTACAAACAGTACAATGCAGCATATTCACGGGGATTGAAGGCCATATTTTCTAAGTCTTCTCATTTCTAAACCCTCTCCCTCTCTCTCTATTCCGTTTCCCACTCTTGATTGGAAGGAGCACTCAGGGTGTTCTTGCCACACCAGTCTCATATAATATGCATCTTCGTGTTTGTGTATCTGATTATCGATTTACGACGCTGTTCTTCTTCTTCCCACTGAGAATGCGAAGCGGTGCAGCATTAGTCATTTTTACGACATGTTTTTACTGTGTTTCTGTATCCGGGGAAAGGCTTAGCATTTGCGGTAAATGTATATTTTACGTGGTTATGGAGTGTATTTGCATCAGAGGATTAGTCTTAAAAAAAAAAAAAACAGGAGCTCAGGAGCACTCTGGGAGAGAATAAAGGTCAGCACAGGGACTTAGTGGCACATGTAAAAGAAGAGTTGTCAACAGATGAAAACACACGCATGTGTATGGACGAGCACGTTCATATAAAAGGTGCTCTTTGCCGATGTCGGGCGTACATTCTCCGCATCCACTCTCGCCCTCTTGTAAAGCCTGACAACAGCACATTGCCCATCAGCCTTCATTACGCCACACTTCGATCTACAGGCGACCATCTTTGAAGTTAAAATGGGGGAAAATATTATAAGTGTAGGCCTCGCTCCAGATAGCTGTGGCTGTGCTCCCAGATGCTTCTCAGAGATTAGAATCATCGGTGGGCAGCCATCGACTCTGTCATATGGTTCCTCTATAGTCTTGGCAGCAGGTTTGGAGGAGAGTACAGTAGAGTACAGTACAGTAAATAACATTGTATGATCAAGTCTGTTTGGGTGAAAAAAAAAATTCGGAGCCATATATTAAAGCTTTTAAGCTTGTTTCACTTAGCAACCAAATGTTTTAAAACACAGTTTTGCCCAGGAACAGGATTTTACTAGAAACATAACAAAAACAGCTGAGTTACAGGTCAGAGGCTGCACAGTCGTAAGCGGAGGACTCCCGTCTCTGGCAGTCTGGGCTGACCTTTGTATCTAACATCAGCTCTGAGCCCCAAATACCAAGCTGGTGTAGTGATGTCATCACATGTCATTCACCAAACCAGAGCCAAAAAAAAAAAAAAGGACACACAGCACTGATCTGGAAGGAAGAGTGTGAGCGCCCACTCTAAAGAGCTGTCAACAGGAGGTTCCTCTTCTGACAGTCGACAATAGTTCTAGAGCAGGAAGAAGTGAGGTGGATAACAGTTGTTTAAGTCAAGGAGATTTTCTGCTTGACAGACTGGTTTTTGCTTGCTGCCATAGCACAAATTAGACATTTAATTTAAAAAAAGATTTAATTTTCTCAATGTGGAGGTTTGCAGCTATTTTTGACAGGCATGAAATCCAGATTGAAGTACAAAACCTGTTTAC
>NC_024328.1:6577787-6604795 GCF_000523025.1 Cynoglossus semilaevis | reverse complement strand
AGAAATTACACATGACAATAATACTGCTTTTTGTTTCAATATAAGAATATATAAAAATATGCATATGAAATCGAGGCCCTGTAATAATGCTACAGCGCCAAATAGTGCACATAGTCAGAAGTGCATGATCGTGAACGCTGCCCTAAAAATAGTAATAAAATAATAAAGACAATAATAATATATTTTCTTTTGTTGGCACCATAATGTAAGAGTAAAGGATCCTTTAGGGCTAACCTGAACTACAACATTCAAAGCCAGTGGTCTGGTGTCTGGTCACGTTAAGCACCATGAACATTCGCCAGTTAATTTAGTTCTACCTTAATTCATGTTGGACTTGCAAGTTGCTAGTGCCGAATCCTTTTTTTTTTTTTTTTTTTTTATCTCTGGACCAGGTCAGTGTAACGGTGACTTTTTCCCAATCATTTTCATCACAGTGATACCAGCAACTGTGAGTAGCAATTAGGAAATGACTCAGCAGTTTGATTAGGGGCCTATTTGCGTGAGCTCTGCAATGTAGCTGCACTTAATTAGCTTTAATGAATGTTATGGCCTCCCATCAGTTTCACAGGTCTCTTCTTTAGATCTGATTTAACTGTAATTAAGCCATGATTAACGAGCTGGGATGTTTTATTTTCTGTTCAAGAATATGGTGTAATTGGTTAGGAAGGTAGTCAGAGGTTTGTCATTGTTCCTGCTAATGAGGCCGCATCCAGTGTCACAACAAGCTTTACCTCGTCGCCTGCACCTTGTTTTAGCTGCTGCCCCGCTCTTGTTTTATGTCACAGTAACTGATTCATTAATGTTTTGCCACAGTTTCAGACCAGGACTATAGACTGTTTTAGCTTCTTCACAGATTCCATTAAACATACAAACTAACAGAAGAGTTACTCGAAACTTACTCATTCTACAAATGCCAGTGATCTTAAATTTGAATTAATTTTCTGATTTTGTTGTAATTGATCCAACAGTTGACAACAGCGAGGGTGAATGTAAATCATGGATTTAAGTTGGAAGTGAGTTTAAAAGTCTGGGTCACATCCCATAAAATGTAGGAATGTAGCACATAATAAAAAAACACAACATTTCACTACTTTTTCAATTATATATTTTTTTTATTTTAGACTTTTTTTAATCCTTTACTTATGCTATTTTTTGAAAATGTTGTATATTAAGCCAAAAAAATATCCTGCACTTGTTTTTGGTCAATTTAGCCTTTGAAAAAAACTGCTTTTCAAACATCTGTGGACTGTTTATCAAAAAATTAAAAAAAATCTGAGTTACTCATCAATTATTTATTTTATTTGATGTTATAGACGGGGGCTTCATTTGTTTTGCTACTATTTTGCATCTGACATTTAGTTTTGTTGTTGCCAATTTTCTTTTTTGTTTTTTATTGAGCTCCTCCACTCAGAGGTCAAAGTGTCACAGCGCTGTCTGAAATGAAAGGCCGTCTCCCAACATCTGTTGTTGTTTTCTTTGGCCTGCATTGGAGATAAGCTTTGTGAAAATGTTCTCCTTAAATTCTTCTACAATGACAAAGCAGAGAAAATAAATCGAAATAAGATGTAGGTAACCTTGAACAGTTTTGGTTTTTTTCTATTTATCTGATCATCGGATTCTTGTGGTCTTGTAGTTGTATCACATTCACTTAAATTGTACATATTTTCTGTCTTCTCTTCCTTGACCCCAAAGACATTGATTCTCCATCTGTCCATTCTGGATATCTTGATTTTTTAAACTGCAGTTGTTCGCCTCTAAGTCAGGGAGGAAAACAGAAGACATTGTCCTGAAAGATACGACAAAAACAGTTCTTGACCTGAGCAGGAGTCATCCCTTAAACTAAGACCAAACTGTTTTCAGGGATTACATTTGTGGGGGGTCAGGGGGAGTCAGCTGTGGGGGACTGTGTGTGTTTAACATGTGCCTGAGTGTTTACACATCTTTTTCCCTGGAAAGTGTCACACTTATGGATGGGTTGGGTGTCGGTTCAGGGTGGGTTGCGGTTAACCCCTGCAGGTCTCTGGGGTCACTGCCTCTGCTTTTTGTCAGAATCTCAGACCTTCTCTCTCGTGGCTCTCAGTGATGGTCTCACAGAGTAATGGACTGGTAAACAAGTGCTGCAGAGCTCATTTGGACCAAGAAAGTCTCATCAGCCTGGAACACTTTCCTGTCTTCTGATGCTGATGCCTGTGGTCATTGTGAATTGGAACCTCCAAAAAAGTTCATTAGTTTCATTTTATTTTTGTCAAAGCTTTTCTGGGAAGAAACCTTCAACAGAAATGCACCTGCTTCCTGAGAGCAGTTTGAAGAGTTTTCCTAATGGTTCCTTCCACAAATGTTCCCACCATTGTGTTTCTGTGAAGTTTCTTTGAAATGTATTACCCACAATTCATTGGAAATTCTGTTTATGAACACACACATTGTCCTGCAAAGGTTTCCAAAACTGAATGTCTAATTTAATTTCTTTTAAAATGATAAAGCCAATAGAACTGTCACCTCTACATGTGACACAAAGTGCTGTACTGTACTGTTTTGAATGAGTTAGTCTAGAGAAGGAGTGTTCAATAAGTGGCTCGCAATCTTCCAGTAGATCGCAAACGGAGTACTGGTGAATAGTGATCAATTTAAATGAAGATTTTTACATTTAATCTCTTGTGACAATGTTTTTCACAAAGACATTTTACACATTTGTAAAAAAGTTCTTGATCCAAAAAAAGGGGTGGACACCCCTGGTCTGAATTATAGTTTTCATTATTACTGAATATTTAGCTGTACATCTGTGACCAAAGCTTTGTAGAGAATAAAAGTTAACATTGAAGGTCACTGTACTTTATGTGTACACACTAAAAGTTTAACAATTTCTTCAAAAATTGCCAAGCTTTCATTTCAATCTGTTAGATTGCCGTTACAACAGGCCAGTGACTGGTAAATGTGCTGTTTCAGTACGAGCTGCTGTCTGACAGAGACAAACAACAGGTCGTTAAATTGTTTTTTTTTTTTTTAATAACATGTTTATTAAAACTTAAACAGCATTTCTATTTAATTTATTTGGGTTTTAGCTGATTGGTTAATTTAATTTACATAGGCCCTCACCACGCCCTTCAAATAAACTTAAGAGGATGATTTTGAAAAAAAAAAAGAAAGAAAGTTTTATCATTGAATATATAAATGTGTGGTAACATCTGTGTGTGTCGTCTTAGACGTCCACAGTAGATTTAATTACAAATATACAGTGTTTTTAAAAAGCCATGTAGACTGTGTGTGAGGTCTTGGTATTACTATACTGGGACACTATTGTTGGAAAAGTACTACTGTTGGTGGGACCCTTTTATATACACTGTTATTGTGGGGGCGTCAGTGCCCGCTGAGGACAAGAGTCTTTTGAGGTTCATGCTTTAGTCTTGGAATTAGGATTAGTATTAAGATAGAATAATAAAGGTGAAGGTGAATTAGGATTAGGTCTGTAAGTAGTGGTCACCAGCAAAAAAAATAAATTAATATATTAATTACCTGATGTGTTTTTGGCTTGTATTGTACAATTAGTAGCTGCAGTAGAATATCCTTTATTTTAATATTTTATTTTAATAATTGTTACAAACTTACATTCCCCCAAACAACAGTTTCACTTCCTGAGAATTAAATTAAAACTAAAACCTGTAGTTTGTTACATTGTTTTACTCTTTATTTATTTATTTTTTGTACAATCTTTATTAGTTTGAAACAACATTTTTGTCTTTTCTGATTAATGAATTTACTTCCCAAATTATGGTAATTGGTTATTGGTTTGCACAAACATTTTTTCAATATGAAACCTTTGAAGTCTATATGAAGTCCTGCTCCAGGAGGACTTCAGATCCACTCACCTGTTGTTGAACTCTCAGACTCTGTTTCTCCAGTGAGTTCTTCTGAGTGCATTAACAGGAGGAACTCCTCTTACAGTCTGGACAGGTCACTCTTCGTCATTGTCATCATTATCATCCCCCTCAGCCTCACTGTCTCCTTTTTTTTGTGTTTTGCAGGTGAGCGAGGAGACAGTGGAGAGGCTGGTGGTGCAGTACCCCCACATTGTGTTCAGCACGGTGATGCAGGACTGCAAGAGAACCCTGGAAAGAGCCTATCAAATGGGCTGGAGCCCAAACACCTCGAACGCTTCGTAGCTACTGCTGGATCACAAACACACACACACACACACACAGATACACACAGCACAGAGGTCCTTTTTGTGTACAGATCCATCATCTGGTTCATTTGTAGCAGAGGTCACAAAGAAACACAATAAAATGGAGTGAATGCTGGGCCTCTTAGTATTTAACAACGTAGGTCATCACTAGTCATGCAGTAGCTCCTAGTTGTCCTTCCCATTGGCTGTAGTTAGGAATGAGGTCTGAGCGTGTAGTTCCTTTGACAAGAGCCTCGAGTAGTGAACGAGCTTGTTAGTTCTCCAATGAGATATTATTACTGCGATGATAAGAGTGTTCCTTACAGCTTCATATAGTTTTACGTCCTTCATGTCTTGTTGGACATTTGTACCAGAAAAATTGGTGTTTGAAGGTTTAGCTCCTCAAGTTGAACCCGTTCTGTGAAATTCTCAGCTCATGTTCCTTTAACAAAGACCTTGATCCATTCTTCAAACTAGATCTCCTGACCTGGGGTCACAAACCATTTTTTGAAACTGAAAGCTACTTGAAGGGTACTGAGTGATACGAAAGGCTACTTGTTTGATCCACACTTTCTGAATAATGTAAGAATAATAATAAAAAAAACTTTCTGCTGCCGCGTGGTCTGGGTCCTGGGACGTACTCTAGCACTAACACTATTCTTACCATCATCATCGTACCATCTTTGACATTATTGCAACTGTAACTGATTGAACAGATTCACAATCAATTACAATTTTCTTTTTCACCCTATTGTTCACTAGGTTTATTTTCAGAACTCACTCCAGAGGGCGCCTTCGTGAGGGTGAGAAATCGGTTATGTTTACTTTGTCAGTACTACATGTTTTTTTTATATATAATTTGTTACAGAATAAAGACTGAGTCCAGTATCAGCAGAATCAATCGCAGAAAGTTGACCTTGAGAAAGTGGCGTTGATTATATATTACTGCACGTTTACACAGATATTTTTCCTCTTATTTCTTCAGCTGGATGTTGGACCTCAAACGTTCGGCCTCCAGCTGATAACGACATCCATGTAGCTCAGGTTCAAAGCCCAGCTATAAATATCATGTATAGATAAAAACAGTATCAGAGTGAGTCATACAGAATAAGAAAAAAAAGGATAATTCAAAGTGATGTTGCCTTCATCCCAACGTTAGCGTCGTTAGCCGCGTGATAAGAGAAAATCATTGCCTTAAGTTGGTTACATCCAATTAGTAACCTCTAACCAACCCTAGAATTTACTAAATAAATATTTATCCACCTGTCATTTAGTAAGACCCCCTAACACATTATATGATCAAATACATTTACGTATAAAAATATATATATTTGCTGTATATATAAATAAAAGTACAGTGTAGTATTTAGTTGGTCAAATGTTTTTCAACATATACATGTAACCTTAGTTATGTAGCAGATCGTTTGATAGTTTTGACCTGGCATTTGGGTAACGACGTAACCAGGTTAGTGAAGACTTGAGGCTTGTTCTTCATCTATTCTGTTCAAAGTCACCGCTGTACAGTAAAAATACAAACAACCAGGGTATTTTTCTATGGTGTGGACCAGATGTTGGGTCAACTTCTACACGCTGTAACAGACACGAACGACAACTTTTAGCAACTGTAAGCTTTAAGTATAAAAGTGTAAACTTAACGGTTAACAGCAACGTTAACAGTTCAGAAAAAAAGTTTTAACAGGACTTTCAATAATGGACGTTTAAATCTTCTGTTTTGTTTTTTATTTTTTCCAGTTTCTTCTTCTTTTTCTAATTCCCAAATGCACTTCTGCTTTCTGCCAGTAGTTGACACACTTGATTCCTGATCTGCTTAGGCAACAGCAAATGACTGGATTTACATAAAGTTAAATAAAACACTACTCCTACAACTGTTCTCAACCGCTCTGCCTTTTCCGTGTGTGGGATTGAAGCAAGCAGTAGAATGACTGTGGAGTGTGGAGCGGATGTTTGACCTTATCTTTTACCTTAGCAACTGGAATGATGGTGACAAGATGAAGTTTAACCCCAAACAAAGACAGATTTTAGGTGCAATTCTAGGTGACATTTTGAAACAGTAATATAATTAATAAAATAAAGTATTTGATTCATTACAAATATGTTGTTCTCAACCAACTACTATTCAACAAAAGACGACTACCTCAGGCCAAATCAAATATTCACCTCTTTGTTCTTTCATTCTCTAAATAACAAACATTATTTAATAAGTTTGTAAACTTTCTTTTTTTTTTTGTTTAAGATAATAGCAATTTAATCAAATTAGTAGTTTTAAATAATTTTGTTATCTCTTTTAGTAAGTATAAAATTTTGTTTAACACCTTCAGTGTTTAAAAAATTTTTTTTTGTTTAAATATTTTAAACAACCACATGACAATACTGCACTGGTAGACTTAATTTCTCATTTAAACTATTAAAAAATATAAAATAATAATAACATTTTTTTCAAATACGTAAGATTTGTGTGTAAATAATTGAGCACAGTTTTGGTTTTTAGTCAAAGATGGTACAGTATAAGGATAATAATTACAAATAAATTCAAATATACATTTATATATTTCAAGCTTAGTTTATTTCTTCAGTGATGCTAAGCTCTTTGACAACTGGTTCACGATACTTAATAAGAATTATGGATTCAATAAATCAAAAACATTCATTTAAATGCTCCTACATGTTTTTCCTAAAACCAAATGTCCTCATTAATGCAGAGAAAATATATTGATCTTTGTGTTCGGGTTTATAGTGAGACCCTCCAGCTCAGTCCTTTGGCCTAACGTCTGGTTTTACTGACTTCATTTCTGGACAAAGTGGTTTTGACCTGGAAGTCCTTGAGGGTATCTGTTGGTTATTTCCTTTGAGACCTGTACAGTTGTCAGGGGGTACCAGACCACACTTCCTGTCTTATTCTTTCCCTCTACTCTGCACTTACATGCTCCTCAGCCTCTCAGAGTAAATGTGTTTCCCACATCCCACCAGTTTTGGAGCAGAAAGCAATGATTAGGCTTTAATTTTTTTTTTCACTATAATCCTGACATTAAATTGAAATATAGCCTTACTATAGATACACACACATCCTTAATAATAATAAACAAACAAAAAAAAAAACAGTTCAGTAGAAGGGTCTCCATGTTGCAATGCACATGCATTGATATTTTGAGCATTTTCTAAGTTTCCCTTTATCTGGAATCCCAGTCTGCACTGTCATTCTGGCTGTGTTTGTTTTAAATATTTTCTACAAATCATACATACATATATATTTTTAGATAAACTGTTCATTTTTCAGAGTTTTTGCTGCTGCCATTTAGCGGCTTTGCAAATGTAAGTGTATGCCACTGATTCTACCGTTGGATTTTTGCAATTTCTATGAAGATGGAGTGAGGTGTTCGGTCAGCACCTGGATGATAAACTGCCCTCCAGAAAGAAAAGGAATGCGGGACACGCTGGATAGGCATGGAGCTGTAATTAAAGCTGGTAAATATTCATGTGGTCATTACATTTTTAATGCAGCCCTGATAAAAAGTGACACTGACCATAGAGGAGGCGTCCGTTGGACCTTCAAGGGCGTTATTCCTGTCCTCCAAAGAAAAATGAATGTTTTCTCAAGACCTAATCTTCAGTGACATTGACAGATGTCCTGCAGTAGAGACTCCTTTGAACTTCCTCCCAAGAATTGGAATGCCATGTGTTCATCCAATTAAAGCTCTGCTTTAACAACATGGAAGTCTGCTCTTCTTAAGAACGGTCTCCGAAAAGGTACCTGAGAACGTCAGTGCTGTTGTTCCAAATGTTTCATAATAAGAGCTGTGTTCTTTCTGCTTAGTTGGAGTGACTTGTTTATGCAGACAGTGGTTGTGGTCTTCACATTAACACCCGACTCAGCACTTGATGGCCTCTTAATTGCTGCTGCCAGTAGCTTCTGTAAACAAATCTTATCCTTTCTTTCCACAGCCTTGGTTGGAAGCTGCACTTCCAGTAGCTTCTGTTTAGACAAAATCTTTCCTCTGGTTCACTGATTGACTAACTGACTGACCGACTGACTGCGGAGGGTCGACACTGCACATGGTTTCCTCCATTCTATTCATCCTACACTGAATCAACTTTACTCTGGCACCACCCAGCATTCCCTCGGCATCATCCCCCCACCTCCCTCTTCAAATGCCGATTCTACCTTTCTCATGGAAATTATGTCAATCATTTTTTTCCCTGAATATTGCTAAAGTATTCGGAGAGCATCAATATCCATCAACATTTGAAAGATAAATATATCCCGTCAATCATCATGTACCACCGACCCCCCACGCCCCCCTTGCTTCCCTCCTCCCTGGGTAGCATGGATGTATTTTGCCTCTCCAGCCTACCTGTGGTATGGAGACTGCCTATTCCACTGTGTTGACTCTGCAGCTGAGAGCAGTGTAGTGTTGAATAGTGAAGATGTTAATGGGTTGACTTTGTAACTGACACTGCCTTTGAGCTGCTCCCTGTTGGTATTCATGACTCCATAGGAGCACCGTGCACTTCAGGCTCAGAGCGGACCCACAGAGACCACCAGGAGACTGAGTTTAAATTACACAGCCGCTCCTTCACTTGTTGTGGAAGGTTCCTGTCATTTAGCGGGAAGACAAATTTTTCTCTCAGCCGCTAGATCTGGAAATTAAACTTGAACATGAAGGTCCCCGGCAGTCCTCAGCATGATGTGTAGGAGTAGAAAATTCTCGTATAATGGTTTTCTTCTCACCGGCGGCTACAACTAACCTAGCTTTTCTGTCCATGAAGATAAAAAGAAATAAGATTTGTTAATCCACTGAATTTTGACATCTTCCCAGTAGGCTTGTTCAGACTGCTCGGGGAAGAATATCAACCAATGAATCGCAGGAGGGTAGAAAAAAGAAGCGAGAGTTTCAGGAAGCTGCAGGGATGATAGAGCCACTGATTCCTCCAATCACTTGGCTCCATGTAGATGTTGTCTCTGTCTTTCAAGCCCGAGTTAATTGCAGCGTTTAGGCAGAGCACAGTCTGAGTTTCGAAACGCCAAAGGTTAATAACCAACAGAAGGATTTTCGTACGAGATACGTTGACATTTACATTTCCTTCCCGGACAAAATGAAAGAGAAGCCCCCACTCGCTGTCTTCAGGACGGGATGGAGGGAGAAAAATGATTCCTCCGCAAACATCCTCATCTCTATGCAAGGCCTGCCGTTGATATGCAGATTTGGCAGTTGGATGACATTTAAAAGTAGTTAATTGTGCAAATCTTTGTTTTAGACTGGAAAGGTCGAGGATAGTGAGTCTTTCATCATGAACTACCCCCTCCTTCCCAGCCCCCTCACCACCATCAACACCACCACATCCACCGCCCCCTCATCAGCACAGCTGCAGAAAAGGGAGGGGTAAGGATGTTGGGGGGGCGGGGGGGGTGCATTTTGTTGGTTTCTCCGCTGACCACATAGTAAAGTCGCTGAATGTTTTTTCAAGGTGGTTCATGAATATTTATTTGCACAAACTGTTTGGAAAATGAAAATTAATCTGCAGTAAGATGGGAGATGACTTGATTACTGGATTCTGCTAAAACAAATGAAATTGTCTTCATCCACATGATGACAACGCTGCTCCATTGTTTTCCTTTTTTTAATATTCTAAGTTTGGGCGTGGAACTGAGAACAACAATGGACAATTTTGTTTTATCGCAGAACATTTTTCCTCTTATTTCAAACAAACAACTCAGCGCTTCAGAAGTGTTTTTCCTCATTAGATTTGTTTGTGTTATACTATCATTACTTTTCAGGGTAAACTTGTTTCGGATGCAAACAAAAAAAACATGCCGCCTAAGCACAAAAATAATATAAAAAGATTTATTTCTTGTAATAGTTTGTCCATATTTCAGTTATTACTGTCTAACAGGGAGAGCAGTGCTGTAGAAGTACAATGAATTGAAGATGGAGCAGGTGCACAGATTGGAAATTTTACACCTGGTTTCACCTGAATAGCACAAATGGATACATAATTGCTCCATTTCATCACTTGCCTTTGCAGGCTGACATTAAAGGGAGCTCTTTTAGAAAATGGAATAACAGGGAATACATCCAACGGGGACCAGGGCAAAAGTGAAATCTCGTCATTTGCATTCCTATTTGTCTTCTAGCTTCTTTCTTGCTCTCTTCACACTCAAAGAACATTCAGCTTTTGTTTGCATGTTAAATTACAAACCACCGGTTCATAAAATGCATTAAAACAAAACAATAATAAATTATGCTCCCAGATTATTTAACAGACAGATTCATTCATGGATGTCTACAAACCATAACAATGAAATTCACAGTTTATGTGTAGATTCAAGATCATGAAACCAAGGGTGTGTCAAAAAAGATTGTTAAAAGTTGTTATGCAGGTTTTTAAAAAGGATCAAATTTATACAGTAAAAAACATTTTTTTATCTCTAATTTAGTTTTACTATCTATAATAAATGTGTCCAGCACAAAACAAATTTATTTTTCACCTTTTCTTCAAGAGTATTAACTTTTCTGAAAAAATGTCTGGGTAACCTTGGGGCACTTTGACCAAATAGCCTTTGTTTGCTTCTTCAAGCACGCTCTCACATCCTCCCCAGGGTGGGTTCCATCAATTAAAATAGTCCAGCTCTGTTGTAAAGCTACAGATGGCCAGCGTCAGAATCGGCCAGATCCAGGGTCTCCCAGCCAACTGCTCTGACATGTCAGACATGCTGGTATGCCCTGTCACTCCCCACTCCTTCACGGCAACAAAGGTTGGGCTGACTTCCCTCCGGAGTTCCTGGCCCAAGTAGCTCCCAGAGATGTGAGGCGTGACGGAGGCCCAGCCTCAAGGCCAAGTGTGCGCCCGAGAACTCCTTTCAAAGCTTCCCTTCCTCGCTCCCCTTCTCTGTTTCTGAAAACCCTGTGTCCGTTTAATCCATCTTCAATTCCGTCTCTCACCACCCCAACCCTCTAATCAACACTCCATCCGATCCCTTCTGAGCAGTTGCATTTTCTCGCCTGAATTCTACCCTTATTTTCCATCTCCAAACCTCACACACTCACACTTACAACTCGGCACCTCTTGGCCCCACACCGCCCACCTCCACCCGCCTCCGTTGCCTTCCAGGGGTGTGTATTTCACGCCCTGGTAACTGGACAGGCTCTGGGTGATTTCCCAAGGTGGGGGCTGAAGGTTGGACAGGAACCAGTGGTGTGGAGTGATGTCAGAGTATGGAGTTGGATGTATATGTCTGTGTGTGTGTTTGTGTGTGTGTGCTTGTGTGTGCTGTCATTGCATATCTCTGTGAGTGCCTGTGTAGGAGTATGGGCCCAGAATTCCTATAAATGTCCAGCTGTACAAATGCAGTGTTGAATAGGAGAGGTGTTGAATGAACGAGCGTTATTCTCGCTACGTTCTCCGGTGCCGCGCCACACACTGACCTGGTAATAATGAGGCACAGACATGTTACAAAGGTTCTTTATAGGTTAGAATCAGAGCCAGTATTAGACCAAAGGGCCCAATGTTCAGAAAGTCAAATGTAATGACAGTGCACTGAGCCAACAGAGTGTAATGAGAATATTGTTTTGAATCAAGTGAAATGAGGTGAATTTAAACAGGACCTGGGCCAAGGCAGTGTTCCCCGCTGTGCTCTTTAGCCAGAGTTGGGGGATCATTTTCACCCCAGCATGCAGTGCTTCCTCTGCTGCTGTTGGCTCCGAGAAGCCGTCTGTATTTATTTATTTACCTCCATTTACTCGGGCTACAAACTGTCCCATTCACCCACGTTCTGCTGCACACATTTGCACCTCTGGGAGACGAGGTTTCCCTGCTGTTGTTTACTGAGCGTTTGTGCTGCACCAGCCGGGTGTTAATTGCCTTGCTCAGGGTCAGTTCCACAAAAGTTCTACGGGAATGTGCTTGATTTTTTTCCTTGGCTCTTCTCTCATGATCCCAGGGCAGGGATTTGAAGAAACGACATTTAGTGAAAAGCCCAATTCTCTGAGCTTTAACCCTCACAGCTGGGACATAAAGACATGAATAGAAGCTGTTTTTGTACCACTGCCCATCACAACATACTTAGAGCAGCTACACACTGCAAAACAGTTGGTTATTTAATGTGTTTAATCTCAACATACAAGGCTGAGAAATTCTTCTTTCTTTTAACCTTTTTGTCACTCGCTAATGGTGGGAATCGACTCTGAACAGTTTAGCTTTATTTAAGAAGATTGAATATTTTTTTCAAGGCTGGAATTTTTCCAGCATTTGTTTCTATACACAATTAATGTAATAGACGCTCTTAACATAATATGTATAATTATTATAGCAACACAGTCATTGATGTGTAGAACAACACTTAGAAAATACCTTAAAATGACTTCTAATGTTTCAGTCAACAGTTGAGTACGTGACAACCGGCGCGTCTGGGAAAATCTTTTCTGTGCTTATTTTTGGGGCATTTTAATTATGTCCAGGAATTACCTCATCAAATGCAGCCTGATTGGTATCTCAAAACTAAATATAACAAGAACAATCACAGTGTGTTTGTCGCTATGTGTATGAGCATGTGCACGTGAGTGTTCCAGCCTATGTGACAAGTTTCCAGGGGAATTTTCGTCTGTTGGTTCAAACAGTGACCTTTTGATTTTGTCAGTGATGTCGAAATCTTGTGAAATGGAAGTTTTTCCTCAGAAAAATCTCACACACATCTCCTCCCACCTCCTGTGTTTATCGTTCCTATCTTTAAAAACAAATGTCTTCGAATCAATCATAAACCATGGCCAGTCAGCAACAAGTCTTTACAAAAAAAATGAATTTAATAACAAATATCTTTGATAAACTTTGTCCAACTGCTGTCACATTATTGTCCAATGAAGTAAGAAAATCAACTCATCTGCCTGTACTAAATCTAACACTTTAATGTCATTAACATTCATCTTTGTTAGTTGGACACGCAAGACAAAATTCCTAAAGTTTCCCATGAAACTAAATCAGTTTTAAGGCGAAATAAAAGGAAAGAAATGTATAAATCAGCCCCCACCAAAAAAATCGTCTAAATCTGTTTAAGTTAAATCCGATAAGAAACACAGCACTGGGTCAGGAGGAGGTAAAAAAAAGAAATAGGAGCTGAAGCAACAATCAGCAGTATCTGATTGGCCTGACGACTGGGTTTGAAAGCCAAGCTAATGTTTGTTCTCCCTTTTTCTTTTTTGATGACAAAAGCAGATTGTTTCCATAAAAGGATAAATTTGTCCAGCTGTCGCTGACATTCTGGATTTTTCCTGATCCATTTCCAGAGCTTCGGGTTCTCCGTGTATCAAATACAGCAGGTGTGGTCTATTAAGATGGGGATCAGGGCTTGATTTCTGTACCTGGGAGGATCCCACTCAGCTGTGGTCAGATGACTGCTCCACTAAATGTTGATGTGATTTGCAGCACATCTGGCTGAAGGTGGACTCTAACCCTAACTTCATATTTCTCCTCAGGCAGTGGGAGGAACCAAGACCAATATGACTAATCCTCCTGACCTTATTATTGGATTAACAACACCCCAGGGACGCTGCCTCTATGTAAATATTCAAAACGAAAACTGAAACATGCTGCTTGTTTGTGCCAGACCAGACAGCCAGAGAGTCTGTTTCCACGTGTGTTTACATTCACACAAGTCCACATGAGAGTGGTATTGTGTTTGACATGCAAGTGTGTGTGTGTGTGTGTGTGTCATCATGCGGTGTCCAACAGACAGTTTTAGACATGAGGAAGTGAAAGACAGCTAGAAAGTGTTAGCGGTGGGATGCTGTTTGAATAAACATTACATGAATAAAGGATGAACCACTGCATGCTGCATTTGAAAGGAATCAGAGTTTTTCTGTTGCTGCATCTTGTCGTACAGTGAACTTGTTTTCTCCCGGTGCCACATGGAAAGAATGATAATGTGTCTTGTCCAAGATGTTGTAGAGGAAACAGATGACCTGGACGCACCGCGCATCAATAACACGGCTGTGTTTCTCTGCCTTGGAACATGATTTCATTTAGTTTTTTTTATTATAAAGGAACAATAGAATTTAATACGTTTGTTTACTGCAGACGATCATTTTCAACTATGAAATGGACTAATCCAAATTTTCAACTGTTTACATTTAACAGGTATTGAATGAAAAACAGAAAGAAAAAAAATGTCCTTAATAGGAAGATGTAACATCATATGCATGTATATATTTGGATATATACATGTATATTTACATATATTTTTTTGGACTGTGGGTGGCAACCAAATACCAGGAGAAAACCCATGCATACATACAAAGGGAAAGAACATGATACTACATACAGGAAAAGTCCTCACCAGCGACCACTGCGATCAAACATGTAACCTTATTGCTGTAAGGCAAATTCACTAACCACTTTTTCACCCAGTGGCCCTGTAACAATTTTATACCTGCACCAATAGTAGCCTGAAATAGTATTAAGGAAAATTAAAAAAAGAAAAGAAAAAAGTCTTTGCAGTATATATTGTTGGACTCAGATGTGTGTTTCAGCTCAGTGAGCAACGCTTCAGGGTTGGTGTCAAATTTAAAGTCAAACAAATTTTTAGACATGTTCATTTTCTCATTTCCTCATCTCTCCAGTCAAAACATTTGAATGCCAGGAGTGAGGAAATATTAGATGCAGTGACTCGCAAATCTTTCTAACATGAGTCTGTCGTAATGTACATGACGTTTTCCCTGCTGGTTCTAGAAGGTGAAAAACAAGAAGAAGAAAAAGATTTTTGATTTTTAGAGGATGATAAATGAAGAAAATTTAGATCTTTAAAATAACACTGTATCAACAGTAGGTGTAAAAACTAAAAACCAAGAAGAAGAAGAAGCAACAAACTGTGTCTCTTAGAAAAAGCTTTGATTGTTTATATTTAAGAGGAATTGCACGGCGGCATTTTTGTTCTTTCACTTGAAATTCAACATTCTTCTAATTTTAGCATCAGCTATCAACATCATTAGTTTAGCTCTGGGCAATGGGTCACCACCGATATTTCTCAGAGGTGTCAGAATCCTTCTAGACAGTGACTTTTTTTAAACACTATTTGATGTTTGTTTTGCATTCCAATGCAGTCTGGATTTGGCCTGTGGGCCACCAGTTGATCATCACGTGTAAAGATGTGTTCAGAATTACTAACATATCTGACAGCTACAAGCCTAAACAAACTATTGTCTTGTGTTTTCATTTTGGTTAGCTTAGATGTTAGCAGGTTGTCTAGCAACTTAATGATTAGTTTTAATATTATATATTATTATTATAATTACAGCTTTGTGTATTTATACAAAAAAGGTTCTGGAACTATTCTTTATTATTTGGATGGGAAAAGTAAAATACTGCAATGGCCAAAAACATGTGACTGCTACTATGCTAATCTACTTCTGCTAGTTCCTGTTTATATGCCAACAGACTGCATAATAGGAAAAAATGTCTCAACGTCGCTCGGCAAATATAATTAAATGTCTTTTTTTCTATCAAATTACACCTTTTGGCAGAGAAACAGTTAATGGTAAAATATTCAGTTAAAAAGTAAAAAAAAAATCTATTCATGCCACTGAATGGTGCATCTGACTTGTGTCCACTTATGTGTGTGTGTGTTTTTTTTAACATTCCTATTGACAAACATAAATCTAGCGTCTGACAGCAGGTTAATGTTCGTAGCATTAATTAACTTGGAGATGTTGATTTATGTGTCCTGGGGGAATATTCATTCATCTATTATCTATACTGATTATTCACTGAGGGCTGGAGCCAAACCCAGCAGACGCTGAATGAGTGGTGCATTGGAGACAGGACTGTGGGAGAAAGCCAATAAAAAAAAACAGCATGCATTCAAATATACACACTAAGCTTATTAAAACCAAAAAAGTGAGATATCGATGTCGTCCACTGCATCAACAGTTCCTCCACAAACAGTTCTAGGTACTCATAGATAGTTGTTGAAACAATCACACATGATGTGATGAAGAGAAACTTTTTTTTTGTTTTATTTTTTTGTTGCTTTGTTCCGTCACTGGCCTGTAAACACGCTAACCAGCTACAGAGTCACACACCTTGCAGAAGGACTCCATTCATCAGGCTGTCAGTTCAATAACATCAATAGCCCCGTGGCCAGTGGTTAATCCAGCTACTTAGAGGTCTGCAGAGCCACACCTCTCCTCTGATCACAGCAGATGTGTCCAATTCTCTGCCACGCTGCTGCCTTCACCCATTTAATTCTATTCACATTCACTTTCTTCTTTCCTCAGTTCTTATTCCAGACTATTTAATAGACCCTGGGATGTTGAAGAGCAGAGACAAACAGGCTGAGAGATTTTGTCCTGAAAGGAGTGATTGTGGAACCGCATAAGAACCTCTTCACAGCTATCAGTGACATTATGAGCAGCACATTAAAGAAAAAGTGTGTGAAATTTGCTAGGAAGTGGCTGCGCAGTGATTAGCATCTTGACTTCAATGCTCTGTCTGTGTTTAGCCCTGAGTGGAACAAACTTTTATGACCTTGCAGGTTGCAGTGTGAATGCTGCCATTCTGTATTCCTACTCTGATCTCAGATCAGTAGAATAAATAGTATAAGAATAAATTTGTACTTTCGTGATCCCATATTTGGGAAATTGATGTGTTAGCAGCAGATATGCTGTTAATGGGCAGCCCCTATCAAGTTCCTCTAGGAATCAAACCCCAGACTCTCTACCTCCGAGGCAGGCATTCTAACCACTACATTATGGAACCGACAGTTAAACTTTCCGTTGGGGAATTGAACCCCGTGTGACAGGAGGGGATACTGACCACTATGCTACGAGTGACCTGGTCCAGATCAGGGAAATGTAGGACAAAGGTCATGTCTGAGTGGTTCAAACTAACTTACTGAGAAATTAACTATATGTTTTAGCTAGCTGAAAATGACTGCGCTAACTCAGTGCTAGAGTCATGAGTTACTCATGGGTCCGTTAACTTAACAGGTGGTAGATACTGGTTGGTTGAGCAGAGTCAGAATTCAGTCAGGTACATAATGTGAAGACTGCTAGGGCTTTTCATGTGCTTGTTGTTTGTTGTAAATCCATCAAACATCAGCTCTGGTTCATGTAAACCTTTTAGTTTTTTTTAATCCCAAGATTAATGTCTTCTTTGCTGGTATGTAAAGAGAGACATTTATTTTCTAAAGTCGTACGTGGCTTTTTTTTTAAATATAGCCTTACACCTGCATAAAAAACAGAAGGTCATGGCCATGTCCTGCCCTCATCTGTCTCACCCCTTCCCTCGTACCCAGTCTTTGTCTCACCACGGGACAGGCCGCCTGACTACGGTTGTAACCTCTCTCCATCCGAGCTGTGCTCCTTCATTATGCCTATTTTTTTAATTTTTTTTGTCCTCCAATCCATCAAATCCAGGATGTAACAACCACAACAACCACAGCAACCAGACCGACCTCTGCATCACAGAGCTGAGAAGAAAACACAGCTCTCTGTCCAATATGACCGAGTCACATTTTCTCTCTTTTCCTTCTCTTTACAAGTCAGGGTGATGGAAAGAAAAACCTACTGACTGAAGGTTGGCTACAGAAACATCACAGTTTTTGTGCTCAAACATTTACAAGGCAAAAGGCAGATCAATAATTCTCATATTCCCGTGCGGTGAAGTGCTATCGACCAGGGCCGTCACGTAGCTGCTAAGCTTCACAAGCGGTATGGCGCGTCATTCCAGAACCTGTTATTTCAATCAGGGACGGACACTCGGTCAGTGTGGCCCAGCTTGCTCCCTCCTCCTCGTTATCATCACTTCTTCCTCCTTCCTGTCTGCACCTCTCATCCTCAGGAGGATTGATGAATCAGAAAAGTAGTTCCATCCACAGAATGAGAGACTAAAGAGAGGCTGTCAGAACCAGAGTGACACACACAGATGGAGACATCCGCCGGAGTGCGTGTGTCGTTACCAGACAGGGTGACTCTTCTGATGCTGGTTGACAGTGTAAGTGGTTGTGCTGGGGCTCAGACTGTTCTTTGCCGTAACAAAAAAAAAAAAACAAAAAACAACAACAACAAAAAAGTGGTTAGTGTTCAAACTTTATGTTCAGATTAACTTGTTAACGCCTCAGGACAACATGTCTCTGTGTAAACACATTTTATTGGCTAAACTTTAGGAGAGTGTTTGGTCTTCTTGCCTTACCTTAGCTGTAAGATTAAGAGTTTGATCTCCTGTGGTAACTGATGATTTTTTAAAAAACAAACAAGATTAGATTGTTTGATTTTATTGGTTATTTTTCCAGCAGTGAGTCAGAACTGAGGGAGAGAGAAGAAACATCTTCTAGAACCCGAGACAGTCTAGGCTGCCTGTTTCTTTTGAATTCTTTAAAGAATACATTTTTTGCGGCTAAACCCTGTTTATGGACTAAGGCATTCAAACCTTGCTTACAGCAACCTCTGTACGTAAATCTACCTATTATTTACCTATAAATCCTTTCCCTCCTCCAACCTATAAACAGCCTTCAATAAGTCACATTCAATCTTCCTTTATTGTCCTTCACAATGTAAACAGAAACAGCCGGAGGCCTGTGCGATGATGACCAGCCTGCAACTCATTGGCAATCTTTTCGCTAAATGTGATTTGGTCTATAGTTCTGTTATTGTCCAGGACCCCCACTGTCAGCCCAATACTGCCATCATATCTGCTCTGCTGTCTCCTACCTGTGAAGGAGCCAGGTATGTCATTGCAGCATTTGATCACCATCATAATCATCAGCACCATCAACCACCACCCCCGAAAACCAACCACACTTCCACTATCATTCTCTTCATCTTGTCTATCGCGTTCATCTCCCAGAGTCAACAAAATAGGCGTTGCTGAGAAAACGTGAAAACGTCGACCTCTCTCCCCATGTCTGCCTCCAGTGGGCCCGCGATTGCTGTGCCTCAAATCAGACCCCGCTGAAATGTGCGCTAAGCGCTGTTTGCGTCACAGTGCTGAAACTTGGCTGTCCCCTTTGAAATGTGGTTAACAAATGTGTCCTTCTAACCCCAAGCATCAAAGATTCCAGAATTCGTGTGTATCCAAAAGTAATCCCAACTTTAATATGGTGACACAGACAGATGTTTTTAAGGGGATAATAGTCGCTAACAACATGAAACTTTGTGAAACATCATTGTGAAACTGCAAAGAAAGTCAAGGCCACTCAGTTTCTCACAGATCCACTTAGGCCATAACTTCAACTGCATAAAAAAAATAGTAAAAATCTGTCCCTTCTAATTCTTTGTTTTCTGCTTAAAAACAGCAACAGAACTAAACTCTATGGATGCACATTTCTGCCACCTGGGTAAAAAAACAAAAAGCAATAGTCAAAATGATGAGATACAATTTTATTATTATGAGTTAGCATCTCATAAAAACAAGATACTATTTCATAATAATGAGATACTAACTCTTTTGATCAGATGTGACCCTGGGAATATTGTTTTCCTTATTCTTTATTTTTCCGGTGGGTGCTGTAAAACGAAGTGGTTAGCACCATAAGTTAGCAAGACCTAGTATTGTGTCGTGTATATTATGTGTGTGCATAGACAAATGTACGGTTAAAAGAAAAGGCAATAGATTTATTACAACCTTGTTATATCATACAGCCTGGGTTTTTTCTTTATCCTGGAATTGGGTGGAATTCTACCCTGACAAGAGGGATGGCAAGCCAACAGTAAAAATAAGATCAGGACAGAGGAAGGTCCTCTCCCCCTTCATCTGTCGTCATTTCAGCGTGGTAGGACAATAGGGACGGAGGATTTGGAGATGCTGCAAATTTGCTGCAATTTTTTGGTAAAGGAGAAACAATTTCTTTTTTGAAAGGGTCCAATTGAAAGAAAGACATTCATAGAAACAAACTTTTATGTTTTGTTGTTGTTGTGGTAATACAATAGCTGAAATTTATCTTTGTGTGTGTCATTTCTTCTTCCTGTAGGAATTCTAGTCTACACTATTTGTGGATTACATTATAGTTCAAAAATATTTTTTGTAACGTCAACAATTGATGAGCATACTATAGGAGTACATCGTTAAGACATTTTTGGAGTTTTTCGTAAAAATCATAATTTTATGTGACATTATAGTCAAATGTTGAAAAATTGTTTTTTTTTTACAAAATTTGATCTTGTCTGCATGTTTCTCATCAAAACAGCATTTTCAAAAAAACTTTTGAAAACTTATTTGGGAAGCTTTTTTTTTTTGAAAATTTATTTGGAAAGAGAAAGATTTTAATAGAATTTTTTTATTTTTTGGAATTTTTAACAAAATCCTAATATTAGAGAAGTACATTTTTAATGAAAATTTTTAAAACTTTTCTGCACATTTCTGATCAAATTATAGCATTTTTAAAAAATAAAAAAAAATTAAAAAATATTTTAAAAAAATTTGGTCGAATATTGAAAAATGTTTTTCATGGTTTGAAACAAATTTTTAGAAGAAAACTGTTTTAAAAACTATTTCTTTACACAATACAGCGTTTTGAAGGTTTTAGAAAATAAAATTGAATGGTTTGGCAAAACCAACGTTTTTGGTCAGATGTTAAAACATTTTGATGAAAACATACAGAAAAAGATTACATTTAGACATTTATTTTTCAAATATTTTCATGAAAATGTTTCAACATTTGACTTACATGGTAGAAACAATTATGATTTTTTCAGAAAAAAGCCTCAAAATCGTATATAATGATGAAAAAGTGTATGTATGAAAGATAAAATTTTCACGTGAATTTCAAGTCATGTGAAATTATACGTTTTATCCCAATTCTTTTTACTCTTTGTCAAGTCATGTCCAAAGTCATCAAATTTATGGTCAAATCAAACTAAGTGGACGTCATGTGTCAGAGTCCACAACTCTTTTCAAAAATAAAAGTTACTCAAAATGAAATAAAATGCACTTATTTGCCTTGAAATATACAGCCATTATTTATTTCAAGGCCAAAATGTAGAAATAATATACATTTTTGGTATGTTAATCTTTGATCACGGCAAAATATTATACTACTAATGTTCTAAAGAAGAAAAATGAATAAAAATTCACTAATTTGCATCAAAATGTGTACCTATATACTTTTTGTGGTTAAAATTCAGGAAAAAATATATAATATTTTGGGTTTTTCAAAATTGACCAAAAATATAATCAAAACTTGTATTTGCTATATGCACAATTACACAACGTACAATGTATAGTAAAATTAGCTTTTAACATGCTTAATGCTCTTTTATTCATTTTTGTTTTATACAAACTAATTAGTAAAATCGACTGTGCAATATTGGTCTCTGCAAAAGACATGTACCGTACATGCAAAACATGCTTGTTCAATAAGGGTGAGTTTAATTTTAATGTCCAAGATTAAGGAAGTGTATGGCCTGTGGAAAGAACCTCTTCTCTGTCTTGGCTCTCAGGCAGCGGAGATGTCAGCCTGATGGCACAGGGGAGAAGATATAGTGTCTGGAGCAGAAGGGCTGTTTGAGGATCTTCAGAGCCCCAGTCCAGCACCGTTTTGAGTAAATGTCCTTCCGGTTCAGGAGTGTGGTTCTGATGGTCCACTCTGCTGAACAGACCATTTTTCAAGGGCCAGGATGTTATTAAATTAAATTATCAATTTAAATTGTCATTCATATCTACTAGTTGTTTAACTTACTTTCCTTGTACATGAGATATTAATGCTCTATATATTTACATGACCAACTTGATTTACTTCAAAATACTATGTTGTTATTTATACATTTTTTTTACACATATTTATTTAGATGCTGCTTATTGTTAGGTTTGGTCCAGAGACCAAAACACTAGTGGAGCTGGGACTTGAACCTGCAACTTTTCTGTTGGACATGGAAAACTGGATAATGAGCCAAAAAATATTCATAGTTATATTTTTATACTGTTTGTAATCTGGGATTATTTTAAATTGTCATGTTTTTCTTCAATAATCAAAAATAGGGATGTTAGATAATAACGTTTTGCTGATATCTGATTAATATTGTCCAAGCACTTAATTTCCAATTCTGATATCAACTGATAATAATATAAAGTTTTAAAGGCAGATGACACATGTTATGTTGTATGCTGTCTCACAATGACAATAAATAGCTTTCACTTCAAAACTATTTTTAAGTCACATCATCTGGGCGAAACCAAGGTACTGCGTAATCAGGTTTTCACTATTGGAGTAACAACCAATATTGTTTTGTACTAATGTCGCATAATGCTAATATCGGCAAATAATATCCCTTATTAAAAACGTTAAATTAAATTTAGCAGATAGTTGGGATTTCAGTTATCTCATTCTGCTTTTGTATTTACAATAAAATGTATTTCCCAGTGGCGCAGAGTGGCAATGTCTCTGTCATTGGTGTGGAACCCCAGGGTTCACCTCCTGGGCAAGATCAAATCCTGGTTAGGGCGGTTTGTACCTTCCAGTGGACTCACCACCTGCAGGAAGGTTCAGGGGGGTTGGTACGGTGCAGTGTGATTTGGGCGGTGGTCATGGAGACGGCTGAAATGGATGGATGGATGGAAGTGTTTTCCAGACAGAAACACACACAGGAAACCCATACAGTGAACAGAGAAGAGTGGGTATCATATACACTTCACTCATGTCAAATATACATACTTGCACTAATGCACAATCTAGAGCCTATAATCAGCACTGCAGTTGAAAACTAGGGAGGGGGCATGTTGAGTACCACTCACAACATGCTCAAGTGCCCCTTCACACCACTGACGGGAATTGAATTCCCCAAAATGCCAGTCCTGTTGTGAAAAACATGATCATTTGTTAGAAGATAAATCAGAGTCGACTGACATTCATTGTTCATCGTAGCACATGCATAAAAATGACAGGTTATTGCTCCACTCCACTGGGACCATATAATTAGGTAATTAACCAGGCTGGATAAAGACTGCTCTAATTATTAGTTTTGTTTGCATTAGACCCCTCCGGAGTGAAGCCTAAGTGACCTGCAGCCCATTATGTGGGTTAACTGTGATATACCATGTGAGAAAATTGTATGGGCCACATATAATTATTACCCTCCGCCTACATATACAAACAAAGAACCTGTGGACTCTCTGATGAAGGGGACAATTTGTAATCTGTAACAAAACAGTGCCTGGGAGATTAGTGGACCAATTCCCACTGGTGGGCCATTGGTTCATTTCATCTTAGGTGAATGCGACCTGTAAATATTTACTGGACAAAAATAAATTCTGTTTTATTTCTGCAAAGGTTGTTCAATGGTGAGATTGATGAGGGAGCTGAGAGCTGAATCGTCAGGAGACTGAGGCAGGTGAACGGATCATATTACAAATATACAGCTCCTGGTTCAGAACCATTTTATCATCTGATGGAGAGAACTGATGCTCCATTACTAACTTAAATAATTTTACCCAATCTAGCTCATTTCCTTAGAAATTTATTAGGAATTGAAAATAAATATTTTTAAAATGCTAAAATTTTCCCATGGCGTCCCAACAAACTTTTTTTTTTGTTTTTGTTGTTTTGTTTAGTGACAAAATGTCATATACAGTTTGTAGTTAGGAGCATCTGTGGGTCAGCAGAGTGGCTACTCAAATAGGTCACTTCCTGGTTACCTTACTATGCAATCTAGATCAAAATGTCTCTTAACAAATAGTCAACAACTAAAATGAGCTTTGGGTTGCTGTTACCCGTGCCATCTCATTGAAGGGCTGAAAACCAACAGCACGGGGGCAGATTACATCATACTGACGTCTAGTTATAGGCCACATGTCAGTGACCACTTTTTGCCCACAGTCCGGGATTTTGAGAACCTTAATCCAGACAATGTTGGAATTCTGGAACTAGTATCCACACCAGTGTAGTGTAATACTTTGTTGTTCCAGCAATATACAGTGGAAACTCGGTTGTCGTACGCCGCCATTTTCAAACAATTCGGTTCACGAACAAACCAACCAAAAAATTGTCGTAAGTTCTCATACCATAATCCGGTTGTTGAACAAGCCAACATTACAAGTGACTCAGTGGCCATAAAAAAATTGAGCATTTATACATATTGCAGGTCTATACTGTTTTCACATTTACAATACATAATATAGATAAGAATGATTGAAGTAGTGGCGCTTTGGCCCAGAGGCAATGTCTCTGTCATTGGTGTTGAACCTCAGGGTTCACCTCCTGGGCAAATTCGAATCCCGGTTAGGGAGGTTGGTACCTTCCACTGGACTCACCACCTGCAGGAAGGTTTAGGGGGGTTGGTACGGTGCAGTGTGATTTGGGTGGAGACTGCTGTCTCCACAACCCGGTAACGGATAAGCGGATGAAAATGGATGGATGGATGGATGGATGGATTAAAGAATGACATTCACTTTACAGTACTTTGCTGTACTAATCCCAAAACAATAGTTAACAGCTGTTGCGTTATTTAATGCCCCTCCAGCACCACCACCACCTCCAATCAAAACCAACCTTCACAGTGTTCCAACACCCAAACTAATTATATGGGAAACCTTTAATCCCCCGAGGCTTAATGGTTTTCATTTTAGTGCAACAGAAAAACAAATGTCAAAAGGTTAAATCGGAAGGAAAAAGTCACATCTTCAGTTCCCTGAATAAGGAAGAATGTTCCTAATTTACTGGCCACAAAGACATCTTTTATCCCTTCCAATTAAATATTTTTAACATGTAATCATAAGGAAAGTAAAAAAAAAAGAAAAGAAAAAGAAATTGAACAGATGTATTGATTAGACCAGCGGTCTGAGAAGTCATGCTGAAAGTAAACCATAACAGTGATGCAGCCGAGCAGTTCTTACCCTTTTTTTTGTTCCTTTGCTTCATCTGCTGTGTCTCCTCTCATGGAATGAGACAGTTTTGTGGTGAGAGAGGAAGAGTGTGGTTGGTAGCTTCAGGCCTGGCTGTGTATGAGGGCTTTACAGCATGTGCCTCACCCACAGATAAAACAGAACACATGACACCACAATAATCCCATTAGAAACAGGTAGAATGACTCTATGATTCAGAGAAAATGTATATAAACCCATGTAAATTCTGTTTAATTTTTATTATTCTTTTATTTTTTTATTATTATTATATTAAAATGTTTTTTTAATATTCTATATACAGTATAACAAGCCTGAGAATGTTCACATGACTTTAACAACTAAAACATGTTAGAGAACATTTCCCAGGCTTCTTCAGCAGTTTTTAACAACACATGACTTAGTGCAAGTTGCTTAAACTCCTGGCCCGTGGGCCATTTCTGACTCAAAAACCCTCTACACATGGCCAATGACCACAGGTCAATAATTACAAAATTTTGCCCTTGATGTAATTTATTTGGTTCAGTTATTAATATGCTAATTAAAAACTTAACATCTGTTTACACTGTTATGGCAACTTTATGAAACAAAAACTGATTCATAACTCCTAAAAAAACAGTTCAAAATATCTCTGTTTTTTATTGAACATTAATGTTAATTAACATTAATTAAACAACACTAATGTACACACCACTCCTAGCTTAGTGGTGTCTTCTTCTACAATTTTTCTGAGATTTTAATTTTCTGTCCTTAGACATATGAAACACCCTGTTGGAATTTAGCAAAAAATAAAATAAAATAAAATAAAATAAAATAATAATAGTAGTAATATTTCTAAAAAAATGTTGACCTCTCATCATATATAAGGTAGACAAATACATACAGAATCCATCCTAAATCACCTTTAACAATAATGTAATAAATAACAATTAGCATTGCATGCATCAAACCTGTGAATTTTGCTGAGCCTGGTGATACAGAGGTCACATGCCGTCATGTTATTGTTGTTGTTGTTGTTCTTGTGCGGCGCACTGCTGGGCCTCACGTCATTTTTCTTCTACTCCTCAGCACGTCTTCCAGATGAGGAGAAAAAGAATAAAAAGAATGACCTTTACTTGACCTCAGCTCTGTATTAAATTATCACTGCATAGACCAACTCACATTCCTTATGCCTAGTGAATAATTTCTGATTGTCACTTTGACTGAACGGTGACCCACTGTTCAAGGCAGACTAAATGAAATAGTGAAAAACCCAACAGGTTATTAATGTTGTTCAAGAAAACGGAGGCATGTGAGAAGCAGAGGCTGCTTTCATTTATCTTCTTCTAATTTTCCACTAGACCTAAAGTGTTCTGTCACCTTTCCCTGCGGGGAAACCAGCACACACTTAATTGTGTTTCTGTCCTACTATATTAAAATTTTGATTTTTTTTCTTATTATCTTTGCAGTTCACAGAAAGGACAAAAACCAATGACCTCTGTTTGACCTCCTGCTTCTATTAATCATTTTCAAACTTTTTCCACTTGTTTATTGCTTTATTCAGTGTTTCTTACACTTTAAAATCTATTTTTTAATTAAACACATTTCTTGAAAGTTGAAAATCAAAGGTGTTTTTAAAAGCAGAGGTTTCCCCAGACAGACTCGTACCTCTGATTAATTTGAAAAACTCAAATTTGCCCTGTACATCAGTGGAACTCCTAAACAGAGTGCTAAAATCATTGTTTTTAAAACACCGGGTGTCAGAAGTTCACACAGAGCAGGCGTGGAGATGATTATGATTTCAGCTTTACTTTTCATGTGCTTCTGTGAAACAAAAATTGTTTAAATAGTGCGTGTAAATGACGATATTTAATCTGACTGTGTATTGAAGCATTGTTAAGTGGATGGAAAGTGGAGGAGTGGATACACAGAGAGCATCATCCTGCCTAAAATGTTTAAATATGATTAATGTCACACATGAATATCTAGTTGACACATTAATATATGTCAGCCCTAATAAATATATATTTCATAT
>NC_024328.1:6565138-6577748 GCF_000523025.1 Cynoglossus semilaevis | reverse complement strand
GGGTTATATAATAATTTCAAAAAATCCATTGAACTTTTTCTCCTATAAGTAGAATTTTAGGAAGTGTAATTTATGGCTGGGACGTTTGCATCGCTCCCATGCTGCACTGCAGCCCTCAGTCCCTCACTGCATTAACTCCTGTAACCTTGCATGTCTGGCCCATCACAGGACTCTCGTCTTTGCTTGCCGAGATAAGAAGAGACTACAAAGCGGGCTTTACTGTGTGATTGAACATTCACTCTCACACGTCCACAGTCGGTGATGTACATACGAGACATGGGCACACAAGGAGTATGGGGACGTGTGATCATTCAAACCATTAATGCACCCTCACAGAGCCGGGGCGACTCCAATGCTAAGCACGGCACCTAGAATTGACCGTACATGTGTGACAGGCTTTCATCACACACAGCTCAAGTTTGTTGTCCTTCCATACTAACCCTTCCTGCAATCCCAGTCAATATGTTTGTTTGGTGAGAGTGTGTGGGAGGCAGGGAAAGTGAAAGGGTAAGAAAGATTTTTGATTAAAAGCCTGTATTGACAGGTTTGAGTCAACAGGAACAAATCTCTTTTGCTTGGCTCCGAATAATGGTCATCAAACTCAGGGGAGTGGGTGAATGTTTACGTGGGAGCGCTGTTTGATATGTATTCCATGTCTCCAGCATTAAATTGTTTTACTAAGTGGAGGGCATTCAGAAGCAAAACATACTGACATTCAAGGAATGGTAAGCATTCGTTCTCCATTACTCCTTTGTCAAATTCAAACTATTTCTTTTTCACGACCAATTAACTTTCCTCCTTCCAGGCTGAAAAAAAAAACAACAGTAATAAAACAAATGTAACAAAAAAAGCAAGCATTTGCAAGGGGCCATGTAAAATGTTATAGATATTAAGCAGCATGGAAAAAACAACAAGAATAATAGACACTTCTGAAAAAACAAATGTTGAGAAAACTGATACGACTAGGACATTGCAGTAACTACTAGCACGACCAGGAGCACAATGGTGATTATTTTGTTTATTTTAAATGTAGGTATAAAAGATCGACTGATGTTACTTTTGCGATCAGCTGACTCGTACTCGTGTACACCATACAGCCACAAAACGTTTCATTGCTGTGGTAATATGGTATATACGTTTTTGGTGTAATATCGTTTCTACAAGCTAGCTTAGCTGAACCAGTAGCAAAGTATTTGTGGCCCAGTGTGGCCATATCAAGCACATGTGACCCTTTGTAAAATAGTGGAACACTGGCAGTCTGCAGTCCAGATTTGGGCCATCATAGGTTACATCCCCAGGTCACACTGCCAGGAAGATCTGTGGGCTGCTTATACTGTTCTACAACTTGGTGGCCCACAAAGACAGATATTTATTTTTGTAGGACAGATAAAACCTAACAATGTCGCCAAGCTATCTTCTTTAAACTATATGATAAACAACGATCTTATTAAACACTACCTGGATTAGATCTCGGTGAGTTTTGTGCTTGTGTTGGAACACCAGGGATTAAGGCTTGGAGTTACACAGAGTACACTGAGCCTCCAGGTTTATTGTTAGCAGGGTTGAATTCATATATCAACAGAATTTCTCCCGAACCGCTTTTCCCATCGTTAAGATTTAAACTCACTGTAAAGACCTCACAGGTGACCTGAAATCCATAACAACACTCATAAAGACGTCAGGAAATCTCAGACTGAGGAAAGCAAATGTCAGGCAGTCAACTGTATACCGACATAAACCTGAGGACATCACTTTGTACTGTATAGTGTCCAGCTGATGTGTACATCTGTACCTGACTGTAGTATATAATAGACCACAAGTGCACATTTTCAAACATCTTTCATTGACCTTAAAAAATACACATTTTAGAACTTTTGTTTTGGTTTTGCAGGTTTTAATAAAATGTGTCCTTTCATTCGGGTCGGACAATGATTTAAAATCACATTCAGACAACAAACACTGTCAGAGCAATTACATAAGTGCTAAACTAATCTGGCAATATGAATCAAAGTCATTGCTAACCCTCTGAAATCAACCAGAAAAATTAAAATTCAAAGTGACTCTGCAGAACCCTGTGTATAAAGTTTATCTGTACTTCTAGTGCAAAACTGGATGGAATCCTAAATAACACGCAGTACTTGAAGGGGAGTTAGTGCTGCAATCACTGTGTCTTCTAGATTTCAATCTACTGTAACGTTAATCAAGCCCAAATATTTTAATTTTGGCAAGAAATGTCACTATTCCATGGTTGTGTGAGTGAGTCAGAGGAACAGTATTGTCAGTGATGAGACTAAAATAATTCCACTTGTCGTACAGTGAGTATCTGAGAAAGAAACGAGTATAGTAGAAACTAGCTCTAGAGTTACAGTGTGTCCCTGCTAAGTAGCTACTGAGGAATTATTATCCATTCATCCATTTTCATCCACTTATCCGTTACGTGGTCGCAGGGGCAGCAGTCGCCCCCCAAATCACATTGCACCGTACCAACCCCCCAAACCTTCCTGCAGGTGGTGAGTCCACTGGAAGGTACCAACCTCCCTAACTGGGATTTGATCTTGCCCAGGAGGTGAACCCTGGGGTTCCACACCAACGAGAGACATTGCCTCTGGACCAAAGCGCCACAGGAATTATTAGCATTTTATAATTATTTTCTATTTAATAAAGTAAGCTAGCTATAGCATTAACTTCAGTGGTGTCAGAAGTAGCAGATTCAAGATTCAAAAAAGTGCAACCAAACAAACACAAAGCGTATGATTAGCTTTTTAAATTAGCTTGTGATTAGCTTTCGATGTCCAACAATTCAGAGTAAAACTCAAAGGAGCAACATACAACATGTATATTCTCATGAGTTTTTTCTCTAAATAGTTGAACTTGGTGGATTAGTTACTACCTCATGTTTGCCAACATGTGCCAGAATGTTCTGGAATACATACTTTCTCCAACTGCCTGCCTATTTCATTTGGAGTTGAAATGCTGCAAGAGCAGCAACTTAGCTAGAGTTCAAGTACAGGTCCTGAACACAGAAACATAGCAGAGATGGACCAAAACATTACCATATCAACCACTTGAAAGGATTAAAATTAGTACTTTTTTTCTCTCTCACCACATCAGAATGTTGAGGTTATACATTGGTTCATGAAGTTTGTTAGCCATAGCTTTGTTATTTAAAAACAACAGTCCAAGTCTGTTTTTTTAAAGATATTTGATTGGGAGCAGCAACAGAATTTTGTGATTAAGTTTGAGGAGCAAAGACAGTTAAACAACAAGGGCAAACATGAAGAGAAAGATGCTGTCTGACCGTGGAGGGCACAGAGAAAGCGTGGACAAAGGCGGCTGAAAATGTCACAGTGGAGAAGAAAGAATGTTTAGCTGGAGAGGGATGAGAAGAGAAATTCAATCTGGGTCCAGACAGAGGTGTAACAGAACAATTTGTTTGTGGTGTAATGGAGAGAAGATGGCTTAGCCTGGGTGATAAGTTGGCCCGGACCTGGCCAGGCTGGACTGGGAGGATAAGAAAGGTCCTGGGTGTAAAATATTCCGATAGACAAATGTATTGTGCTGCTGGCAAAGAAGGGGGGAAGTTTACCCAGAAGAAAAACAAGGTATTTTCAGACAAATAAATCTGATAAACAGAGCTGCGGTTGAGTCTTTGGAGGCAGTTTAGGTCCTGGACTACTGGTTAGTTGTCAGGTAGGTTACATTTTAGTGGACATGGGACAAAGGGCCACAAGTGAGGAAGAAATGTATGTAGTCATCTGGTAAAAACAGGATTTGAAGGTTTTTTTTTTATTATTGGTGTCTTATAGTATTCAAGTTTAAATGTTAGAACACATTTATATAAACTCTTTAAGCTAATGAAACTGCTAAATAACTGCTAATGTCACTTAGCTAACACAACTGACTACAAAAGGGACAATATGTTTTTAAGATTGTACAAATGTAGCATTAATTTTCACTTTTCTTTATTAACCAAAGCACTCTTCCTATACTATACTACTATGTACAATCATAATGGTATAATCTAAATATAATATAATATAAAATATAACAAGAACAAATAAAATACTTCCTAGCTGCTACCCAGCTCTGTAACATAATTGTTTTTTATCTGCTTTGATTTAAACTCTTTAACTTTTAAATATATTACATTGTAATATAATTGTAGTGTTCCTCTGTGGCTGAGCTTACTTTTGTCTTTTTGTCATATTTGGATTAATGCAGCACTGGCTGGCAGCTGGTGTTACTGGGAAGAGCAGAGGAGTCGGAGCAAGGGGTCAGAGTGAAAGGGCAGAAGTTGACTCGACAGGAGAGAAAGAATGGAAGAGAAAGGAAGGTTAAGTTAGAAAAAAAAGTGATATTGGAAGCAGAGAGGGAGGGACCTGAAGCACTGACACGTGGAGAAGGAGGGTGTGGAAAGGGAAGGCAGGGAGGAAGAGGGCAGAGAGGTGACACACTCAGACAGAGAGGAAAGGATGCTGGAAAGATGGAGAAGATGATGAGGGGAGTGAGGGATGCTGCTGATCCATCGGATTGACCTTGCAGACAGGCAGCACTCCCAGTGTGTGTGTGTGATATGAACTGTGTGTGTATGTGTGTGTAAGAGTGCTATTTCCAGTTGTTCTTTATTTGTCAGCCAGGGTCAGGGCAACATGAAGACACAGAAACAAGTCCATCCATAACACCACTGAGAGATTTCTCATTTTTAATCTTATCTACAATCAACAAATCAATACCTGGAGCATAAGGCCTGGCTGACCGGTTAGTGTGTCTGCAAAACAATGTGACTTTGTTTCTACTGTAAAACTACAACCTTCTTCATCACTCTGTCCAAAGGCACACGTACGCGTGCAGGTGTGACCTTTGAGTTTCAGAGGTGTTGGAGTAGCAGAGAGACACCGTGTAAATGTTATCAGGCAATAAGTAAAATGTTATCATTAATATTTTAAACCCCGGGCTGTAAATGTTTAGATGCTAATAAATAGATTTTGCTTTGTTTGCTTATTTCCAGGAGGTAAGTGTGTGCGCAATTCACCCGTCTCGTGAAAAATTAAAGAGGTAAAGGTTATACACCATCCACATAGTTTCTCAACTTGGCCACCCAAATAAAATGTCCCCAAAGCATTAACTGTTATTAAGGATGTTAACTACAACCCTGAATGTGTTTTTATAGTTTATGAATTATTAGACTGTGGCACATTTTTGCTTCTCCAGCAGTTACACTGCCCGGCTGCTTCGAACAGGCCATTAAATAGAGCAGAGCAGCAGCCTTCAACCGAAGTCTGAGGGTTCTGTAAGACTAAAGAGGAACCAGGCATCCCCTCTTGTCAAATATACAAAGAGCGACGCCACCTTTACCGACAGAGTCAATTTGCAGCTGCTGCTGACTAATTAAACTTACGAGGGTTGGTCAAAAAGTTCTTCAACAGATGTCATGGTTTTAGAATGTGGCCAATTCAAATAACTTAAACATGTTTGGACACATCTCTCAGGTGTCCTGAACCGCATGGACAAGTTATACTGTCCATATATACCTACAGTATAGATTTTGTACAATTTAGTGACCATATACTGTAAGAATTAAATTCATATAATACCATACAGCATACATATAATGAGTATAAAAAGTATGTTCACTTTATATTAGTAAATATGTATTTACATTTTCAAGGTAATAGGTAATTTATTTCAGCCTGGCAATTTAAACAGCAGCACCTAAACCAAAACAATGTGGACACCTTAAATATTTCAACCCAAAAACTGAACAATTTTAAAAATGCAGACAAAAAAAACCTGAATCTAGTCCTCAGAGGCAAAGCAACAATTTGAGACCTGGTCCTGAAAACGTCTCCAAAAATGCTTCCATTATCTGGAACTCTAACTTTGTTAGTCTAATATCTGAATATGTCTGAGTTTGTCTTAGAACTTTATGACTCCACAGTACTTAAGACATTCAGTACCTGTTCCTTATGTCTCGAAATAGAACGTTGCCATGAAGAAAGCGAAACATCAATATTTGTTGCCTCACTCTCGTATCAGTGGTGTTTAGCCTCAAAATATTGCCTATGTATCAAGGCCACTGCCACAGAGCAACATATCGACCACTGTTTGATTAATGACAACGGCCCGGCTCCACTGCAGTCATCGCTCATCCTCTGGTAATCACAGTCTCACTCGCCCATCTGTCTGCTCTACTTTCAAATCACACTATCTACCTGCCAGCCTGTCTGCAACCAAAACCGCCGTAATGATCCGATCTGCCCTTGTTTCTCGGTGTAAAAATAGTCAGATACATAATTAACATCATCGCTCATAACAGCTCCGATAACTGGCTGTCTTGTGGGAGATGAAGGATGAAGGTTTGCTACGTTTGAAGGCAGAATGTTGTCGTCCGAGAACCACTCAATCATTCTATCGTAACACTTCCTGCGTGGTAAATAAAAAGTTGCCCAACACTGCTACAGCTCTTCATTGGAACTTGATTGAGATCTTTCTGTTCTCCAGTTGTTGTTGTTGTTGTTGTTGTTTTTCTGTTGGTCTCCAGTTTCTTCTTCTCTCACTCTTCTTCTCTCATTCATCGCTGCTTCCCTCGACCTTGCTCCACTGTTTTGTCTTCCACCAAGTTTTTGTCATTCCTCCTTCATCTGTTGTTTTACCGTCTACTCTGCCATATATCACCATGCCATCACTCTGCTCTCGCTACTGTGTCTTTGATTAAATCACTTTTTCCTGCCTTTAAAATCAAATTTTCACCTGACTGTCTTTCCTGACCATTAGTCTGTTGAGCCCAGGGGTTATGGAGTTGATGGTCACAGCCAGTTCGGCCTGTTCTGCACAGAGTTGTCCTGTGTGGTTTCCCACCAACAGGATGAGCTCATTATTTGTCACACAGAGACTAACACACACAAACACACAGGAAAAGGTGGACAGAGACATGACTGACTCATTAAAATCTGAAGCCTCAAACTGGGAATCTATCACTTGTGCTGAAGGCAAAAAGACAACAAACACGGCTTATTCGGCAGGATGTCCAATCTGTTTCAATATGTAGCAGACTTCTGTGCTGTACGTGGTCGGCAGCCTAATAATGGTTGACAAATAATTCCACAACAATTTTGATTCCTCTTCTTCCTTTAAGCTGGGGTCTTCATTATGCTGTGTCGATTTTCAACTTCAACTTGTGTCTGTCTAAAACAAAATAAGTTAATGATGTTACTAGATACTGAATACACACTTAAAAATACTGAATGAACAAAAGCTACGAAAGTTCTACTCTCTGTAGACCTCACTCTTATACCTCACCAATAAAATACTTTAAAATTAAACATAATGTCCTTGCTAACCGGACACAGTAAAATCATTTTACTAGCTAGCTAGCTGGCTAGCTACACTTATTTAAATGTTTGAATTTTTAATGAAAAACAAAGATGTTCAAAGTCAACTACATCACACAATGTTAACTTTTATCGTAACTGATCAATACCACCACTATGTAAATTACATTTTTTATTATTAATTCTTTAGTGGATTTTCTGCTGAATTTTTAAGCGACTGATGGTAAAAGGTTCACGGTTAATTTATGGAAATGTTTGATTCTGTTGCATCAAACAATATTTCATGTTGTTGTTAATTTTTTTCAAGTTTCAGTTTATTTTATTGTATATTTGTCTTAGTATAACAATTGATTAAAGTTGATAATGTTTATCAGTGGCTGCCAAAATTTGACAGCAGACAGAAAACAAATATTTTAGAAGCAGTTTACAATTCACAGATGACATTTTGCTTTGGCAAAGATGATCAAAATTTCATTTGGGCTGTTCAAAACACTGTATTCAAATTACCTCAAATGTTCATATATTTTTTTGGAAGAAAAACAAAATATAACATACATATAAAGTCAGCCAGCCAGAAGACTACATAGTATATTCACCAGGGTGAAAGATGTCTGTGATTGTCATTGTTTATAACATCCTTCTTGCAGATTTCAAATGTCTCTCTGAACAGATAATTCAAGTAAATCAGCAATGGTTTATTTTTATTTCTTAGACACAGATGTCTCAACTGAGCCCTTGGCCTGACACAGCCTACTCTGCCTTGGTGTTGAAGAGTTGCCTACATCCTTCCTGCTCTGTCTTTCTCCCCCTACGCTCCTCTTCCCTACCAACAGGGCAGATGTCACCAACCTAATAGCAGTCCTGGGAGTTGAGCTCAGGTCCTTAACTGAGAAAAACCTCGTTCAACAAAGACTGGAGCAATGGCCTGACGTTCTACAGTTGAGCAGCAACTGCCAAGTCGGCTGATTGAAACCTCTCCTCAGTCCACTTCTCCTCCCTTCAACTATCTTTTTCGCCTCTTTACTCCACTCAACCTGACAACTACAGGGACACATACAAGAGAACAGAGTGTGGGAGGGAAATAGTGTAGAAGAGCTCTTCATCAGATTTTGAGTGGTGTTTGACTTTCCCGATCACGAAAGTAAACCGTCTGCTGGAGAGTTTGGCACACTTTGACCTGACCTGATGGTCCGGGGTTCACACGCACTGTGACATACTGCGTCCTCCCAAGTGCACAGCATAGCATATCAATGGGGATCATGAGCAGCATGAGAGTTTCTTACACTCTGGTATTATATGAGTGATGATGATGTTATTCAAGAAATGAATCGTTAGTGGAGATTATTGTCCAGGTTATGATGATTGGATGGAGTACTTACAGTATTTGTATAAGGATACTTTATACGGGTGTCAGAGATAATCAGTGCCAATTTGTGGTCAAGTTTTCAGGTCCAATTCAGAATCAGCAGTTAATAATAATAATAAGACTGAAACATTGTTAAATCCAATGGCCGGTTGACATGGAACTGATCCTGGGCTTCACTGACTAGTAACCACTCCAGTTCATAACCAGTAGAACTAGGTTGTTACATAAACACCAGGACTGAACCATCTATTGTTGACATTCTTACTGTAAAGCAGGAGCATTAACTAGGTACCTTTACCTTTATTTTCCCTTTTAAAACAATGTACATTCACTAACTCTTAGTGGATGTTTTCAGATTATAGACTTCATGGCTCATCTGGAAGGTTGTTATTTCTCAGTTATGCAGCACCTTTTTTTCTTCTGCTGTTGTTTCTAAGTCTTCTGCCTGCAGTACGTCCCTGTTGCTAGAGTTAGCCAGTGTGCTAGCATGCTGTTGCTGTACAAACAGAGCAGAAACTGGCACAGGGGGTAAAACTTTTTAGACATATGTTTTCAACTTTAGGGATTAGTGAATTAACAGATATCTAATGATTTATGTCATTTTACACACCTGTAATTTGTCACATCTGTCTTCTGAAGGCTGAACAAGGTTCATATTAACTGACCTGGCAGTTGAAGATTGAACCATCAGCAAAAATCAGTTGTAGTAGATAAACCAACTAAACCTGGCCTGTTTTTTCAAGTCACAATAACTTGGGTTGTATTTGTCTCTTAATGGCTGTCTTACTCACTTATCGTAGACAGGGCGAGCCTTCGCTTCAAGCTCTTATTACGCACAGTTGTCAACACAGCGACGACGACAGGGAGACCTGTTTTTTCTCCATAAAAACACACGTTGATAACCTGGCAGTATCTCAAACGAAGGAAGAAAAAAAAAATCCTCAGCCAGACCTGAAAGCTGATACTTTGTTGGAAGGCTAAAGGCAAGAGAGTAGCAGAAGTCTGAGAGTGGGTGCTGAGTTTCCCATTAATGTATCTTTAAAAAAAAAAAAATTCTATCTTAGAGTCACTTCTTTGGTGTCTGTCTTAGACATTTGCTGCGTCATTATAGTAGAAGAGTGAAAGTCAGCACTGTTGGAATTTTAACCTCCATGATGCCTTGACATACTTGACGTACGTGCTGTAGTTGTTTACTTCACTTTTATTTACTCAACCTGATGTTGCCGTGCTGTGTGTTTAACATAGTCATTAGTTGCTGATCCAAGTTGGTTGATTTTATCAAGGACTTTTCTTGAGGGCTTCCTGTTGCTGCTGCATTACACCGTAGTAGCAGTAGTAGTAATAAAAGGTGACTCTAGGGCATATGTGTCAAACTCAAGGCCCGGGGGCCAAATGTGGCCCGCCAAGCCATTTCATGTAGCCCGCGAGAGCTTAAAAAGCATTTAGTAAAGTCCATGCAGTAGAGTTTCTTAAACTGAGAAATTAAAAGTTTTTATAATCAATCAAATAATAATCAACTGCAGAAACGTGTTATGGAGTAGTTACATCTATACCAGTGGTCCCTGACCTTTTTTGTTCCAAGGATTGGTCAGCCAGTACCATCCATTAGTACAGACCTGTACCAAGGTGCTGAGCGTTAAAGGAGCATTCAATTTTCAAAATGAAACATCTTTTAGACTCTGTTCTGTTTGTATCAGTCTGAATCACCTATTATTTTAAAACAGAGAAAGTAAATGGATATGAGTGGATTTTTTTAATGAAGTAAATCAGTAAAAATTAAGCACATTTTTTCAATGTGTTCCACAGCGGCCCGGTATCAAATGACCTATGGACTGGTACTGGTCTGCGGACCAGGGGTTGGGGACCCCTAATCTATACAGTCTTCCATTTACAACCGGCCCTTCAAATGGAACTGTACTGATGATGTGGCCCCTGGTGAAAATGAGTTTGACATCACTGCTCTAGGGCTTCCTTAGGGAATGTGCCATATGGATGTGAAGCTACAGTACCCAGTGTAAGAGTGTGTGGGTGTGGAGATGTGTTACAGCTCTGTGTTTGTGTCTGGAAAACAAAATCTTTTAAAACCATCTGCCTTGTTAACGGGGGAACACAACGCCAGTAGTAGATGCTTTGATAGCAACCTTTTAAACGGTGGACAGCTGTGTGTGTGTGGGGGGGTCGTGATGCGAGGTTTGGTTCCATCTGCTTCAACTGTACCTCGTCTTGTATGTTCTGCTTGCAGCAAACATTTTTTGCGGGACTATTTTAATAGAAAACACTCACCCACGCAGTCGTACCTGCAAGGAGACATGTGCAAACACACCCATCTCATTTACACACCGTCACACACACACATGGCAGGGACTGAGTGATATGTTCTCGTGAGTACAGAACACATGCAAAATTCCATTCATTGTTATTTAGAAGGTTCCCTTTCTTATTTTTTTACTGCTGATACTTTTAGACGAAACAAAGAGTGCAAAATTGGCTCAAAGGCCAACGGTTTAGAGCTGCAGTTGTTTTGTTGTATTCAACGGTTGTTGAGTACAACAAAACATTTAATCAGTTGTCAAAGAAAAAAATCCTTTTTTTTTTTTCATTGATCTTCACTTGGACTTCGACAGGGTCATTTATGATTGTGTGTGTGTAAGAAAGTGAAAGAGAGAAACAAGGGGAGACAGAGAGAGAGAGAGAGAGAGAGAGAGAGAGAGAGAGAGAGAACACTCCTGTGCTTTTTGTATATTGCTCGTCAAATCCTGTGATGTCATTGCATGCATTTATGAATTGGCTCCTGGGACTCTGGAGACATAAGGCAGAGACAAGGGCAAAAGGTGAAAACACACACACACACACACGTTTATCATGTTGTGACGTTGCTTTTGTTTTCCATTCTGATGAATTAATAGAAACACTGCTATTTAAGCACAACGTTCACCTCCAGGTCGTTAAACCAGAGCTGGAGTTGTCTGAGCTGCCTGATCACACACTCAAACCTGTTGAGAGCTCCTGCAGGGACACATACTGTGAGAGCCGGCACATATGAAAAGCCACACGTATCAACAACATGGCTCAGGGTTCAACTCTGATGCCTGGCTTATGCTGTAAGAGAAGCTGGGAACCATTAGAGACTTTACTGTGTCCATCCATCCATCCATCCATCCATCATCAACCGCTTATCCGGGGCCGGGTCGCGGGGGCAACAGTCTGAGCAGGGACACCCAGACTTCCCTCTCCCTCGACACTTCCTCCGCTCTTCTGAGGGGACCCCAAGGCGTTCCCAGGCCAGCCGAGTGACATAGTCGCTCCAGCGTGTCCTAGGTCTTCCCCTAGGTCTCCTCCCAGAGGGACGGCACCCGAGCACCTCCCGAGGGAGGCGTCCGGGGGCCATGCGATGTAAATGCCCAAGCCACCTCAGCTGACTCCTCTCGATGTGGAGGAGCAGCGGCTCTACTTCGAGCTCCTCTCGTGTGACAGAGCTCCTCACCCTATCTCTAAGGGAGCGCTCTGCCACCCTGCAGAGTAAGCTCATTTCAGCCGCTTGTATCCGGGATCTCGTTCTTTCGGTCATGACCCAGAGCTCATGGCCATAGGTGAGGGTAGGAATGTAGATCGACCGGTAAATCGAGAGGTTTGCCTTTCGACTCAGCTCCTTCTTCACCATAACGGACCGATACAGCAACCGCATTACTGCGGCCACTGCACCGATCCGCCTGTCCATCTCACGTTCCATCCTACCATCACTCGTGAACAAGACCCCAAGATACTTAAACTCCTCCACCTGAGGCAGGACCTCCTCCCCAACCCAGACGGTGCAAACCACCTTTTTCTGGTCGAGAACCATGGCCTCGGACTTAGAGGTGCTAATCCTCATCCCAGCGGCTTTACACTCGACTGCAAACCGCCCCAGTGCATG
>NC_024328.1:6550578-6565039 GCF_000523025.1 Cynoglossus semilaevis | reverse complement strand
ATAATGAACAGAACCGGTGACAAAGGGCAGCCCTGCCGTAGTCCAACATGCACCGGGAACAGGTCCGACTTACTGCCGGCAATGCGAACCAAGTTCCTACTCCGATCGTACAGGGACCGGACAACCCCATACTCTCAGAGCACCCCCCACAGAGTACCACAAGGGATACAGTCGAAAGCCTTTTCCAAGTCCACAAAACATGTGGACCGGTTGGGCAAACTGCCATGAACCCTCAAGCACCCTGTGGAGGGTAAAGAGCTGGTCCAGTGTTCCACGACCAGGACTTTACTGTGTCTCTGTTTTTATTACTTAAAAGGAAATAAAGCTATTTTTTCACCTTGTTTTTCATGACACTGAAATTTGAAACAAAATGCCTATTAGGAGTAGGGGAAAAACCTCAGTGGAGGTGTAGGAATTTAACATGCAGACAGTTTAGCTGTGGACCTTTGAAAGAGCAGCAAGTCTATTTGATAACATTACAGAAAATTACTCCTGAATGAACTTCAGCTGCAGCTGAGATATACAGAGGGAAATGGAGACATTAAGGTTTATCAGAGCGGCTATAGTGTTTATTCTACGATAAGCAAACACGCAGGCTGCTAATAACACTGGCAGTCCATATTTTCTCAAACACTTATACAAGACCTCCTAAAACCATACACGACTCTTTTGAAATTAATGTCAACAGGCTTGTGCCCACACAGAGTGGGAATGTGTTGAATCGCACAATATATGATACCATCTATGGCAATAATCATCATTTAAATCTTTGTTTGTTTGTTTTTTAAATCATCACATGCCTGTTGCCTCCTTGCAGTTCAGGTGACAGAGTTGTTGTTCGCTTGTTGGTTTGTGAACTGTGTCAGACTCGAGACATTCGGTAAACAACCAAATGTGACTGTGCTATGCAGAGCTAATCCTGGCTGAGGTCAGTGGTTCACATTCTGAAAGAAAGACGCATTTGTGCAGAACAATGCAGTCACAACAGTGGGATTGTCCAGAGTTAAGACTTTCTTTAAAAACAAATATTCACTAGGATCAACTGAGGCAAGATCCCAGTGTTTTTATATCCCTGTCGTATGTTTCATGCATACATAATGCCACCATACTGTATTTCCTACAAGAATATTCTTCTGTGGTCATAGTGTTTTTTTTATGCTTGAGTTTCTTTGAAGGACAAATGATTTGTGCTTGGATGATGTTGTTTTCACATAAGCATAGGGTTTTTATTAGTTTAGGCATTCAGTTGGTCTTTATAAGTGTGATCCAAACCTTGTTTTATTTTTATTTTTTAAATCTGCTTCATAAACTGTTGGCCATTCATAAATTAATACTAATTAAATCCTTAATAATATTGTAAACCCCATCATTTATTAACCAGATTAGATTAGATTAGATTAGATTAAATTAGATCAGATTAGGTCTGATTCAATTTGATTTTGATTTCATGGAATGGTTTGCCCGCGCTAGTTTCATAAATACAGCTGTTGAACTGCCCATAATCTGATAATCATATCATTTTGTTGATAATCCGTGAAAACTGAAAAAGTGGATTGTAGGCTCAGTTATTAAAATATTAGGCTTGATAATCACATAGTAGCTGTGGATTAATCACAATAATGTGCGATTAATCGTGGATCACGATTACTAACGTCAACGTTCCTACAAACGTTCCTGTAAAACTAACATCAGGTTGATGTTTGTGTTTCACATGTGTTTGATTTAGAAAATGTTGAAAAACAATTTGTTGGTGTTCAGATGGTATTTTGATCTAAAGGTGCAGTCGATGAAATTAAACCCCCTTTTCTCCATGTGTATCAACTGTAATAGACAATAAATAATTGGTATAACTGGATAAACAATTTGTATCATTTTTGGATGTTGCACTTGTAGCAGTTCAAGATTCAAACTTAAGGAAATTAAAATAATCAAGGTTGCATAATCCTCCTTGTAGCTGTAGTAGATGATATACAGCACCTTTATCATTGTAGTGCACGAGGCTGGTGTTTACGAGGCCTTGTAGTGTCTGCATCACACTCGCACACAGCGACACACTTCATAAACTCTCCCTACACCAGCTCTGTTCCTCTGTGCCACTGCTGCCAGTCGGCTGCATGTATTCTTCAACTATTTTATTTGATGTCGACGAAAGAGTGGATCAAGTCCAGTGACATCAGTCACATCAAAGAGCTGCTGTATAATGGTGGGAACGATGCACACATACAGTACGTGCGCACACTGGCGCCCGAGCCTGCACACCTTTATAGTTTGAATGGCGTCCTGATCTTGAGAGGATCTTATCTGATGCTCTTTAGAGGAATGTGAAATGCCAGTGGAAACGTGTGTGTTTGTTGGCAGTATCTGCCAGTTCCACCAGCATTCTCCGCTCTAAACACCAAACCCAGTCACTCCATATTCAGCGAGACTACGACTTTATAGACTTTATAGACCAAACACCCTCATCGTCTCTGTTTTGGTTTCCACAATGCTTCCCGGCTCCCGGTGCTTTCCCACATACAGTACAACAAACAGGGTGAAAAACAGGTATTCAAGCCGCTCTACTAAACACACATTCAAAGGAAGGGGGTTTATTTGCAGAGTCATTCAGCAGAGAGTTATTTTTTTATTTCCGTCAGCTCAGCTCTCACTCTTCTCCATACCCAGGTCTACACCGCTCAACAGACAGATGTGTGTGTGTGTGTGAGTGTGTGTGTGTGATGCGGTGGGCATGACAAACACGATACATCTCATCACATGCTTCTCCTTAACGGATTAACAGGCAGGCTTCCAATAGTATTTATGCCAATACTCCTGTGGGGACTGGCTTTGTGCAGGCAACGGGAAAATTCAATCACTGCCTAAAGGAAAGGAACGGGAGAAATGAAACGCTACTTTGGTTCCATTTCCGTGTTAAACGCTGTTTTTCAATGCTGCAAATGAGGGAAGAGAGAGAAACTGTCAGGCTTCTGCTTCTAAACCTGGTGTTCAGTGCCTGGAGAAGTGTTTCCGCATAGGTTTATATTTACATTTACAAGTGCTGCATTAACTTAAAGTCCTCGGGGGAAGGCATTCAAATGGGCCTGCATTATGTAGTGTGTACCATTGATGGACTGCTCCTGAAACATGAGACAGCTGGAATGAACCAGCAGCTGTATTTCACGTTCACTTTGCTCACTGGTCTGCAATCAGCATATGTGGTATAACAACAACAACAACAACAACAACAACAATAATACAATATTTCCTCCTCTAACTCAATCTACCCTAACCTAATCTGATCTAATCTGATGAACAGAACCATGTTGAGCCTTCAATGCTTTCACATCTGTCACAAAACTCCACTGAACTCCAGGTAAAATCCTAAATCCTACAAAAATAATTTTCTTGTCAAACAAAGGAAATCAAATTACATATTCGTTGCAAATTACCCACGACAACACAGATATAGAAATATTGCTCTGCCCTCCTCCGTAAGTGCCCCCTGGGCAGCCTGCCCCCTCAGTTTTTGGGAATCACTGCAGGGCAGATGAAGTGGATGAGTCACGATGTCATCAATCTTTCTACATCCTACATATTTGTCTGTTTAAACCCCTAACAACTAAAGGTTTAGATGCTTTAAACAAATAACTACACACCTTAAATCATCTGTGACCTGTAGTGGAAGTCACATTCATCTGCCTCAGGTCATCTGACAAATAATACAACAACAACAGAATGAGGATGAGTGTGTGTGTCTTTCCCTCTCTGTGTTGGGTGTACCCACACCACCGTATATTGTACATCTGTTCATGCATTTATGCCTCAAAGGATATCACCTGATTGATAGGTTTTGGAGAAAAACATCTGCCTGGAAAAAAGAACCCAGGCTCAATAACACAATTGTCATACACACTTAAATACGGCTGGCCAAGCTTTCCAGGATCCATGAGGCAAATTGTGATGTCTTAATGTGATTGCAAGTTTACTTTGTTAGCACAAACCTCAGGAAGTAGATACAGGTTGAGGAGGAGTCTTTTAGCACACGGTATTGAGAGTTCTTGGCTTTGTTCGGTACCTGCCATGCTTTTGAACGCAGGCAACATTTAGTTAAACAAGCCTGAAGTAACTCACTGTGATTGGATTTATGTGTAGGCTTCACAGATAGTAGTATGTTTTCCGTTACTCTTCTTCTGTTGAACCACGTCCCACTAAGAAACGTTCTTGTATCGGCACTGCTTTTCTGTGGATGACGAGCGCCTCATGACTCCACCGTGTTGAAGCTTGACGACACAACTCCAAACTCCTGCATGATTTTGTCGTGTCTCTGGAACACTACAGTGCTGTCAGAGGGGTATCCCAGAGTGCAAGTGAATGAGTAAGGCAAGTGCATGTAGGAGGAACGTGAATGTGCACATGAACGCTCCGTTGCTCATATATCTTTGTGTGCTGTCACTGTTGGTGTGAGCTACTGTGGGAGTCAGATGAAGAATATGCAGACTGGGAAACAGTGAAAGGAGTCAGAAGAAGTAAAAATAAATAAATAAATAAATAAAAAACACTGAACCTGTATGGTGAGTACAGGAGCAAGAGTCTGAACACCGTGTCAGACAGTACAGGAAATTTCCCTATGGACGCCGAGCTGGGATGCTGGACACCTGAACACGCATGAATACACACACACACACAGACAGGGAATACGTTCTTATAATCCGAGCAGCTACAAGCCACAAACAAATGATAACACTTGCAGAGGGAGATGTATTCTGCACCAAAATCACATTAATAGATGGGTGCACACACTCAGTCACACATACAGAACTGGTGACAAGTTAATGAAAGCACTGCTGGTATTTTTGCATCTCACACATCCACTTTTTTCTACAAAGACCTTTAAATGTAAAAATGGATTCAGCTGGATTACCAGCATCTGTTCACCTCCCACAGTACACGTGAGTCATTAGATCAGTGAGTGTAAACAACATATGATATGACTGACATATTTAATCCCTGCACGGTGACAATGCAGGCCGAAGAACGTGTGATTAAAAATGTAGGAAAAATGTTGTTGACCAAACACAGATATATAATAATTTGACCTTTTGTCCCCAAAGGAAATAATAGCCAGGGATGGAGGTGTTGTTTAATGGATGTGTCTGACAAAGAGATGAAATCAGATCTACGATTGGCCACCCACAGGAGAGAGAGAAGTAATGAAACATCTACGACAAGCCTATTGTCTCTGATTGACGTGTGATCCTGCAGGTTAGTTTTGGATCCTGTAGGTGGAAAAAACTGACCAGGTACCTTAAGTGATTTTCCACAGTTAATGTGGAGATATTTCTATCAGTTTTATGTCATACCTTTGTGAACCCGTCTGGATGGTGGAGAGCTGACAGAGATGAATATGACGTCCCTGTTGGTGACATATGTGCCTGTGCTGATGTGCATGATGTTTCCTTTTTTAATCATCTCTTGTCTCAGGCTAAAAGGAAAACTTTACTGTCGTTTGCTCCAGCGTCTGTCTGAAATGTCAATAAGTTTACCCAAAGTGCAAACACGCTGGATAAAAATAGCTCTGTCACTTCAGCCTGACTGCAGCATGAGTTGAAACTCTGTACACACATAAATATAATAACGAAGGCTGTCAAACGGAAACCATGTTTAATCTGAATAGTAATGACTAATCGTGATTAATCTAAATGAATCACCAGTCCTTAATATGACAGAAAAATGTCTGTGTAGGAAGGAAAGGAAAGTGAACTCCGTGTCACTGTGACACAGCTCACCACTGCACACAACCAAATGTGATCTCTGCTTTTAACTCATCACCAAAGTGAACAGTGGGCAGCTTTAAGGGGAGCAGTGAGTGGGGACAGTGTCATGCTCAGAGCACCTGAAGCGGTAACTTGGCAGCTGCTGGACTAGAACCTGAACCTTCCAGACCCAAGGCCGCTTCCTTAACCACTGAGCCACCACTGCCCTGGAAACCTGGTACAGCTAGAATAAAAATGTAAATAACAGCAGGTCAATGTAAGTGTTTCACACCTGTTATTATTTGTTAATACACATTTTGGAAATATTGATATGAAAAATGTGAAGAAAAATAAACATAAAACCCATGTGTTATCCATGTTTTATCTTAATAATCTTTAGAAATTAATTAGTAGAACAAATTTGACAACCTCATAATAATTCTTGCTCTATCACAGCATTTAAAGTTGTAAAATCTACCAAAATAAAATTAAAATAAAACCTCACCAAAAAATCTCACCAAGAATGTTTCCTCCATTTTAAATGCACACCATGTGCACAGCATGAGGTCAGGTGAGACAAACCACACATGGAGGCTTCAGTGTGAACTGCTCCTTTAATAACCTCTTCAAGAGGGCAGCTGCTAAAAGGTTACGGCAGAGAGGTGATGTCAGGCTCATGAATGTTAATAAGTAAATACACTTTTCTTTTTCAATCCGGAATTGGGGACGAAGGTCACGGCAGGGGTTAAGTTTAAAAGGTCAGAAGGTTACAATCGTTATTTTTTTGCTTGAGCTCACAGATATTCAGCCTTACATTGTTTTCTGTTCGGACTAATGGTGGTGGTTGAGATTCTGATGCAAATCTGTTTATCCACTCGATAGCAGGCTGAAGATTTGTGCTACTTTGTTGTAAATAATTGCAGAAAACTTTAATATGGATCTCAGTCAGGACAGGACAGGACAGGAGAGGACACGATTGGACAGGACAGGACATGATGCTGATGGACATCGATGATATTTTTACTGGGCAGAGAAAGCAGCTCCGCCAGTGCACTCTCTTTGATTAGTTAACATCATTGATAGTATGGGCTATTGACCCACAGCCTGAGAGTGCTCATCATAAGGGTCATAAATGAGGAGAGGTGGCTCAGGGACATTGATCTTTGTCTCTGGGGCACTTGGAGAGTTGTTAAGAGTAAAGGACAATTCACAAACAGCACCGGAGATAAAACCGCTTTGCGTTAAAACCTTTAGTGTCACAGTTGTTTAGAGCCTCATATCCTACAGTATCTGCATTAATACTTCTGTTGAGTTGAAAAACTTCTCAGCCTGAAATGATTGCATCCATTTGATCTGTATCTAGACAAATACTTCAGCTGTGTTTGAGCTGAAGTAACCTAACCCATAATAATACTGTAGAAAATCTGAAAATGTTAAAAGCCCAGTTTAAAAAAGTTGGAAAAAAAAAACAACTTTAATCTCTGGTGAGAAAAGATGAGAATATATTTTTTGAGGTTCAATTTGACCTCTTAAAGCACAACATGACATAAAAATTCAATGTAATTATATGTTGAAATAAAAAAAAGAGATATTTTAGATTAACTACATACTTATATAAAACCATATATACAAATTCATGAATATAGTATTGCATACACAACACAGGATGTTTTTGTAAAAATAAGAAAAACTGGATTTAAAATATTATAATCCAATGTAATTAGTAATTACATACATTGTTTTCATTTTAGGTTGACCCATCCGCACAGACAGGGTTTTGTTTTACAGTATCATTTAACCCTCATGTTGTCCTTTGGGTCTAGGTGACCTGGTGGCTGATAATAAGCCTGTGTGTGTGTGTGTGTGTGTGTGTGTGCATGTGTGCATGCTCCTCTACTGCACGTCTTGTGCCAACTTTTCCTCATACTCTGATTCTGGGATTAGATGCAAACCTGTTCTGAGGATGTGGTTGTGTGCAAAATGCAAAGGGTTAAAATAAAGAACGAAAATCTTTTTAAAATAGTGCTGTAATCCAGATTAGGCTGATAAGGTGAAATGTAACATCTCCATCCTGCGCTGTAACAGGACGTGTTCTCTGCTACGATTTAAAAGGAAACCACCAGAAATGCACATCTTTAAATAATGAACCTCTTAAAGAAAAAAAAAAAAAAAAAACAACCTAAAATGACGACACTGTGACCTTTGCAGCTACAAAACAGAAGCACCAGGCTTATCTGGTGATGGATGACGAGGATGTTAATGACCCAGAAAGGCAACAGGAATGTTAATCTATGAATTGGCTTTCTGTAGAAATTCACTTTAGCTGAATCAGGCATGAAGTCACATCATAGACATTTAAAACAAAATTAATGTATGATTTAAATGCTAAAGAATGACTTGTCTTAAATCAGTGATCACAGACCATTAATTTCACCTGTAAGTATTACAAGTACTAATACTTACTAATACTAGTGAGTATAACTTCACTGAAGCTATTTTGAATCACTGCGCTACACAAATCACACCACTGAATCACATCATTTGTTCTGTCTTTGTTCAATTCCTGTGAGTATATCAGGGTTGTGTTCGACTAAACCAGATTTCAGACTCAGGAATGGAATTTCCTTACATTTAGCATGAGAGAAGATAAAGGTTTCTTTTTGTTTGTTTTACCAGGATGTAAGAATAATCTTATTTGCAGCGCCTGTATTCTGAAGCCTCGTTAAGCTTAGTGCTTTGTTCTCACTGCTGTTATATGATTGACAGAAGCTCTGTAAATTTTACTGGCATGTAACAACATGCTTTTAAACCAATAGAATATTGGGATATCGCTTGGCTCGGTGGGTAGCACTCAGCAGCCGGCGTGCTACATCAGCTTAGTTGAATTTTAAAAATATTTATTGTTCTTTAGTTCACATCTGAATACAGGCTTATGATGTTTACTGAGAGCCTGTGATATTTCTTCAGCACAGGCGTAAAATCAATATCTTCTAAATAAACCTGAGTGGCGTCTCGGCCCAGACGGCCATTTGTTACCGCCGTCGCTCGTGAGCGCTGAGAGGTCTGATGGAGGGCCATTTATCCAGACATTTTTGACAGCCACCAAGTTGCTGATATGAAATAGCATCTCAATAGCTTGTTATTGACTCTTACTGTGTTTTATCATTTATTTTAATAAGTGAAATCAAACTCTGGACACAGGCCAGGCAGCTATTACCCATAGAGCGAGGATGTGTGCGCTTTGCACTTTGTCTGGATACGCCCAATTATTTAAGTATGAACCAGTCAAACTCTATTGAGCCTCATGTGTCTCTATATTAGATCTGTGTTACAGTTGGTAAACAGACAGTAAGGTCAGTGGTATGCAACCGGGGATGGGGCAAAGGGAACAAGGTGAGGCCTGCCTGATCGCTAAAAGATGTTATTAATGACCGTGGGCATGCACACACACACACACACACACACCCTGTTGAAATGCATAACTCAGTAGTAAGCCTCTCTCTGTGTCCTGTCACAGGAGATGGGGAGCAGAAGGCAGAAGAGGGTGACTGTATAATCCCTGCTGTATATATACTCCACCCTACTGACTTCTCCACTTCTCACGCTTACTGTCTCCCCTTCTCTGACTTTCCATTTCATTTTTTTCTTTTAAATTCCCTTTCTCTGAACTTTTATACACACATGCACATACACACACTCTATGTACATTACCTGAACTGCTTTCCCAGCTGTGTTATTTATTTATTTATTTATTTTGTATCGTTTCAGTCTGACCTTTGGCACAATTATGCTGTTGATTTTTAATTCCATAAACATTCTGTTATATTTTTGTAGCTTCCCTTTGTACGGTTGTAGGGACAAATTGTACGACCTCTGTCTTTTCCTTTCTCTTAACTTATTTTTAGCATTAAATGATACAGCCAGATCTTGTTTCCATAAGAGTTGGAAAATTCTCAAAACAAAACCTGAGAAGAAAATGCAGATATCGTTTGTTATGCAAAGTTTGGGAGAATAATCCAGGTCTGGTTTTAGCATATACAAACTCTGTCTAGGAAAGTTGGTATACTTCCTACAAAGACAATTGAAGGAAGGTAAAATATGTCATTTGGTAAAGCAATCGTCATTCTATTTAATAAAATATAAAATAATAGAAAATCTGAAATATGCATTATTTAAAAAAATGTTGAAGTAGCTCACATCACAGGCACGTCCTCGCCTTTGTCTTTGCCAGAATGTTACTTTTTTAGTAGACTTTTTTTCTTTGGGCATAACTTTTTTTCATATTCCACTAACCTGTGGCCTATTCTTACTTGGACTTTGGTGGAAGATATTTTCTTGATACTCAAATATATTAAGTAATGTAATTAACCACCTTTGTAAATACAGGCCGTCTTCAGTTTACGTAGTTCCAACTTACTTCCGTCGCAACGTAGGGACCAAATTCCATTGTGAATTGTGGGAATCCCTTCATATTTAAACCGCACGTTAATAATTAAAAAGATTAGGAAGAACGCAAAAATTCCCACTTCTGGTAAATATACCACAAGGCATCAGTTTCAAATTTTAAGGCTGAACAAACTACACTTACGTCTTAACAAGCAAAAACAAAACAAAATTCAACATATAAACAAAGAAATAAGGGAGAAAGTTTAAAAAGCTGGCCCGTGTCAGCAGACTCAGAAGGATTGTATAAAACTTAAAAGAAATCCCAATCAGTGTCAAGACCGAACATCACAACAGAAAAAAACAGTAATGACTGTGAAATTGTCTGCACAAAACCGGTTCGTAATGTGCTTTGGAATAACACAATCATTTTATACTACGGGCCTGGAAGAATCTCCATCATCTGCCCTTTGAGAGCTTCTCCGTTCATGTCATGCCAGATTTGACTTCACTGCGGAGCAGCCCCACAGACAAGCCAAGTGTGTGAATCAGAGCTTGTTAAGTGACGGGTGAAGCAACCAGCTTCATGCCAGCACTGAGACAGAAACATGTAAAGAGATACAGTTTCAGATCTTAATAATGTGTAACTACAGTACTGTCTCTCTGCATTAGTTCTGGTCTCTCCACATAAACAGGCGCCGACATCCCTGTGGTGAAACAGACGCAATTTCCGATCAGATTTCCTACCACAGAAATGTTAGCAGAACGATTATGAATGTATATTAAAAAAACCCCAGCACCAATGGATGTGTAAATAAGTCATTCTGTAGCAACTGCAACAACAGTTGTTAAGCAGTGAACAGACTATATTTCAGTGTGTGTTTAGTGTACATGGAGAGATAAAGCTACAGGGAGCAGATGTCGTAAAGGTCGTGAGTTTAAAAACCAAGGGTCGAACATCCAGAGTCACGGACGCTGCACAAAAGAAAAAAAAAAAAATAGGGTGAAGAAAAGGGTGTAGGCAGAGTGGAATAGATGGAGACGAATGTCAGGAGTGATTGTTGACTGAAGAATGGCAAGACAGTAGTGAGACCTGCTATGATGTATGGTTCAGAGACAGTGGCTTTGTCTGATAGACAAAAAGGCTGAGTTGGAGGTGGTGGAGATGAAGATGCTGAGATCTTCACTGGGAGTAACCAGGATGGACGTGTAAACAGGGGGGATAGAGAATATGTCAGACAGAGGCTGTTGGAAATGGAGTTTCCAGGAAAGAGGAGACATGGAGATGGTTGGTGTGGCAGTGGTGGCTTAGTGGTTAAGGAAGCGGACTTGGGTCGAGAAGGCTTCAGGTTGGAGTCCACCATCTGCCAAGTTACCACTGAGGTGCTCTGAGCATGACACCGTCCCCACTCACTGCTCCCATTAAAGCTGACCACTGTTCACTTTGGTGATGAGTTAAAAACAGAGGTCACATTTGGTTTTGTGCTCACAAGGAGTTCACTTTCCTTTCCTTCCTTTCGAAAAGTAGAGAAGGCAGTGGGGAGAGCAAGATGGAGGCAGATGATCCTCTTTGCAACCCCTTAAAGTAGCAGTCATGAGAAGAAGGAGAAATCTAGGGGTCTATCAAATCACCCTGCCCCAGAGGACAACTCAGACTGTTTATTTTGAGCGTTCTTCTTTTTGTATAGACTTCAGTTCAAGACTAATGAGCTGTGATGGTTGGGTATCAAACCCAGGTCAGCTGCTCGGAAGGTAGCTGTGCTCACCACTATACCACCATCACACTGTTTGTCTCGCCATGAGCTTTAACCATGTGACTTATCATTTTGTACATTAGTAAATTCCAATTAACAATATTCCAAACCCATTTTGACCTTTGAAAGAAAATAGGGTCAAATCCCGTACTTTTTAAATTGTAAGACTTAAGACTCCACTTACTGTACCACAGGCACGCAGGATTTCTGTTGAGTGTCAGTGTTCTAGCCTAGAAGTTCTAAGACTAAACTTAAATAGAGGACAATATGAAATTTAAACGGAAAAAGAAACTTTGGTGAATGCAGTAAAGGCAGAAAAAGATTTTACAGCCTGCAGCTGTGTATTTAGTTTATTAAAAAACACTTTTACTAGTTAACAAATTCCTCCAGGTATGTGTTTAATTACTGGTGTTAAAGTAGGCATAAAACCAAGCAGAAACATTAAAGCACCGCAGAAGCCTCTGTGCTGTTATTAGAACTGGGAGGTTAATAAACTCACATGAATATAAGATTGAACCGCTGGTTTTGGCCGAGTCGCTCGCGCTATATAATATTTCAGGTATGACTGCACACGTATTGTATTTCTCATATAGGAGCAGTGCACACATCGCTACGGGTTTCACATTTCAATCCTGGAATTGTCTGAGCATCTTCGGAAATCTCCTGGAGCGTCAAAGCCGACTGTCATTATTTATCAACAAGTTAATATGCCTTTAATAGTGCGAAAGAGCAATATCTGTCAAAGAATGGAGACTTTAGTCTTTGTTCTTTATCATTCTTTTATGATCTTATTTTCAGCCTTATTGATTTCTTTTCCTGTGTTAAAATCTCTCCCTCTCTCTCACCTCCTCCCACCTCCTCCTGACTAATACCACACAGAGCCATAGGCGACTTAAAAAACTTGTAAACTCAGATAAGGAGGCTGAGAGCACATCTCACTCTGACATATATGGGGTCATTTTTACGACCAGTTTATACAATCTTTGCCCTTTTACTACTTTTCTTCATTTTGTTTTCCTTGCACGCTCACCTACAGACGGTGGCTTTGATTTGTCAACTCTGCGAGAGGAAAGGTCACGGAGGTCAATCACCGTGATTCAGTTTGGTGTCGGCGCTGTTTAAACCTGGACCTGCCGCTGTCATAAACCTGGCCACGGCCACAAACGCCCCATGAACTCCATAACACTCCACCCTGCGTGAGATTTTATAGAAGGTTCCCACTTTTTTTCCTGTGAGTATGTGTGTGTGTGTGTGTGTGAGGAAAAGAGGCGGACAACGAGGAAGAGCGAGAGGGAGATTTACACGTCTGCGGAGTAACAGGGTAACAAGCACTTAAGCCTGGGCATGGGCAGTGGAAGGGGCGCGGCCTGCTCTCGTTAACTTTAATAAAACACTCCCCCAGTCAATGCCCGAGGCTGTAAAACTTCTGCATGTCACACTTGCCAGCTTCACCCCGACTGAATATCACCAAACTTTCCCTCCGAGTGCAAATAGTCACACTTAGACACGCACACACCCTAAAAATTTATACCCATCCTGTGTTTCACCCTTTATAAAAACCCATTTCAAAAAGTCATGGGATATATGTATGCATATGTGTCTGTGTGTGTTTCTATTTTCAATGGAATGACATTCAACAACTAGACTAAACAGAAAAAAATAGGTGAAATATTTAAAAACATATTAATTAGCGCTGTATTTTGACACTAATAAGGAGCAAATGAGCATTGTATTTAAAAAAGATACATTATATTGATTAATAGCACATTGTAATTTAAATAAATGAGCACTGTACTAACTTCAGAAAAAATGATGAAATGTAGCTTTTATTAAAAGAATATTATGGTTAGATGATATAAATGATAAAGAAAAAAGTTCAATGACTGTAAATATTTAGAAACTTCTGGTTTCTAAATGGAAGGGTTAGTGGTTTTAAGAGAGGGAAAAGGTTGACCTGCTGCTTGGAATTAGTCGTCCTACATCAGCGTTGCCATTTCTACAAAAACAAGCCCCAACTAAGTGATAAAGAAAAGATAGAGATACTTCTTACAGTATTTCATCAGTATGAGTGCATATATTTTATTTTATTTTTTGTAAGTTATCTATTTTCATACCTTTAAATTCTGCAAAAGGCCAATCAAGCACATTAAGCTTAGATTAATGTGTTTTAATAATGTCTGTTTTTCCCAGTATTTGTTAAACTTTTGTCCTTGGCTACTGGTATTGTTAGCACCAAGTAATTCACCCATCAGTCTGTCTAGTTCTATGTTTGGATACATTAAACCCGGCCAACAAAGATAACAATCATTAGCCAATTAGAGGCAGTGAGGGGCGGGTCATGTCTGCCTGTGCCATCCTTCTGTTGTTGGCGGATGCTGCAACCAGACAAACTAGGCATTCCAGTTTAGTAGACAGAGAAATGACAAAGAGGAGTAAGCCTTCAAAAGTAACGATTTCATAACAAGCCAAAAAAACCAAAAAAACTGCAACCCGCTGGTATCAATATTTTCAGTAAATTTAGAGAAAAACAAGCCTGGAGTCTATTATAATCAGCAGAGTTGGCGACACCGTCTGCATGGTAACCAAGATAGA
>NC_024328.1:6539373-6550213 GCF_000523025.1 Cynoglossus semilaevis | reverse complement strand
GGAAAGAGTACATCATTTATAAAGGGAGAAATTAAACTGCGGTGTAAAACTGACAAGAGAAATGTAAACAAAACCGAAATAAAACCAGGATTTCTAATGTGTTAATCCAGGATCTGAAAGGATCGTAACTGGCTCGTGTCAGTTTGATCTAATGTGGGGCCGCTTTCACGAGCGCTTGAATAAATGCCATCAGCCGTCAGAGGAGCCGGCGCTGTTTATAATGGTGAGCAGATGAGGTGCGGTGGCATCCGTTGTCCCCTTCCAAAAATTTTTTGGGGGGAGAGTGTGGTACATGGTGATATGTCCATATGTGACGGTGTCAAAATGATCCTGTGGAAGTATGAGAGTAAACAATCCACAGATTCTAAATGAGGGCTGCAGAAATCCAGAGAGGGCTTCAGCAAAGTGACTGTGTGCTCTGCTGTTATTCATATTATTGATTTAGAGGGTGAGGCACTTATTACATTCAGCTGGAGAGGAGGCAGATGTTTGTTGCTTTTTTGTGTGGGATTGACAAGGTTATTAATAGTTTTGAATAAAATGCAAGGATTAAGCTGGTTTGCAGAAATGTATCTGTGAAAAGTACTGGCTCGGAGCCTCGCTCACTTTACCTCCTTCACAATTTATTATAACTTTGTAATAAATCCCTTCGTGATTGATGGCGCACTTTTACTTTGCTTGACTCACTTTTCTTTCTTTCTTCTCTCCTGCATACGCTTTAAGGGCAGGGATATCACAGTTTATCCAAGGTCCACTGCTATAAAGGGTTTTAAGGACTTCCGCCCTGTGTCTGGGTGGGGGTGGGGGGGGGGAGGGGGGATCGGGGCCAGATACAAATTACAAAAGGCAAATGTCAGGTTTTTTTATGTGTCTAAAAGTGGAGCTGTCTACGTGAGGAGATCTCTCCTGCGATAATTTACAGTGTGTCACCTCTGAACGGTGGTGAGCAGTGCTTTAGTCACTGTCTCTCTCCCTCTCGCTCTCTCTCTCTCTCCATTCAGAAGCAGGATACAGGAAGTGGAGGCCATTGACAAAGTTACTTGCAAAGTTATTTCAAAAGGTGAAACAGGTAACAATTGAAACATGTGGAAAAATAGGTTTTAACATGTGCAAAATGTGAACACATTTCCAATTTCCATTTCCAAAATATCAAAGGGTTAAACTTTAGAGCAGTAGTTCTCAAACTGGGGTACACAAACCACCGGTGGTGCTCTCTAGTGGTACGTGGGGAAATTTATATTTTCACATTTACATTTTCAATTGAATAAATCTGAAACATACCATGTACAATTAATACAACATTTAAACATAAACATCTTTCTAAACATTTCTAAACATCTCTCCTCTGTGGTGGAAGCTAACAGTGAAGGTCTATGCTGCTATATTGTAATGTTGGTCATCATGGTGGAGCTCAGAGAGATCAAGGTTTTCTCTGGTGGTACAGAGTAAAAAAGGTTGGAGAACCACTGCTTTAGAGAACTTGTAAAAGCAGCTAGAAAAAAAAAAGATTTTTAGAGACAGAAAAAAAGGAAGAGAAAGCACTGGAGAAGAGAGAGAGTTTTCAGACATCAAAAAGGTCAAATGTAATTTTTCTTTTTTTTAATCAAAGTAATGCTATTTCTCTTCTGCAAATTTTTAACAAATTTTTAACACAACATAATTCCCCTTCTGTAGAATTCCAGGTAATGACTCTCACAATTGCAGGTTAGTAATTTTCTTGACTAGAACAGAGAAAAATAAGTTAATCAATCAAGTAAATCAGACTGAGTCAGATCAAAACCTGTTGGAAAGCTTTAATACTTTAAAAATCTGTTCTAGACCTTCTTGACAGGCACTCATATTTCATACCGTCCTGTTCCAATTAGGCTAACACACCAGTTCAGTCTAATTGGAACAGATTTACAGTTCATAGAATCATGACTTTGTCAGTAGTGTACTTTCCTGGTAAATCGCATAAATTGCATGGCAACCACAAGCACTGCTGCTGAGGGCATCTGAAATATCTGGCCAATTGCTTTGACCGCAATTACCGAGGTCGTAACTTTCCACTCCGCTCAAACATTGATTCAAAAGGCCAGAAAGACAGAAATATGTTTTAAAAACACTTGTTGGGTGTAAATGTTGTTAATATGTAAATCTAAGAAATGTGAAACCAAATATACAGTATGTGTGTAAAGTGAATGCCTGATTTATTTAAGGGTTGGCAAGGTGAAATACCGCAGTATTCCCAGCATGCCACTCTTAATGAATATGAACCACCAGAGGCTACTTATGACTTAAACAGATGTTAATCACCTAATCAGATAAGAGACGGCGCTTTATGAAGTTTAATATATGGAGACACACATGTTCACATGCTGAGTGAAGCTGATTAATATGATGGGATGTGATGGAATCTCCATTTTTATTAAGATGTTGAAAGACATGCAGTGTTGAGCCAGACACTCCAGGGGTCAGAGGGAAAACACAAAGAATTCCCTTCATGACCAGAGAAACAGAAGAATCAGGAAAGGTGGGACTTTTGGAGACATTGACACATGATAAGATCCAGTGTGTATGACCGACGTCTGTCCATAGTCAACCTGTCACTGGACTTCATCATGTTCGGTTCTCTATCTAGAATACATGTGGGCCACACAGTGGTGCATTGGTTAGTGCTCTTGTCTTACTAAAGGAACATCAATACTTTGAACCCTGTTTGTAACTGTTGGTCTTATTCAGTAGACCAGGGGTGTCCACAGTTTTTCGGCTTTGGAGCTACTTTTCAAATGTTAGGGGTAAAGTGATCTACCTACATTGAAAACCATAAATATATATTTACCGTCTGACTCAATACTTCTATTGTCCTTACTTTAGCCCTAGTGATTAGCAGCTTAAAAGAGAATTAAATCTATCATTTTTAATTTTTTTTTTGTTTCTCTAAATGTAATTGCTCTACTGGTAGGTCACGATCTACCTTTTAGGCACCCCTGCAGTAGCCCATCAACATGCTGTTATGGGCCAGTTGTCAAGAGTACCCTACAAGTGGATTGGGATCTACCACTAAATCAGTGGTTCTTAACCTGGGTTCCATCGAACCCCAGGGGTTCGGTGAGTCAGTCTCAGGGTTTCAGCAGAGGACAAGACACACCCAACTCATACGATCCGTGATGACACGCCCGCGCTTGGCCATTACCGAAGGGTTCGGTGAATGCTCATATGAGACTGGTGGGGTTCAGTAGCTCCAACAAAGGTTAAGAACCACTGCACTAGATGTAGTATTGACCATATACTGCAATAATTTAATCACATTGTGCCATAAAGCTAAAGCTATGTGTATTTTATTAGTACCCCAACATATAATTATGTTTATATATTGATACAAGTAAATATATATTTAACCTTTCCAAAGTAATGTTAGTGCTAGTATTTATTTGTGTACTTACAGACACTGAGTACCTTCTTTTTTAATTTTTTAAATCTTACCATTAATGTTCCGTTTGTCTCTGATGTTCATATTGTTCTGATGTTGCTGACATTGTTGACTTAGGTTAATAAACCATTTGTTGATCCTTTTCATTGTCAACTCTCTTCAGCTTATGCTCAGCTGTGAGTAAGAAATGTGAATGTGAAAAACATGCTGCTCACACTGGTTTAGTCTCGGTTTTTAGCTTCTTCTTTTTTTAAACACAATTTGTTTTTTCTTCAGGATAAATCTGGGTGAGGGATTGTAAAAAAATGTACAAACAACAGGAAGAAGGAGGGAATAACAGTGCATACCAACTCTGGCCGACACAAAGCAAATGCATCGGCACATAAAAATATGTTGATTAATGGGTGAAATCAGCAGATGTGGAGGAGTTGAACTGCAGAAAATTTACTTCTGATTTACGTCTGAGTTTTTTTTCTGCAGAAATATTTCTCATTTGTCCAATTAAAGTGACACTTTATCTTTTACTACTCTTTATTTGATGTGTTAATAAACTCATGGGCGCATCTTACTACACATTACCATTACTATCCTACGCCACTGTGAGAACCGCCACAGAACAGCGAGCGGCAGAGAATCTCTGAAGGCAGATGATTGTGTATTCAAGGCAGGGTTAGAATTAACTTCATCCCAAAATCACAGGATTATCAGGCCACATCTGTTGGCCATTCACTGGCTGCATATGTTCTAATCATGATGTGAAGAGTAATTACCATTATGCGGCTTTGTGGATGTGTGAATGAAAGGCAGCAGGGGCACCATTATTATTATTACTTTCTTTTTTTTCTATTTTTTTCTAGACGCCTCTACATTCCAGAAGGGCATTTGAAAGAGCTGGGAGTGACAGCTTTTTGGAAATGTCACAAAAAACAAAACAAAAAAAAAAAATCAAAAGATGGCCAGATAATATGTAACAGACTTCTGCTTCTGTCTTTGTGCGGACGTGTGACAGAGTTGGGTGCTGCGTGCAGTCTTGTTCTCGGTGCATAAGTCGTTTTGATCATACATGTGTGTGCAGGCTTGTTTGTAGTGTCTGTGTTTGTGTGGGCGTCTGTGCGTCTATGTGTTTGAGGATGTGCAGATATAAGGGTAAAGAGTTCAGTGTGACCGAAGAGGGTGTGGCAGCAAGTTCTATAAGAGTGCAGATATTTGTTATGTGAACTGAAGGGGAGTTCAAGGTATAATAAGAAGGAAATTTGTAATAAAGTCGTAAATCTGTTATTGATAATGCACTCCAAAAAATATTTTTCAGGCCAAAGGTCAATGAAAATATTTTATATTTCTTTCCTATTTTTTGTAATCATGAAGTCACGAATAACAGAGGCAGATTTCATTTCCACTTAGGTTTGATTACAATTTTAAGTCTTTTAATTACTGCAGGTTAGTGAGTATCATCTGTCCTTACTCCTGTCCACACAAGATTGGACATGGACTCATCTGATCACAGGAGCTGTTTCTACTGCTCAGACATCGAGCGGTAGAAAAACTAATATTTCTTTCTCTTCACATAAAGCTGTTTCAGAAAAATAGCTTTTGAGTTTTATGGAGGTTAATGGAAAATTTTTTCCAAAAACCTGAATGGAATCTTGTTAAAATTACAAAAACTTTGCAACAGGTTTGGATCTGGCTGCATTTTTTAAATAATTAAGATAATTCTAAAGAAACTGTTTTTACATTCCCTTATACTTTTACAGTAATATAATGTGTTGACAATGACATAAAACAAACACAGTTATAATTTGACAGACTGTTCTACTGCTAAATCTGGCACAAGGTTGTAAGACACAGAATTGTGAAACAAAAAGTTCTTGTTTGCAATGACTAAGACTGGATTATTATTTCTTTTAGAGTCAATCTTGACATTTTGACTACAATTTTCTTCTATAAGTAGGAAAACATTTCTACACACAGGTAATTAAACATATATTCAGTATTTCTAAGGAGATTATGGAGGCGTGGCATTGCAGTTAGCAAGCAAGCTGGAACTGAAGTATCTCATGTAAAATTTTCTTTGTAAACCAACTTCTTCTGTTCTTTCTATTTTTCTTGTAATCTTGGTCAATTTTAACCATTAGTTTCAGGATTCACCATCGATTCGCCAATGCACCGGAGAGACTCTTTTCAGGTGCAGGTAGTTTATTAAAAAACAGAAAAAAAAAAAAAAACAACTCAAAAGTAACAAAAACTCACAGGATCGCAGGACATACAAGGCTTGACCAGCAGGGCATGGACTCATAAAACACACAGAGAACAACAGAACAGTACAGTCTTCACAAACCGACCAATACAATGAACCCACTAAGACAGAGTGAGGCAGAGAGGTATATATATCCAGCACAGCAGACATCAGGAACAGGGAACAGACAGACTTTACAATTAGTCAAATATGATCTACTAAAGAGACCAAGGAGCTGCTTGTGGCTCAGGAGCCACAGGTTGTCCTACCCTGATCTAAGCAAATAACCAAACTGGATAACCACTATATATGTGGATTTTTCGTTTTAACGTTGTTGTGAATATGCTGGTGTTTGTCTAGCCTCCAGATAGTTTCTTTTCTGGCAGTACATTGTCAAATGTTCGATACCCAGCTATGAACAATGCTGATTGTTACCTTGGCAAACCCGCTGGATATGAATTGTAAACTTTGCATTTGCGTTGCCTGAATAAAACACACTTTCTCTCACAATCGCTGCGAAGGCGAGTGGCCCTAAAGGAGGTTTGCTGCAGGAATCTCCCATCAAGGTTCCTCTCCTATCCAGCAATTTACCTTAATCCATATTGACTACTCTTCCATGACCTCAGTCCACAGGGTCCAGCACTGAGGATTTACTGTGAGACAGCCAATCTAAACAACCTTATTTAACTACCCTTCCTCCCTATGACTGTGTGTGTGTATGACAGAGACACTGAGGAGAAGGGTGCAGGGGGCATAGGTAGGCAGAGAAGGAGAATGTAGCAGAAAAGCTTTTCTTTTACTATCAACATTCAACATGATGAATGGGAGACTGATGTAGAGTTAGAGATGAAGCAAATCCCTGGTGGCTCTGTGAGATCACCACAGTCTCGCTCTTTACAACCAATTGTTGGCTCCATGCACCTCTGCATGTCCACGTATCAACTGTGTGCTTATGATCTGTATTGACAGAAAGGTCAGCGCTGGTAAAAAAAAAAAAAAAGAAAAAAGAAAAAAAAGTTGCCTCACAGTACGTCAACCAACCTGAGCAACAAAAACAAAAGAACGTTCCCTTACTCGCCTCTCACCTGCAGACAGATTCGTCAGTGTAGACGTTGTCATTTGCACATAAAAACAATGTGTATGTGCAAGACATTTCCACATCTACTGTTTGTTTCTCTCTTCCATACCAGGGAGTACCACTCTATGTAAATACACTGTGTGTGTGTGTGTGCACAAGCAAATATAAACGCACTACGTATGTGGGTGTGTGGGTTGCACCACCAGCTGGGTCAATTTCTTTTTCTTTGCTTAATTAATGGTTCGCCTGTGGTACCACTGTGCAGTGAGCTCAGATCTGTCTGCTCCTGCAGCTTTTGCATTTGCTGCACTGCGTGTACACACAAACAATATTTCCCTCTCACTGCCAAGCACCCTCTTAACAGGTGCACGGGCTTGTGTAGGAAGACGACACTGACGGTAATAAACCTTTGTGGAGGGCTGGCGTTAGTGAAAACAAGTCAGAAAATGAAGGAGACCGAAAATAATGGCAGTTCCTTAAACTTAACTTCTAACAGGAAGTTAAGTTGTTTGCTTACATTGTTTCCTAAGGATGCTTAGTTTAGCAAACTGCCTAAAGAAACAGTTTAAGGGAATCCTAAAATGTTTTTTTTTGAGACCTTACACCACATCCTTCCTCGTGTCGTTCGTGCTTTCCCTTCTGACGACCCTTCTGCATTGTTTAAACTTTTGCCTTTATTTGTTAGCCTGCCAAAACAATTACATCCCTGCCCTTCTGTTCCCTCACTGCTATCAAATCGCCTTCAATCTGTCCTCTCCTATTCAAGCGTGGCCTTGCTGTGCGGATGCAGCCGATGTTGGGGTTTTCATGCATTCTTCCCATTTAGGAGGAACACATCTGATTCACTGTGACTGTGTCGGGGTGACTTTTTTTTTCGTCTGTCTTTTTTTTCTTTTCTCATGCAGTGTTATTAAAGTGCCCATATTTAATTTATGAGCAGGGACTTTCAAAAGGAGATCTGTTGTCTGAAAGTCCAGCTTTGTCCAGACCTTCCATATATATTGCCTCATTCTCTGTCTCTCTCCATTTCCCCATCCTCTTTAATCTCGCTGCTGCTGTCATGTCCACATGGTAGACCATCAAAGAACAGTCCCACAAGGACTGCAGGACTCTTTAGAGCATCAAGAGAGAAAAGGATCCCCAGCTGATTCCAGTTAACACCACCAAAACAACATAAGGCATGACGCGTCTGATGCTGCATCATTTCACAGCCGTGCTGAGGATCAACTGTAGCCTTTGTGTATGAGAGAGAACAGGCCATGAATCTCTCTCAGGTCTATGTGATTAGGTTGTACGGGCCCAGCCGGACTAAAGTCTACCATGTGCAAAACAACGGATAAGCAACTGTAATACATAATGGAAATTTTGAAGGTGGCGATTAGTAGTCAGCGATAATGCCAAAATGTGTGTTTTGATCGTTGCAGCTGTACGGCAGTGAAAAACGAGATGAAGTAAAAGTGTTTATAAAAACTTCTCGGCCAATTAAAGTAGATGTTGATCATCGTCTTTTTGACGGTCATGAGGACACAACATTGTGAAATACTGTTTATTCTAGGGCTGTCATGAACAATTATAATGTTTAGGCTGATTTATCACAGTGCATCTGTGGATTCATCTGGATTAATCAAGATTATCTCAACTTTCGGAATAACGACAAAAACCTGGCTACGTAAAGTGATCTACCTACCTTATACTGTATGTTGAGTTACTGAGGTACTATTAAACACATGCAGTTGCATGGTACACATGATTTAATTGTTATAGTATATTGTTACTACTACACACTATATATATATACACATATATGTACAGTATATATATATATATATATAGAGAGAGAGAGAGATTTTTTTTTTCTTATTGATATTATCTTGTTATTTATGATCTACCAGTGCTCTTTTAGTGATCTACTGGTAGATCACAATCTTCTTATTAGGCACCCTGCTGTAGTACATGGTGCAATAAACAACCAATTTCCATGCAGCATGTATTTCAAACACAAATGCTAAGACCTTTGTGTTATTTGCATAATTAATTGGCTTGTTCCCCTGGGTTGGCTGTAGATCTCTCTCTCTCTCTTTCTCTCTCCTTATCGCTGAGTCTCGCTCCACTACAGGGCCTTTAGGCCTGCAGTGGTCTGTAAATCCATTGGAGAGCTGTCATTTTTGCCCATGTTACTACTCCACAGTGGCAGGTAGTCCCGTGTCCTGCCCGGGGCTGGGAAGTGAACGAGAGTAAAACAGTAAGAAGACCACACACACACACACACACACACACACATGCACGGACACACTCAAAGAGGTGAACCAGCGAACATACTTCACAGACACAACAGATGCTTGTCCTCATTTATCACTAAAACAGATTCAATCTTCTGTTGTTGTTGTTTTTTTTTTTTTAAAGATATGCGCTTGATTGATTGACTACAGACCTCAGACCTGACAAAGGCTGCTCTAACAGGTGATGTGCAGCCCCTGTCATCCGCTGCATGTTCTTCTCTATACCTCCATGCAAACACGGGGAAGGAAATGTTCTTGTCCCAGGTGAACTCCTAAACTACATGAAAAAGGTACATGAAATTTATCATCTAGATTGTGCCAAGATATGTTTAATGAGCCCTGAGATTATTACTGTCATTTTTATGCTGGATTGCAGAGTAATGCAGAGTAATTTAATGAGCCCGTGTCTCCATCCAAGACATTACCTTGTCATCTGGATTCTTTGATGGAAATGGTAAATATCCTGTGGCCCTTGACCCGAGAATACGATTCTGATGGACAACAGATGTGTTTTCAGGGAAAATGCATGATGAGTATTTTTCAGGCCAGTGGAGATACATGCAGAAGTTAACAGAGCCGTACAGAACACACATTAACATTCATCACAGGTGACCTGATTACAAAGGCAGCTCTACGACCCTGCTCTAAACAAATGTCCAGAGCTGATCTGTCCTCGTCTCGTGTCCAGTGAGTGAGTCCTGAGACTTGATCACAGAGTGACAGTGGAGAGGTGATTCGGGGACGCATGTAGTCGCACTCCTCAGCATGCAGGATTGATTCAAGACAGCCTCTGCGCAAGTCCTTACTTATTAAAAACAATTTTTTTTCTCAGATACAGATAGGATGTGTCTATTTAGATGAGAAGTAGATGAAAGTACTACAGCTAGTTTTATCTGTCCTGGTCTGCTCCTGCTCACTCCATGTACTTTTTTGATTTCTTACCATGATGTCATATTATTATCCTGCAGCATCCGGACTCAAGTTTGTAAATCTTTAGGTTTTGCCCCTCTAAGCATTACATGGTCAAATGAGGTGAATTTAAAATATTTTTTCAATATAGACAGTTATACTTCATGCAGTTTACGCTACATGTCTGTCTCTTTATGAATATTAGCCTCAGGGGTCTCCGCAAATACGCAGCCAAGACCCACATAGATGGTTAGAAAACACTCGGTTCGGCATCTTTTTAAAAAAAATTCCACCTGTTCACTTGACATTTTGGTATCCTTGAAGGGTTTCACTAAAAGAAATGTGTTGATTAATCACAGGAAGCTGCAGATTAATCACAACTAATCATGATTAATCATGATTGTAGTTAACCACAATTAATCAAAATTCTTAAATATGACAAAAACAACTTCTGTATATTGCTGGACCAGAAAGACAAATAACAACAGGTAGTGTGTGCTTTATTTGTGACTAATCCAAAAAAAGGGAATTCATAATATGAAGATAAATATGCAAAAGTATAACTTTAGTTTGTACTTTTAGTTACATAAAGCTGGTAGATTTATTACTGTGCACAAATTGTAATTTAGATTGTCCGTTCAGATAAAATACATCACTTGTTTCTAGTCTTCTTTTTCTTTCGGCTTTGTCCCTTTTTTCAGGGGTTGCCAATCATTGTGAATCATTGTTTTCCATCTCTCCCTGTTCTCTGTATCTTCTACTCTGACTCCAACTATCTGCATGTCCTTCCTCACTGCATCCATATATCTCCTCTTTGGCCTTCCTCTTTGTCTCCTACCTGGTAGCTCCATCTCTAACATTCTTCTACCAATGTATCCACTGTCCCTCCTCTGCACATGTCCAAACCATCTCAATCTGGCTTCTCTAGC
>NC_024328.1:6515789-6538843 GCF_000523025.1 Cynoglossus semilaevis | reverse complement strand
TTGAAGTCTTCTGTCCTCCCAACAGCACACCTCACTACTGTTGTACTATTCTCATACATGTCCTGCACCAAACTAACATACTTCTCTGCCACTCCTGACTTCCTCATACAAAACCACAATTCCTCCCTTGGCACTTTGTCATATGCCTTTTCTAGATCTACAAATACACAATGTAGCTCCTTCTGACCTTCTCTCTACTTCTCCATCAGCATCCTCAAGGCAAATATTGCATCTGTGGTACTCTATCTAGGCATGAAACCATACTGTTGTTCACAAATCTCCACTTCCTGCCTCAACCTAGCTTCAACTACTCTTTCTCAAATCTTCATTGTGTGACTCATCAACTTTATCCCTCTGTAGTTGTTACAACTCTGTGCATCACCCTTCTTATAAATTGGCACCAGAACACTTTTCCTCCACTCATCAGGCATCTTGTCAGTCTCTAAAATTCTGTTAAACAACCCAGTCAGGAAATCTTCTCCTAAACACTTCCATACTTCCATACTTTCACTGGTATGTCATCAGGACTAACCGACTTTAAACTCTTCATCCTCTTTACTCTTCTGATATACGATATATGATATAATACTCTTCTGATTCTCAATCTTCACAATCACTAGTTTCTAATAACAATGAATAACTGTACATATAACGAAACTACCTACAACTATCTACAAACTAGGTTACCTGGTACCTCCACATTCATGGTAACTCTATTTGTTTTTTCCTGCAGCCATGTTTTTTGCCCACGCCGTATTATAAATTGTATGTCGATGATATATTGATTTATTTGTACCTGCAATAACAAAATGATCCAACTAAGTTACTGAGGTTTTCTTTTCACACTGCCAAAGCAGTACTCCCATGGGGATGACAGTGTTTAAGGAGGCAGGGAGGGAAGTAAACTTCAAATGTGATGAGGTGCATCAGTTGTTATCATCTCTTATTCATCCAGCCGTTAATATTTACCAGACATACCAGGCAACAAGTCTCAGCAGCTGCAGCAACTGTTATTTCAGCAGAAGTGGAAAAGTGAGTGAGCTTTCAGGCAGTTTTTAAAACTTTTGAACGACAGCTACGTGTTTATGGTCCTTTCAGTAACTGTTTGTCAGAAAAATATTCCAAGCAGCGTACTTACGGCATGAATGTCTGACTAAATCATTGTTTCGAAGCTATTTTTACACCCTAGTGTGAACAACATATTAGACTACCACAGGCTTTTTATGATTTCGATGATGTGGTTGGAGAGTTGTCGATTGGCAGAAAGGCCCTCGAGGCTACAGCACCCTTTTGAGCAGCCCTCGATCTGATAGATCTTTCTTTCCTCCGTTTTTTTTTTTTTTTTCTGTGCTGGAATCTCAGTGGAGGTCAGGCCTGCTTGGCCTCTCTTTCAGCAAATGTCACAGCTAATTATGACGAGGCTGCTTGTTCCCTAACAACTCAGCGTTGATGCTGTTAGGTGTTTTTGACTGGGCTCTGCAGATGAATTGGGCTCCGACGACCTCTGTGATCTAGGGGTTGCTGTTGGTAGGTAATTGCACCAATATCCTGAGCCGCAGGGATATATAGCGTTGACAAGTTGGTATAAGTCAAACATGGCAGCTCTGTGGGCAGCTCAGTGTTGTACTGCCCAGCAGGTGTGGGTGGACGCTGTTACGCTGATACCGATCACACAGGGATAATCAGAGCATGTTGTTTTCTATGTGCCTCGCCTTTGGAACGTTTTTTTTTTCTGAGTAATGTCAGTAACGGACCACACCACAATAATATTGAAGTACTCAAAAGTTTAATTTGGCAAATTTTGATCATGTTTTTCTTGTGGTCAGGGTTTTTGGGATTACATCTCTTAAATTTATCTCTCTATTAAATCCCTTTTTTGGCATTCAGTTGACCATTTTTGTACTTCAAATTTGCAGAAAGAGATGATTTAGAGAACGTACAAATTGTCCAAACAAAACTCTCTTTTGCTGCCGCAAATCTCATGGTCAACATGTGTGTGTTCTGCTGGCGCTAATCGCTATAATTTAAAATGTCAGTAATATAAAGCCTGCACTGTCATTAAATCACAAAGGCAGTGGCATTACTTCCTGATCTGTTGTGCTGATTTTCCTCTGCCTCCGACTCCCACTTCACTTCTGTGTAAGTCACTGTGATTGATGTTACAGTTGAGGAAACTGAAGTGACCTCACACTTCCCTGGGTTTTGTCAGCGGTCCGTACGCTGAGTGATGACATCATATTTCAAAAACAACTGAGAGGAACAAGGGTGACATCACAGCACAGGTGTGATGGGCAGTCAGGTTATGGATGTTTGCATGAATACAATATGGATTATTGTCTGCTAACTGAATTCAAGGTGAAAATTAATTAATCTATGCTGAGCGGCAACATCAGAAAATGTTCATTTCCACTCTTCCTCTGCGCCTTTCCACCCTTTTTTTTCCACGATCAGATAAGATTATAAGAAACATTTTCTGCGAGGAAAAACACACCCTGAGGGTTTTCCACCCCATAATTTCCAGAGGCTGTATTTTCACGTCGCAGCGCCTGTGATTATGCATGTGAGGATGTCAGCCCTTCTGCTTCTACATGTGTTTAGGTGTACTCAAGCGCTGAAACACAAATCTGTGCATAATGGGTTTGTGAGTTTTTTCCCCTTTTTCCTCATATGTGTGTAAATGTTTAATGCTACATGTATGTAAATGCACAACAAGCACAAATGGCAGGAGATGACATGGGAGTTTCCCCCCCAGAGCTCTTATGTGTCCTTCAATCCTTTCATTAGAAAAGACAAATTAAGAACATGAGAAGGAAATGGTCTACCTCAGCGACTGACTTGATATCTGGGGTGAGAGAGAAAGGATTACTGTGGCGTCTGGGGGGTGGGTGGGTGGGTGGGGGTATGAAACATTCTCCCATTGATACACACAGTCAGGAATGTATGACTGACACAATGGGGCTAACAGTCACCAGCACATGCACAGAAAATCATGTTATTTTGTCAAAGTTTGATGTTTGTAATAACTCCTGCTGGAATGAAAATGCACTGCATATGAAAATGGATGGCCTGTAGCTGGAAACATTTTTGCATATGCAATGTGCATAACAAATGCATGCTTATAAATACCGCTGGGCAAATCTCATTGTCAATAGCGTGCAACACACTCTCTGGCAATTGTGTTTCTCATCAGGTACTCCTGTTGGGAGAGAATGATCTTAATTTGATCAGCGTCATAAGCCCTCTCTTTCAGGCCTTGGATCTCAGCTTATCTATTTATGTGCGGAATTACAAATGGCCCGATTAGAAAACTTTCCATAATAGTGGCGAGAATTAGCAGGCTAAGTGTACGCTAATGCTATTGAAACCTCATTAATGATGTATGGCTCAGCTCTTCAACATTGCCCTTTCCCACACATCAACAGCAACTGCCACGGAACGAGAGCCACCAGGAGACAGGAGCAGAGAGAGAACTGTTGGAAAGGAGAATCAACTGGTATAATAAGAGATTCATGTTCTTTGGCTTGAACTGACACGCAGCACCATTATTCTGCTCCCTTTGCTTTGAACAAATCCCGCTATTAGCTTTGTCCTGGGCCTATGAATCTATATTTTCTTTCGACTGAAGAGCCATAAAGGGACAGCGAAACATCAATTTCTTCCAGGGACTTCAAAGAGAGAAGTGAGACACCGTAGAGCTGAACAACTGCTGTGTTGTACACTGTACACAGCCCAGGATTTCAAAGCTCTTTTTACATTCATAGCTATTATGAAAGAGCAGGGAGAGCACAAAAGCGGACTCGATAGTTGCCCACCCTCTCTCCTCCCAGCCTTTTGCTCCTGATTGTATGTGTGTATCACTCAGACCGGAGCGTAGCCTCTCCTAGTCACAGCTCTTATTCCGGAAGCACCGTTTGCATTAAGGAATGGACAATGTGCTCATAATATCTATATCAGCGCGGTCCTGTCTTAATTCACTTTTATTACATCCATTCATAATGCTCTCATAATGATGAGATGGAGCCCAGCCAGGGGATTTTCACAGTGTCACCTTTATTATCACATACTGTGATTTGTCATTTGCGCCTCTTTAGATCTCTATAATGAGGATGAGTTAGACTTTGCTGAATTACATCTCTGGATAAAATGCCACCGTCATGTGTGTTTTTAATCACTATCCCAAAATTTGCCCACTGGAAGTCACACAGTTATGGGTAATAAATGGGAGGTGTTTGGTGGAGAACAGCAGCGTGAAAGAGAATGAATGGAGAAGCGTAGACTGTTTATAAGGAATGGACCAAGCTGCTAACTATGGTCACATGCAAAGAAAACTTTTGCTGTGTTTAGATGGAACTCTTTAAATTAGAACTGGGTGGTTATAAGCTGTTTATGAATTATTTTTTTTATTTTATAAAACATAAACACCTTTTATTCAGATGAGGGTCATGGTCAATTGTTCCCTAGTAACAAAGGTTGTAGTGAATAACTACAGTAAGTACTACTTCATGTCCAGTTTTATTTAAATAATCAAACTCTAAATTTTGCTTTTGATGTTCCCTCTCATGTGCGTGTATTTACGCGTACAGCATTTACCTTCATCATTTTACAGTTCATGGTCCATCTCTAACTCCTGTAAAATCCATGTGTGGACCTCCTCCTTCATACATGGAATAAAAACTGCCCTCTGGAATTTTTGGTTTAAGAGAGCAGATAAGAAGTGAGGATTTACAAGTACTGATTTCGCTGAAACACAAAAATTCCAAATAATCATTTTGAAAAATGCCAGTGACTGCTACACTCAGTCCTTTGACTGATATTAACTTTTTGCCCCGTATTGAAAAAGACAACGTGACTCTCTTTGCAAAGCCTTCATTGTACTGAATTATACATCAATAGTATTATAACCAGTATTAGAAGACAACTGATAAGAAAGGGAAGAAAAAAACTCACCACACTATATTTTCAGCTTGCATGCTAACGAAAAAAAACAAAAACAAATAGTTATCCACTTTACCAAAGGTCTTTATGTGTGTCCTAAAAATACTGAATGCTCTTTTTTTTATCATTTAAAGTAGAAATGCCAAATCTATAGTACTTCTACAGTACCAAAAACATACAGTGCACTACTGCCATCATATAAATCAATGTTTCCCAAACTTTTTTTCACGGGACCCATATTTTAAAAGTAACAAACCTTTGCGACTCAAGTTAATAGACATTTTTCATAAACTGGTAAACATGATGAGAGAAGACCAAAAAAAAAACACTCTTGCGTCCCACCTGAAGTTTGTGATCCAGTCTTTGGGAGACAATGTTATAAATAGTTAGTTTAAAAATTAGTTTTTGTTTTTCTCTCTCTGATAATTGGTAAAATCACAAAAGTGTTGGGGGTTGCAGACCCTCAGGTTAGGAAGTCAAACAAGAACTCATTTCTTAGAGAGTTGGACGTTTGGGGAAATATCTGTACACAAAGAGAATACAATGAGACAATCAATACCGCTCACATGCTTGTATTTCAAGAGTGCCAGAAGCTGCTTGGCTTAGTCTCGCACGAAGACAGCCATCCTGGGTCTGTAACAGAATCTGCATTTTCTTCTCAGCGTCTGGCTGAGACATCAGACACTGCAGTGTGCATCCTGTATCAGTTAGTGTTGTTTTCCTTTAAAGTCATGAACACGCTCTTTCCATAACGTTATCCAATCAAACCTTAATCCCAGAGGTGATGGTGGATCTGAATAATTTTCACAACAGCCACATGGCTCGGCCTGATCTCCTCAGATTTGGAGGTACAAACACCAAATGTTTTGCTGATGCAGTAACATTTTCCAAATGTTTCTGCCCTTGTTGACATGTGGCCCTCCACAAGAACATCCTTTTCTTTCTTTTTTTTTATATCTAATTCTTTATGTTCCAGACAAGTACAACCATTGTCACTGTGGGTTCCAGCGATCCCCCTGTGAATACAAAGACCTTGGCTGCCACTATTGAAATCCTGACTATTCACTGAATAGGAAGCACTTGTCCTTACATTGCATTGTCTACTGCAGTAATGGTCACATCAGTCCCCATCTGGTGTCGATCATTTAGATTCAGGGCAGGTCCTGTCCCAGCAGAATCATCCGATTAGGCCCCCTCATCGATTGGTGTTGGCTCGTCATGGCTTAGTCAACCCAAGGTGTCTCTTCTATGACATGCTGTCTCCCTGTGATTTAGTTTGCCAATGCTCTAAGTGCATTGAGTGTGACAATAAAATCTTTAATCTAATATGCATCCTAAGGAGGGAGGAGATGGAGAATAAAGAGTGAGCGAGGGAGCGAGCAAGGTGGGAGGGGGAGGTTGTGTCAGGTTTATGAACACACGGGATGCTTTATTTGGATTTTCCATTTGATGTCTGTTTTTTTTAATTATTTCCACAGACAAATGGGTCGTTTGAACGTGCACAGCTTAGCACTCACAGATGTTTCAACCTGTTCCCCCAGCTATCAGATTCCACCTTAAAACACTTATGGTGTCTTTTTCAGCTCCCCGCGGTAAAATCTGCCTCCTCTTCCATAAAGGAGAATTATGATTTAATATTTTCTCAAATAGCCACGAAAAAAGTCTCATCTGCGCTCGGAAAGAAGTGGAATCCAATTTTCTGCTCAGATGTAGCCACAACCTAATCAGCATTTTCAGTTTGGAGCATACGACAGTGTAAATGGGGTTACAGGGCGTGGCGCGTGCACGCTACTCCTACTTATTCTAACTGACAGGAAAACCAGCGCCTGGCATTGTGAGGGAGCGTCACATTTATGAAGGTGTGAGCTGTATGTCAATGAGATTTCTGAACAGACCACCCTGATCTCTAAGACGGCTTGATCTACTGTATCCCACCGCTGCCGCTCCACATCACTGTAAACAGGCATACCATTAAGGGAATGCTGCATCTTGTAAAAAGGAGTGGGGACACTTTATAGAAATTTTAAAATGAGGGGAGCTTTAATAGGTGTCACAAGAGCAGAATTGATATTACCTTTTTATGGTTTATGGTATTAAAAGCACTCATAATACCTGTACGGAGCTATTTGTCTGTGCTTATTTTTATATGTTTTAATAAAAGGATGTAACATATATATCACTGACCTCCAATGGATGTAACAAACCCTCAGAAGAAGATGATAAAGATAGTGGTTTTGATTGAACTTTTACCAGACCATTTGTTATGTACAGGCATTGTGGAAGCAAGCAGGACCCAACTGCAGCACTGGGAGACTCTTTTAGGTGCAGCAGGTTTATTTGTCAAGTGCCCAAAATATCAAAAACTCAAAGGAACAAAGCGTCACTTAATGGAATGGACTTCAATACATGAGACGTCTCCAAGACATGAACAGACTGACCAGTACACAATACATGAACACTGAACAATGATCCCACAAGGACAGAGTGAGGGAGAGAGGTGTATATACCCAGGACTCCAGGTGACACCAGTGAGACTGATGACAGAGACACAGGGGAGAGAGATGATATGAACTCCACCCAGCAGACACAGGAAGGGGAAACACAGACAGCCCTAATACAATTCAGAAACACAATGGAAGTCAGTGAGAGTCAGGACACAAAATAATTTTTGACCAGTACTGATTTCTGCAACACCATCCTGTTAGACAAAAAGCATCGTTTGACCAAAGGGTGACAGGAGTGACTTCCTCTTTAATTAGCAGGTGAACTGTTTATGTGCTTGGAAAATGAGGTTTGTCCACCAGAGCCCTGGTCTTTTCATGTGAGGTTTACCACTCTGTGCTGTGGGTTTCAATGTGCCTCCGTAACTTTTCAACCCAGTAATGCTGCTCAACACAATAGAATAACATCAATAGTGGCGCTCATGCTACTTCTGACTGTTGTGGAGATGCTAACTAGGCTACTTGGTGTGCTACAGTTAGCCATCTCTGTCTTTTCCTGTTTATCGAACCAAGCTGCCTCACTGAGAGCGTCAGTAAACTGAAGTACATCAACAGAACAGAATAAATTCTAGAACAATAACATTCGACTGGCGCCCCCTGTATTAACAGCTGACATGTGGCAGCATTTCAGCTTCTATGAAGTAGTACAGGACATATACTTGAGAAACAAAACCAACATGTGCTCCCACATTCCTTATTCTTACACAGAACAATAGCACAAGTGAACAGTAACACAAACCATGTCAGAGTTTCCACACAACTGCTGTGTCGTAGTGTCGCAAAGTTGGTTAAGACCTTTACTGCTAAATATATGCTGCTTTTTTGCACAACAACCTGTCCGCTCCTCTCACATCCAGTCCAGATGTGTTTGCCCTTTTATGCAGTATCACAACTGGATGTGACATGTGCTTTTTCTTTGACTTATTGTCTAAGACTATTTTTTATTTATAAAGAAATTTCATTTTAGACACTTTGTGGCTTTGAACTAACTTGATTTAACTCACTGATCCTAGTGTTTTTCTGAAGAATCCCACGTCATCTAAGAGATACTCGGGAGATTTATGACCGTGTTTATTCAGAAACAAAACATGTGGAAGTGACATAAGTGTGCTTGTCTTTTTGTAATGTTTTTTTAAACAGGGGATGTTAAATATACTTATATATTTTTTAATCAATTTATCTGTTGGTGTAATTCATGGTTACTCTAATTTGACCTTAGGTGTGTGTTATTTACGATGGCCCTGTGATGAACTGGTCAAGATGTAGCCCGTCCCACATTTTAGCTGGAATTGGTTTCTCTACTACATGTGAATCTAAAAAGAATAATGTGATGAAAAAAAAAAAGAATGAATCACTGATTCTATGTCAAAAAAACAAACAAAAAACCCATTAGTATCTAAAGACAGGTACTTGCTAAATATTCCACTTCTGTATGGTACATAAATGTTAATAATTTTTCTACAGGGATCCAAGAATTCGAATGTTTCCGCCTACACTGCTCTGTGTTTTATGTCCATAATTGCTGCTGTAAATGTGAACCTGCCATACTGACACCAGAAAGACTGAGACATGTCTCTTTAATGAGCCAGTGTTGTGATGTGGACTGTAATTGTCTTACTGGCAAAAGACCAATGAGGACACGAAGAAGCTCTCACCCTGCTGTGACCCTGCTGTGTGGGTATACAGTATGTGACAGGAGAGAGAAATTTGTGAGCCTGAGGCCAGACACTCGTCACTTTGGCCGCAGTGACTCCCTAAATTGTAGCCCTTGATGAAAGCATTTATGCATCAAAAAGGCATTCCTAGAATTATGTCAAAAATTAAACCAGACAATGAAACGTCAAGGGAAATGAACATACACCAGATTAAAAAAAAAAAAGTGCATCCCTCTAATGGACATCCAGTCCATGTAAATCCAAGTGATTTGATCACTGGCTCTTGTTGATATTTGTTTTCTTTTCACTGATCTATCAAACAGAAACACAAACTGAGCCTTTTGGAAATGGGGTTCACGTCATTTCTGCAGCCCTCTGCTGGTACACGTGGACGAGAGGCGAGAGAGAAAATAGGCTGCCACGAGAAGTAATCAACGCAGCCCACTATGACAGTGACAGCAGGTTAAGAAGGCAATGGCGAGGGACAGCTCTGTTTCTACGCCCAGGAAAATGAAAGCAGCTGGGGGTATATACGCTCTGTGGCACTCGTCAGGTAAATATGCTTGTTATCAAGTGTGTTTGTCTGTGACAGAGAGAGAGAGAGAGAGAGAGAGAGAGGGAGAGAAAAGGGGGGAGCGGGGTGAAATAGGCCACAGCAGGAGAGGAATGCAGTTATGGCTGTAAAGTGGGTGTGAAAACAACCATGTTCACTGACCTCCAGGCGGACCTCTCCACCCCGCTCTGCTGGTAGCTGATAGTGTCCTTTATGTATGTTGTGTATTTGGAAATACAACTTGAGAAAATATGTTTATGCTTTAAAGTGTGTGTGTGTGTGTGTGTGTTTGTTTGATCATGGCAGAAGTATGATGATAGCTGTGAGTGAATGTTTCTCAGTTCACTCCAGTCCTACAGAAGAGGTCAAGAGGATTATCTTAAAATATTAGCTGCACCCTCACCCTTTCAGCCCCTCTGTCCTCCCTGCCTCCCTTTTCTCCTCCCCCCGTATCCTTAGAGCAAACAGCAAAGAGTTAGCCACACGATTGGCTGTTCCTTTCCTTCCTTATTGACTTTTTCTGTTATAATAGTCAGTGCCTTGGCTTCACTCACTTATTACCAAAAAGCAAAGACCATATGTTAACTCTTTAAAATAAATTAGCCTTTTGGGTTTAAAGTTGATTATATTTTACTGCTAAGATAAATCTCAATTACAAATCCAGCTTCTAGAAGAGTTGGTACAGATACAGATTGTAAAAGTGCTATAAAAACCTAAATATTTAATTTAGTATTAAACTTTAAATGTTTTATTTTGAGGCCAGAAGGTCAATAACATCAGCCATATTAAAATGCTTTATTTCATTCTTGGCCTCTAAAAACCAAGGTTTTCTTCTGACTTTTTTTGAAATTTTCACAATAACATTAACTGTGGATGGCAACAGATGTAAAAATCTTCAACGTTAAGGACAACTTTTTTTTTACACAGACAATGCTCTTGCACAGTTCAGCAAAAGTTGACAAGCTCTGGCGCACACTTGCTTCCTTTGATGGATGCTCTTTTTTTTACCATGCAGCTTTAAGATTTATTATAAATCGTCAGTTGTTTTAACATCGTACGCTAGCACCTGCAGACTAAAGCATTGACATGATAATGGGTTCTCTTCGTTCGTCTAACTTTGAACTTTCATCTGACTCATACAGTCTTTGTTCTTGTAACTCCTTTACTTTGTCAGAGCCAAAGGTCCAGACTGAACGAAGGGGAAAGGTCATTCAAATAAGCTACTCCATTTGACTGGAACAATTTTCAAAAAGTAAAAATCAAGGCTCTCGTCTCTTTGGAAGCTTTCAAAAGAACTCTTGGAAACAGAATCTTCTGGCTCTAGATGTTTGGCCAAATTTGATTTTTGTACTCTGAACTGATTATGATGGAAACTAGTGATTTGTATTTTTAAGATCTTTGGTCTGTGTGAATGTCATGTGTTGCTGTCTGCCTTATCCCCGTTTCAAAAAAGATTCTAATCCCAAGAAGTTGTTTTTCTCCAAGTTAAATAAATATGTATTAAAATACTCAAATCCATAAACATTTAACCTTTTGACCTTTCACTATGATGTATGAATTTCCTTTGACATATTGCTCAAGTTGTGTCTCACTTTTTGGAGTGTGGCTCAGGCAAAACTTTAATTAGGGTAACATTTATTTATATTTAGACAAACAGGTGACTTTTTAAAGCTCAATGATGCAATATATAAAAATGTGCTAACTGAGAATTGTATATATTAAAATATGCATTATTCTAAACATCAAAATTATCAAAAATATATGGTAAATATATGAAAAAAATAAATAAAAAATATATGGTAAACATTTGAAAAAATATATGGTAAATATATGAAAGGACATTTTAATAACAGTTTAAAAAAAACACATAGTTTTCAATCTCACAGCTGTTTTTTGTTGTTATAAAAGGACAAAAACTGTTTTCCACTTCTTCTGTGTTACGTGGCCTTTAGCGAAATTTAAGTTAACACATTTTAAAAAACTATTTGTCATATTTAATCTATTCCTCTTTCTCACACACGTGTGCATGTGGACTCAATCTGGAGCCAGCCAGACGTATCCACATGACCTTATGTTCCAGTTGCTGTATTTTCGTTAAGGATCTCCCACCTGAATTTAAGGCCTGCTGCTCATTTTCTAAAGTTTCATAAACTCTCCTTGTGAGCTCTTGTCTGATTTAAGGCGACGACAGACGCGGCTCCCCCGGTGAACTCGAACTTGGATCTGTCCTCGGCTGAGTCAGCTGTCCCGCTTGTTTGCAACTGCGGGGCGGCTGGGCGCTGGAGCTTCGGCTCGCAACCCATGAACAGTCCGCCCTCTGTGTGAGAAAGGGTGCAGTGTTCCACCATCCACAAGCAGCAGCCTGCATGGCCACCATCTATCCATCCATCAGCGCTGCGCTTTTACGCAAGCGGCTGTGGAGCATCACGGCTCACCCTCCCTCCTCGAGGCTGTGAGGCGATGCAATACGATTTAAATGTTACATTTTTAGAATGTTAACAATTAGAAAGTGCGTCGAAATGTTTAATTACAATTCACCTTTTTTTGTCAATGAAAAACAAAAACAAAACAGGTATGGATTTATTTGGACGGACCGTATGTCGATAAATGGCACCGTGCGCTCTAATCACTCGGATCCGACTGTGGATAAAAATCGGTCCCTGCCCGGTGCAAACCTCACCCCGTGCTCGTCCCTTTCCAACTCTACCTCTCGGTAATTGAATTAGCTTGGTTTTGGGCGGGGGGGAGGGGTCGGCTTTGTTCGAGCGACGCCCATTCAAATAATTTCAAACCAATGGGACTATCCCCCGCTCCTCCGTAACCAAACCCACTCTCTCTCAGTCGGTCGGCGCCCGGAGCTGCCTGCCTGCCACTGCCCTCACCTTCCTGTGCGTCCCGGCGTTTTAAAACCCCAAACCCCGCACTGAGGAAGACTACACACTACGCACATGTGAGATTTTTTTTTTTCCTTGCTGCGCGTCGCACGATGGTTTATATATGAGGAGGAGACTTTGGGATGCGGACAAACGCAAGTGTCTCAGCGGAGAGAAGCGCATGAGAGAGCAAGCGTTCACGCACACTGGGCTGTCTGTCTCCTTCCACACATAGAAGGACTCCTCCCCACCTCGACTGTGACACCCCCGGTAAATCGCTGAGAAAGGATAACATTCTTTTTCCCCCCCTATTATTCCACGTGAAGGCTGAGAGTGAGGCTGCCTACCCCTGCCACTGACTGTCTGATTGTATGGCTTTGAAAAGTTGCCTGGAGAACATGAACATCTGACGTGCGCCACACGGCGTCACTGGACACATTGGGCCTCTCTCACCCTCGCTCATTCCTCCACCACATCTTTGGACCGCTTCACCTCCTGCGCTTTGGCTCTGGAGCGAGAAGAAGTGATCGTCACTTGTCATTCGTCCTGACTGAGGCTACACCAGTGGCCGCGCCACAGACGACTCTGCCTGTTGTGCTGCCCCTTCATATGCGCTCCGATCTCTCTGCCGGCGCAGTAGAGAATATTTATTTTCCTTCTCATCACCACGAATGTGTCCGGGCAGACATCCTGCATGAAATAAAGCCCATGTTTCAGCCAGATCCTGCGGCTTCTCGAGCTGTCCGTCACCGTAAACAAGTGTCATCTCCAGCCTCCCTTTGAATGGTCACGTTTTTGCTGCCATTCTCGTGGTGAATAATTCCGTGCGCATTTTTTTCTTTTAACATTGTTTTAATATTCTGCAGCGCTTACAAACAGCACCAGCAACACAACCCACATGTGAACCAGACTCTTCACCTGTCCCGGTGAAAGCGCTCGCACAACTCGACTGCACTGAACCACGATACCCAGGAGGAATACGTGCCGAAGTTTTACCGTAGTGATGTCGCATGTGGAAATGGTCCTTTTTCTCTGCCTGGTGGTGTTGATGTGTGTTTTCAGCCAGGAGCCCAGCTCCAAAGTGGTGGCAGACCGCTACGCCGTCTTCTGGAACCGGACCAACACCAAGTAAGTGACCGTGCAGCGGACAGGTTTACGGCGCAGAGCCCGCGATGCTCCGTCTCCGCCTCGCCTGGCGTGCGTTACGCGGGGTTTGCTGGAGCAGAGCAGTGTTTATTCCCTGCAGTGAAGGCATGGTGCCAGTAACTGTATGTAAGGGCTTTAGCTGTGGGTCAATTACAAGAGTAAAGAACTAATCTGTCATTTTTCAGTTACGCGGTGGCTCATGAACGTCGCTCGTTTTCAGGAAACAAAAAATAAAATCGTGCGTAATAGACTATAAGAGTAGTATCTATCCGCCCTGGTGTTGGACCTCTTTCCGAAAATTAAAAAAAAAACAACAACAACAACAAAAAAAAAACTTTTTTTTTTAAAATTTAAACATATAACGTTAACTTACTCAAATGAAGCGCATATTTAAACGACTTTAAGAGCCATCTGGTTTAATGTTCTGTTCCACCGCCCGGCGGACTCTCAGCTCTACACCCACCGGACCCGTTAACACCGGCATCAAACTAATGTCAACTTGGCTAAACTGTAAACAAGTCCGCTTTAGCACAAATCCACAAAGCCCACTTTATGTAGTCCACTTACTCACAGCACTGTAGACACGGTACCTTCACGTGAAAAACTTTACTTGTTGGCACAAGTACTGGCCCAGCGTCTGAAACTGTGCTCAGAAACTTAGTTTTATTCTATCATCTGTGGTTTTATTGTGAAAAGGGACTATAATGTAATTTATTCACACGTGTAACAGAGCTCATGAGCACAATTTAAGTTAAATATCTTAACTCTGTTCACTGGAAAAAAAGTAGGATCTAGTCATTGTAAAAGAAAGTAAATATAAATATATAAATACAAGTGTTTCTGAATTTAAAGTAATAAAAAGAATCAGCCGGTAGTCAACAAAAATTACATTTTAAATAGAAAATTCACTTTACATTGACAAATGCACCTTAAGAGAGTAATAGAGTACTCTTGTGTTCGGCATAAAAATGCCAACGTTTTATTTAACATCAAAATACGCTGTAGTGAAGTTAAAATAATCCATTGTTACTATAGGAAACAACACAGTTTAATTTATTTGTCAAACTAAAACCCACAGAACTCAACTAGAACACATGATCACGGCAAGGTATTTTGTAAAAACCTTAAAAAAGTGGTGTTGGAGTAGGAGTGGTATGAAAATGTGGAAATAGTCCTTTAAAAAGTTTAAGGAAAGGTTCACTTTTGTGTTGCACAATTTCTCTGAAGGTTGAATTTATAAGGTTAAAAGCTTAGAACACATATTTAGGTACATTATTTTGTACTTTAACTTAAAATTAAAAATGATGAGCGAACATGTTGACTGCCTTTGTTGGACTTAAATATACATTGAAAATGTTATAGTCTTGACATATTGTGGATCTAATAGGTAGATGAACTCGGCTGGCAGTAGCAGAGCCAAGGTTTTTTCTGTGCTGTTGACTCAGGCAGACCAAACCGAAGGACTTTAGCAAAGTTAAAATTGAACTTTCTCGAATGTTTTCCAGTCTTGATTCAAGTCCGTCTCTGCCGTGACAGATCTGAGTTGCTCAGTGTTCACGTTTGTCCGAGCAGCACTTCCGTCCAAGAAGTCCCGTACAGAGTCCAACTGTTGACTGCCTTGTGTCCAGCTTATTAAGTCCAAACGCTGCTGGTGCAGTTTACAAGGAGCTTTCACTCAGATGCCAAGAGCACTTAGTTTTTTTGTTGAGTAAAATCCTCACTTTGTGAACCGAGCCATTAACGTAACATGCTGAATTTGTTGTACAATTATTTAGATTCAGCTTGAAGTTTGGAAAAACATGATTTATTGCTCTCAGCGATTAGTGGTCACGGGGTAGAAAGGCAGGGCCGACTGTGTGCTCCCTGCTAGCGTCAGGGCCGGTCTCGCAGGGTGCTGAGATTCTCGGCTTGATACACCATGGAGCGTGACTGCTGTGGTTGTGGTGTCTCCTCCAACTAAGGCTGGCTGTTTATTTATGGGGTGCTTTCTTCACGACAGGAAAACACAATTTGGAGTTAAATCTTGATTTCTGTCACTGATAGACCTGCTTTAATTAGACTGTACTTTGTTTTGACAAAAAAAAGTTTGGACTTGACCTGCTGCTGAGTTAAATGTGATATGTTCCAGATGTGCTGACAAGTTTTCCTAGTTTCACTGGAGAAAAAAAAAAGAAAAAGAAAAAAAAAACACCCTAAAAAACAGTGCAGTCAGGGAATAGAAAGTCATTTCAAGAAATAACTTGCTAATCCATGAGCTGACACTCGGACATTGACAGACACAGGGCGGGAGGAATCACAAACTCTGTGCTGCCTTCGGTGTCACTGGCAAAACGTAAGGAATAGACAGTGTTTCTGCTGCCTCGTCTGTTTCCTTACACTCTGACTTGCCCGAGGAGAGGAAACAGGTTTTCACAGAGGCTGTTATGCGGCTAACAGCAGTCAGTCCTTTCTACTTATCCTAAACACACTTTGTTTGACTCTCACCCCTACAGGGCTGAGGCAGTAAGCCAGAGAGGTAACAAACAGGTGGAGGTGAGGCTGAGACAGAGGCAGCGAAGTCAGATGTGTCTATTGATGACTCACCTAATAAATATTGAGCCTCTTTCCTCCTGCATTACAGTAGAAAGGTGCCGTGACGCGGCTGTAACTCAACGTCGGCACGTCTGCTTTTGTTGTGAGAAGATCTCAGGAGTGAACGGCTGCTCCAGTTAATGCCTCACACACACTGACGGCCACATAGTCCCACACGATACCAGGCAAAAAGGCACGTTACGTTGTAAAGTACAAAAAGTTAGATGGTAGCTTAAAGGATGACTAAAGGATTTCTTTTTCACTTTCTTTCTTTCTTTCTTTATTTCCCCATCCGTCTCTCTCAAAATTCAGAAAAGCTATTTTAATTTTATTTTTTTTACCATCCTCGCAAATAGCCATTTGTTGCCACACTGTATATAAAATATCCGCTTTTACAAATTTGAAATAATAAAAAAAGCTGGTTCTTGAAAAAAGAGAAAGAGAACAATCAAAACATTTCCAGAAAAAGTCCAAAAGTGAAAGTCAACTTAAGTTTTTTCTCTTTTTTGATTTTTTTTTTTTTAAATTATTGGAAACCACTCACTGACTGTTCACGGATTCTCACTTTTTTTTTTAATTCATTTTTTGATATATTAACTTCAAAGTTTTTGTTTGTCAGAGTTTATTCTTTATAGATGTTTTATATATTTAGTCTTTAACTTGATGTGATATCGAAAAGTATTTAAAAGTAAAAGATTAGTACACACCACACTTATATTTTTTGGATCAGACAGACGACTTGGTTTTTTGGGTTAAATAGTTTACAATTGGATTTTCTGCTTTTTTGAAAATATTTAGAAAGATAACAAAGTAAGGATTTTCCATAATAGACAGTGAATTTTTTTTTAAATCAGCGCTGGAAATTGAAACAAACAAAAAAAAAACAATTATTTGAATTACTTCCATGGATAAATTAGTTTTTTTTATAGTAATGTTCTGGACGTCACATTGGTCGTGTTGTGTTTGATCTGAGAATGGCTGAAGGTCATTTCCTTTTATGCTTTCTTCACCGTCTCCTTCAAGCTTCCTAGCCTTGGGTTTTATTGTGCCGGCTCATTTCTCCCTCCTTGCTCTTGTTCATCAAACGTTCATTTTTAATGGCCCATTTCTAAAAATGTGAAAGAGCTTCAAGTATGTCTGTTGAAAATTCCTCTAACTGAGTGGATACTGATGGTCGTCAATCCCTCAGGATTCTTTGCTCTGCCGTCGTGATCCTTTTGGTGTTTGACCCTTTTGGTGTTTGTATATATTTATTCTAATAAGGAGACAGAGTTGCTCTGATGATATCTCAGCTGTAATGCTGGATAGAGAGGGAGAGAGGGAGTGACTTTTCCTCCTCTCCTTTCTCCTTTCTAATGCCTCACCTTTGTCTGCTCTCCATATCATATCTCTCACTTCTTTCTTTCTTTCTTTTTCACTCTCTACTCGTCCCGACTCAAGCTCAGAAAACTATTTCATATTTTTCGCGACACAGTTGATGGTTTTGAGAGAGACACCCAGAGGTCAGACCTTCTCTTGCAGCAGACGAGGAAAAGGTGACACACGTAAAAAAGGGAGAACAAAGCAGAACGTTGGTCTGTGAATGCCTCCTTCCTTCATGTGGTTATATATTATCAACTCACACAGTTAGTATCTTGGTGACCATGACGACTGCCTAAAGTCATATTTACATCGCTGCTTCAATAACAACAAACAACAAACAGCTGGGGTGTTGTGTGTTACTTTCACTGTTTTCACTAGACCAACCATAATAGTTGTCACGGCATCAAAGACAATGATGTTTTGTTGCAGTTTAGTCTCATGTGTGCTTTGTGCTTGGACATGTGTGTGTTTTAATGTGTGTCAAAGTACGCAAAAGTACCAAATGAGCTATGAGGTCATACAGGGCCTGTTTCCTTTCCCTCAGACTCTTATACCAAAATAATTACATCTTTCTCCAGTGGACTTCTCATTATCTGTCACAGACCAGTGGGACAAGTATATAAACTGTCATGCTGTGTGACAAACGCAGGCCCTACACCAACACATTCAACATCAGAGGTGGACTCGGTCCAGACACCGAGCTGACAGCGGCCGATGCTAAAGCAGCACGTTTGAATTTAAAGAATTTTGAAAACGTATAATTTTTAAATGAGAATTAACTCTTGTCTCGTCAAGTGGGGAGTAATTCCATGCTGCTCTGACTGTATCACTTTCAGACCCGCTCGCTCAGAGCTGGCTTTGACTCCCTCCCCTGCTTCGTGTCTCTCATTTTCTCTCTCCCCTCGCCGTGTCTGTGGGCTGATTAGTTCTCGTTAATGACCCTGTGCTCTGTCGTTCTTTCATGCCCGCGGCAGTAGAAATTACAAGCAGCAGCCAAGGTGCAGGGACAGTGAGTGGAGCGGACACACAGGCATGGAAATTAAACACGCAACCTGATGGCTGATCCAGAGAAGTGCAGTGTGATTCTTTCACTCTGTTTAAATGACACTTGGTGTTTTTTTGTCACCAGACCTGTAAATGCACTTTTCATTTAAATTAGATTTTTTTTCCTACTAACTAGAAAATGAGCCCAGCAGGCAGCAGTCAATGCTCAGTCAATGTGCTTGGCAGAGCAGCTGTTGTTCAGTGTACGTTGGGAGAGGGGGAGGACTCTTGGCCGTGACCCTGGTGGAGGTGCTATGTGGCGAACAGAAGCGACCCTGTCGCCACGGGTGTAACAATAGATATGTTCATTGTTAAGTAAGTGGAATAAAGAAAGCACTAAATAATAATTTATAATGATATTCACATTTGTAACATTTTTATTTTTTATTTTTATTTATTCCTATTGAAAAATATACAATTATTCAACCTAAATTTTTTTTTATTCAAAAAAATGCTTTGTTTAAATATATTTTTTTTTATTCTTTTTTTTTCAAGTGACACTATTGTTTTTTCTAGACCATTCAAAATAATATATTTTTAAACTATTTTATTATTTATAATTATTTTCAGGATTTCAAATAATCACAACATATTGTCAAAATAATTTTTTATGTTGTTTTTAACCACATTTTCAAATACGTCACACATTACCAGCGTTTGAAGTGTTTTTTAAAAAAAACACATTAGCTTGTCTGGCGTATATATGATCCTGGTACACCTACAGAAATCGCCAATATTGAATAACACTCTCTTTCTCCCTGACCGGGAGAACCCAAATCCTGATGTCTGGGTTTTTGTTTTCCGAGTCCAAGGTCAGATGGCGTGCTGAAATGCTGCTATCAGCTGAGCGATCTGTCTTTTAGTCCTCATTCAGTCTGTGGCTTTCAGGGGAGCTCTCCGTACAGCTCTACTTAGAAACAATAAAGTATTAACTAGCTTACGCAATACCCACATGAGCGAAGCTTGTTGCTAGTCTCATACGCCACCGTGAGAATGATAAAAATAATTTTTCCTTACTTGTTTGCTTTCCTGTGAGATGCCTGTGTTTATTCTGGGGCAGTTCTTTTCCTTTCATTGACCTGACTGTCTGACCGCCTTAGTTTTGCAAGTTGTGGAAAGTTTTTTTTTCTCTTTCTCCTCTCAAACTGTTTCTAGATTATGCCCTAATGTTACTTTTGTGCCGCCAAAGAGCAGCTGTGGGTCCACAGTTGCATTTTTTCAGTGATCACCCGAGTAGATTTGTGGTTTGGATGAATGTAGTTGACTGAGGAAAGAGAGGAAAAAAAAATCAGTTCTCAGGTTTGTTTGATTTTCATTACAGAAGAGCATGTTTTGTTAAGACCCCAACCACCCCCACAGAAGTGACAAGCAGGAATACAGTGTTGCTTCAGATTTAATAAGGTAGAAAGTAGCAGTTGGATATTACAGACCCTCTTTCGTGGCGGAAAATGGCGCCATCATATCCGTTCTCAGCTTCTTGCTCTCGTCTGTAAAATGGAGGCTGAGGCGCAGCTGTTACTGTAGTAACGCTTGGTTGATCTACCGCCCCTGGCCAGAGAGGGGCGCTAGACAGAGGGGTCTGATACCCTCCTGTGCCCCGTGCTCTCAGGCTACATTAACAGTTGTACAGATGGAGAGCTGGATTTTTAAACCCTCTCTGCTTTGGTTGAGTTGACCTCGTTAAACTCATTTACTGTCAAAGTCACATTGGTTTTACAGGAACCACACAGATGCATGTGAGCGCCAAGACTACCGATGGCTTCAGATTTTTTTTTCTTTCTCTCATATTCGGTCACTGTTCACAATTGGACTGGAAAATGTGGCAGGAACGATTGAAAGAGTTTTTTTTTTCCAGACACATTTTCAGATCATTTCTTTCATGGTCGGCTGGCTCCGGACCTTACGCTGCCTTTTCCTTGTTTAACTTGGGGGTTGGGGTGGAGGAGATGGGTGGAGGTGTGGGCGGGTGTCAGGATGTTTTTCTAGCTGGGGAGAATAGAATCCCAGAAGAGAAGACATCGGCAAATCATGCATAAAAAGCTAATTGATAGGTTACAACCTTCTAATTGACTCTGGAGGTAAAGATACTGTATTCCTTTTGAATTGAAAATAATGTGATATAAAAGTAATAAATTGCTTCTTTTAGTCAGAGGTTATGTTATCGCCTGCTCACCTGCTGTGTAATTAATTTTCTTATCTGATATTTTCATTGGGACTTTTTATTGAATTGAATATTAAATAAATCATCTTTTTTTAAAACATTTTTCGTTGAATATAAGCGATTTCACCATTTCACTCGTTTCACTGTTTCCTACTGTTCTGACCAGATCTAATCTAAGAGTAATTTAGCTGCATCATCCTCACTGAATTTACTATAGAGGACAGAAATACTCGCAGCTCATACCCCCTCCCCTCCTGCCGCACCCCACCCCTACAAATACTGGGCCATGAGACTGAAAGGCGGCCATTGTTCTGTCCTCTGTCCACTCCATGGCCAAGACTGAAAGTAATGCATGCACTTTAAATGCAGGCAGAAGAGACGGTAGGGCAAAGGAGAGGAGAGAGGACGGTGTACATGGTGAGAGGAAAAGGGAGAACACATAGCTGAAGTCGTAGTACGCTTTCAGGCCGAGGGAAGGGAGCAGAGCGGGAGTACAATGTGAGCAGCAGACACAAGTGGAGAGGCATGTAGTGGCTGGGGGTGACACTGTGTGCAGGGGAAGAGCTGGCACTCTCTCTTACTTCCAACTGGCCTTACCTATCCTCTCTCACCCGCCTCCTTCCACCCCATCACACTCCTCAGCCCTCTGCCCCTCTCTTCTGTCCTTGCCAAAGTTTAAAGATGCATGGCTCTCTGTCGACAGTGATCTCAGATGCTTGGTTAGTTCTGGACCTCTGGGGACAGACTCTAGGTGTTCAGCCTGCAGAGGTGTTGTCTGGGTCTAGTGACACTGTGGCTATTTTGGACAGGGTTCTGGATCAGGGTCGCTCAGGTGTAGACACCTCTCCTGGTTGGCAGTAGATGCTCAGAGAGGTAAAAAGTGACATCCTGGTCTTAACTGCTGAGACCCGTTGCACGTTGTGCCCTTGAAGGTGAATTTTCCACTTAAATGCACGTGTCACAGTGTGAACACCAGAATGTGTGTGTAATGTAGCGGCTTAATGGAGAGTTCCATTCCAAATTGCTGCATATCTGCCCTGAGGGCAAATTGCAAATTCAACCTTCTGAGGTAGAGTTGTAACATCACATATTTTTGTTTTGTTCACTGTAGTAATATATTTGTTGCAAAATTATATTATGTCTTAATTTTACTACAAAATAAATGAAACATTTAATTTTTTTTAAACCTTTATTTTATTTTAGCTCTGCTCTGGCGTTAGTGTTGTAAAATCCAGTCCGGTAAAGTGTAAATAAACAAATTCATCATACTGTAAATTAAAATGTCCAATTTGAACATAAATTAACTTGGACATGAGAGACTACTACTTTGGTGAGAAAATCTATTTTCAGAGTAGGTTTCTTAATCCTGCTCTTTTATTAGACAACAGATGTTGGTTTGATCTGAGCTTCTGTGAGAAATCTGTAACTAAGTTAAAAAAAGTCTTAAAACAAAGTCAAAGCTTTCGTTTGGCATCGGCCCAGCTCTTACGTTTTTTCACGGTCTGCCATGTTCACGCACCTACGTTTGGCACATCCATGTGGGGGCCGGCATCTGGTGTGTATCTGAGCAGTCACTGGTGTGCATGTGTGAACTGTGTGTGTGTGTGCGCGTGACGTTATCCTGAGTCGACCTCTGCTGTAACGAAGCAGAACAATCGTCCACCACAGCAGAGTTCCTGAGCCAGTTCCCTCAGCCGGCTCCTCTGTGAACTGCCTGTAGTTTTCCCACTTTGTGGAGTTGTTTTGCATGTTTCCCTTCATTTATGTTTGCGGCTGTTATTCCAGTGTTTTTTCCCCCTGAAGGAAAAAAAAAAACTTGATCCACAGAATGTGTGATAAATGCCATCTTCACCCTCTCCTCTCATTTCATCAAAGCACAGCTTTGACTGGTTTGGCTCTCTCTGAACATTATCCCACCAAAAACCATGCCCTGAAGAATGTGGGCTGACAAAGTCTGACACACACAAAATCACACACACACACACACACACACACTGCATTCGTTTTTGGAGGACAGTTCATTATTTCCTCAGAGTTTCAAGTTGCAGGAGATGTGGCATCTATTCTGCTTATTTATTTTCGTTTCTCTAAATCTGCGAGCAGGGAGCTTTGGAGTGTAGCAGCCTTTGAACCAAGGACTATCCCATGACTGCAGCCCTGAGTATTAACCCAGAACCACTGAGAGGCTTAAAAAGCCATCAGCTCATTGTCCAGAGACACAAAAAACCCCTTCCTCTAAAATCTTCCCCCATC
>NC_024328.1:6485027-6515778 GCF_000523025.1 Cynoglossus semilaevis | reverse complement strand
TCCCCTCCTTCTCTTCCTTAAGAATGCCTTGAGCCGGCCTCTGCTGGCATTCATATTAATCAGTTTTAAGGGTCTAATGAGATAAGTGAGACTTAAGGGGAGTCCCCAATGTGGCCTAAGCCCTGTGGATAAACAGAGGTGATGAGTGCTGCCCACGGCTACGTCCACAGGGGTGTGTGTTTTTTCAGCAACATTATGCATTCAGAAGTTTTTAAAGCCCTAATCTGGTGAAGACCAAAACATCACTAACCCAAATTTAAGAGATGACCGGGGGTTTGATGTGGGTCTTTGGTTCCGAGGGGTTAATAGTTTGTCAGAGTAACAAATGAATTTGTGGAATGTGACCAGCATCGGATCTTTGTTTTGATAATGCCCCATCTTCATCCTAATCACCTAGACCCACTCCTGCCCTCTGCCACTGATCCTGCCAAGTATCTGTAGAAGAAAAGGCAGTTTTCTTTCCCATCTTTAGCTCTTTTGCACTGTGTTGTCCTCTCTTCACCTTTTCTGTCCCTGCACCTTTCTTCTCCCCCGAGACGTGGACTGTAATGTTATTGTTTGTGGATGGAAGAGGCCGAGGAGGCCGAGGTGACTCAGCAGGCTGCCCGTCAGTAATGGGCTCAGTGTTGAAGCTGCAGCATTTCATACCAACCATCTATTCCCTCTTTGTTTCCCGGGAACTCTTGACTAGGTTTAGGTATTTTCTTCACAAAGTTCGCCATAATATTAAATAACACATTTTAACCCTTAAAAGTTATGATAAAAATGCAACTGTGAGAGTTACGCAAAAGTCTATAACCTCTGTAAAAAAAAATAAAGAATGTGTATTTCTCCCCAATGCATAACCATTCTTTAACTGAATATCATTTCTTTCCGTTGTTATTTTTGTGGCATTTTTTTTTTTTTGCTTTTGTGAATGAGGGATTTGGTCCTTACAATGTGAATTACTGGAGTGGATGTTGAGGTGGGCCAATTTCTTCAGACTTCACTTTCACCTGCTGTTCTTTTCCGCCGGTCGGCAGGACTCCACGGCCGGAGACATTCCAGCCAGGATTAGAGCATGCATGACAAATGGAAGTCCAAATAAGACGGAGTGAGGACATTTTTTTGACATTAAATGGCTTTGGCTCAGTTAATACACCCGAATGCACACATACACACAGTACATATCGTGTGTACAAATGTGAATACAATGTACTCATGAGTTTGGTTGATATTTTTTTTATTTACATTTTACCTAACCTCTCTGCAGCTTTTGTCTCTTGCGTGGTGTTTATTCTACGAGGACTTTTATTTTATTTTTTTTCTAAATGTTCTGCATCACTCTGTTGAAGTGGAAAGCTTTTAAATGTTCAAAATGCTCTTTACGTTTTTCTTAACTTGGTCAAATATAATGAAGCAGACTATGGAGAAAGACCTTGATCATTTGTAACATTTTTTACAGTTTTATTTATTTTTTTTCTCAGAGTTTACACCTATGGGGAAAGACGTGCAACACTCTGTTTTGAGATTTGAAAAGAGTGTGTGCATAGCTTTGGGTTAAGCTATGAAATATTAATTTCTGTTTGTGTGCAGCTCCTGCAACCCCTGCGCGCAGTCCAGCACATCTCAAGAACATGAAAGTCATGTTTTTGAAATTAATGGAGTTGAAGGTTTTTCTGCTTAGGTGGTTTATTTGAACTTCAATCCCGATGGTTGCTGTGATTGACCACATCCCCCTGACCTCCCCTAACCTCCCCCCCCCCCCCTCTTCCCCCGACAGACTTCACATTCACGCTAAAAAAAAAAAATTAAAATCTTTGACTTGTTTGTGCAACTGGTCGTTTATATTGTGGTTGTGAAGATTGGCAGTGAGTCCACGTATATTTTTGTCTTGTAAACATCCTGACAGCTGTCACCTGCCAAGTCTGAAGCAGTGACAGACTCTTCAGTCCGTCTGACATCAGGGCTCGCTACGGCTTTAATAATGCAGCAAAGCCGCACTTTTCTCATGTCATCCTTCTCCCCTCCGTCCTCTCCTTTTTTGGGATGTGGAGAGCCGCCCTCACATTAAGGCCAGGTCAGGACCATACTCGCTGTTGTACATTCGCTGCAGAGCCTTCCTGCCCGTATCACTGGTAAGGGAGAACACGCCACAAAGATGGCTGAATTATTCACACTTATAATCGGCCTTTATGTCCCGCTGCCGGGCCTGGCCTCACTGTTATTCTAGTGCATAATTGATAGTGTTCAGAAGTGGAAAAGTTAGAAAAGCAGAAGTAATGCGAAGCGAAAGTGTAGCCAGGCAGCACAAGGAGGGAGGAAGGGAGGGGAGGGAGTGGGTTGTAGGGTAGACCAATGGAGGTGGGCCTCTGTAAGAGTCTTTACACTGAGCCTGTGTCAGCCCTCACGGAGCCCTGGCCCAGCTATCGTGACGATCGCGTGTGTAGCCCAGCCAGACTAGTCTGGAGGGACAAGAGCATGGGATAAGAGAGGGATGAAAGGAAGGTTTTGGAGAGAGGAGATGGGGATCCAGAATAATAAAGACTGACGCTGAGCTGGCCCTGAATGTGGTCTTATATGCACACACACACACACATACACACATACACACATACACACACATGTTTGAAATGTTTGTTTTGTATTTCTATGACATTGTGGTTTTAAAAATCATTACTCTCTCATATTTACTCTCACTGTCACTTCCTGTTGGTCCAGAAAAAAAAGTTCAGGAGTTGGTGAATTCAGGTCAGTTTCCACTTTCACTGATTCTGCTAACTTTAGTTTACTGTCAATTACTGTTGATAAGTTTCACAGATGTAAACAAATACATTTTCTGTTTGTTTTTTTTCCTTTGATGTTTTTATGTTGTTATTGTTTTTTACCATCAACTGCAAAACAAGTTTCCCATAAGGGACAATAAAGATCTGGATCTAAATCTGTTCGTTCGACAATATTTTGAAAATGTGTCAAGATGAGGACTCCTCTAAAAACAAAATAAAATAAAAGATTTTGGTCTAAATCCTGTTGAACCTTCCATTAAAATAAGTAAGAATAGTCAAAATTAGCAAAAAACAAAATGTATGCAAGTAAAAAAGTATCTATACAGTGAACTACCAGAAAATTAAAACAGTTTCAAACAAATTAATTGCAAAATTATAAATAAAATATAAGAATTTTTGTGATCATTTTGTGATCATTTCAAGTCAAAGTCAAAAAGCGTCGAGACGACATTCAATCATCAGTCATTAAATTTCTCGACTTTCAGTTCCAAAGTCTTCCTTAATCCAGGACTTTTTAATACCATGTAACTCTCACTCAGTCTTATGCAAGTGAATGGAACACCCTGTGGTGGAGGTTGGACTGTCTCAGGTGAAGGTGTTAACACAGCCCCAGGTGTAGTCTATTTAACACCTCTCTGACCTTTAACAAAGCCGTACTAACTGCTGCCTAGCTCTGCCTTTTGTGTTTCATAACAAAGCCCTTTAGCTTCTAATAACACCACAGTGCTGGTAGTGTGAAGAGAAACCTGAGATAAGGTCCACATCAGAGAGTCGGTGGGAACTGTTTAATCCGCTTCTTGAAACCAAACCAATGCACAACAGGCAGGGATCATGTTTGGCAAAGTGGCCTGCTTTGATGGGGGGATCGGATGGTAAGAGTGAGAGAATCGAGGATGAGGAAAAATAGAAAGGCGGCAGAATGCCTGTAGTCTTTTTACTGTGCTGTGAAAGAGAACATCTGAAGAACAATACAGGTGTACAGTGTGGACTGAAGTACACATACACACACACACATACACACGTTATGGTAGCACTGGGGCTGTCAGAATTACCACATTAATCTCGCTAATTAATCCTAGCGAAGTATATCAAAATATTTTTTTTTAATCTTTAATTGAAAATGTTGCGATAAAATGAAATAATTTATCTTATGGTGGGAAGGACATTTATTCCATATCCAATAATATCCAATAACATGTTCCGCAGTGTTTAATCCACTCCACTTTTATCTACTATGTTTTAATCGAAAAAAGTAAACCAGCCCCTAATAATGTTAAAACACAACCTCTAATAAACTTCCAGATTTTAATGTAGTATATTTCTCGTTAACTAAAGTCTGTTGAAGATTTACATAGTTTCTTTTAATAAACCAGTCCATAACTACCACACATACACTCACTGCACATGTATCATTGCCAACATTGCTTTTTCTAATATATTAGAAAGTATCCCTTCTCTTGAGTCACTACAATGTGGCCATAAAACCTTCGAGTGGGAACATTAGCAACGATATGTCTCAGAAACTCATAAAATCAATTTATGAGTGCACTTAAGGCCCATACACCTACTGGAGCCATTCTATAAAGATGCAGACAGAGATTGCACCAAAACTCTCTCCAATTACCAACATTTAAAAGTAATAAATGTGGGTCGATAAGTGATAGAGGGCCTGTTAATCCCGGACTTACCCGGTTATTTCCAATTTAGACAGTTTTCAAACCAGAATTGCTGCATTTACAAGCTCGCCATTGATTTATTTTATTGTTTTCTTCCTACAGGCTAAAGGTGGCATTGAGCTGTTTCCACAGTGTTCCTCCATCCACGATGAATGTGTTTTATCTGGGCTAGTGTTGGAATTCTAAAGAGGCTTAGCTTTATCTTTTTACACAAAGAGATGCGGGGGAAACAGCACAGTCCAGATGTATTTATTCCTTGTCTTTATACGTGTTTTTTTTTTTTTAATATTTTTGCCCATGTAGTGTGCTTCGTAAAATCTGTGTAATTCTGTATATATATATACATATACAATATATGTATATATATATATATATATATATATATATAGTACATCTACATACATGCATATATTTGAAAATATATAAATATATATTTGCAAATATTTAAATATGCAAACAAAAGCCCTGTTGACCAATAATATAGTGAATAGACATGATTCTTGTCCGTCCAGCAGCAGCCTATGTAACCAGGGCACTCTGCCCGAGCTTGTATGCTTATTTATTTGCAGCTTGGCTCAGCATGGCGACGCTGGAATGTTATTGACGCTAGCAGGTATGGATTATACCCCTTTCTGCCTGACTGTGAAGTTAATTGAGGGAATCCTCCTTCCACCATGGACCCGGACCGTCTCAGAACTGCGCGTACATTAAGCTCACACAGCACTTACGGCTGTTACTTCAGAGTCGACGGTTTCTCCGTCCATCCTTGTGAGAGTCTGGCCAATCATTCTCTCCATGACCTTTTACACGCCTCATTTAGAACGAGTCCTCCTTGTAGCACCACTAGCCCATCCATTGCCTCACATTCAATGTCAGTAATTTGATACAATAGCTAATGATGGTTTTGCTAATTACACTGCACAGCTGTGTGATCTATCACTTCGTACCACCACCCCCCCCCACATTATTTGCTGTACTTAGTTATTGAAGTTTTATTTACATCGTACTGTTCGACATCTCTTCATGTGTGTGTGTACCGCACCACACTAACAGCTTCCATTAACAGTTTTTAATCCAATGATAATTAGTGTTTAATAGAGGACGTTTTGGGAGAAAGTGTCACTGCTCATGCCCACCCTTGGCATTTTGTTGAAATATCCACATAGTTGATAAAGGGACGAGCCGCTGTCGTTTTTTATTTATTTTTTTCTTCTTTCTGCGATTCTCCGAAGCTTTGTTGTTTGCGTTCACACTATGTAAATATCCATTTAATTAAATGTCACAGTAAATCTCAGATTAGCCATATGTGCATTTGCTCACTGGGTGAATTATAATTTAGGAGCATTTCAGCATGGGCGACCGAGGCCTGATTGATGTGGTATTATTTGCTGGTCATGATTTATCATATGGATGGTTATATAAACACTTCTGTTCTTGAAGTCGTTATGGCTCAGTGGTAATTCTTTTCTTTTATCCCCTGAGAAACACAAAAAGAAAACATTGCTTCGGTATCTACTGGTCCCCAAGTGGAATTTTAATTTTATTATGTCTGTTGAGCAAATGTTGTACTTTCACATATTGCGACCCAGAATAGTTCCTGTCTTTTTTGGCTTTGTTTTCTCTGCGTCTCTGCTGGTCTTTTAATTGTGATTTTTTTTCAGTGTTTTACAGCCCAGTAATGATTTTATAGCAGGCTGTTTTATGCCAGTGTCCAAACCTGCCGCCTGGGGAAGATTTAGTGTGTTGCTGCGGCTTGATGGTGGACTCTAATTGGAAGGTCAGGGGGAACTTGTTTCAGAGTCGTGGGAGATCACCTGCATATTGCAGATTTAAAGGTTATTCAAACCCACCTGTAGACTTTAAGATGTAATTTCTCTCTGTTATTGTATTAGCCATCTGGATGGAGGCTATTGCATAAAAATTGATTTAAAACTGTATTTTTTTAAAGCGAGTTTAAACTGTAGGGCATTTGGATCAAATCATGTTCTGCGATTCTTCATTTCCAAAGTGAATAGAAATGCAAATGTCAAAAACACAATTACCCATTACACTTTCTACTTTGCTGCCACATGCAATTCTGCACGGCGACTTTTCTGTGCTGTTTTTCAGAGAGTTAAAAGCACAACTGTTGTCTTTGTGGACATCAAAAAGTTTTTTTCCCCCCCTTGTGGTCATGATGTCTATCGCTGATGAACAGCTGCCTCTGGTGCTGCACGGCATGCCAGGAGTTAACCACACTGCAGGCTCGGCCGGGAGGCTGAGAGGTCTGTGTGCTTGACTCCATGTGTGTTTGAGGGTCTCCATCACTGCAGTTTGTGCCACATTTCGTGTCTATCACCAACCCTTCTCTCACGCTTGCCTGGTTCAGTGTCATTGATTCGGGATTTGGTGGAAAGTGTAGTGTACAGGGTGTGGAAAGGAGGAGGAGGCGGAGGAGGAGGCAGGAGATGTCAAGCTGTAAATAAATGGTAGATGTCTGGCTTATGCGCTCAGTAAAGGCTGGGGCACAGCGAGTCACGTGATGGACCCACAAAAAAGATCTCCCTGGGAGATTCTTGGCACGCAATGTTTTGAACCCTGCAAGCACCCGGCTCTCGGACACACTTTCAATGAATGTTGCACATTTACAGACACACACACACACATACACTTTTGACCTACGGTGACACACAAAGTCAGTTTTTGTCACGCTCAGAAAGTGATTGCAGTGTGTGACCTGCCATGCGTGTTTTTGTGCAGCCATCTGTGGTCACGTACGCGAGTGTGCATCCGAGCACCGCTCAGTGCTTTTCCACACACCAGCGACAGAAATATGGCTATCGACAACATGAGTAAAAGGTGAGGCTCCTGCAGACAAAGAGGCAGAATGTGCTGAGCAGAGCATCCATTGATAATAAGAGAGAGAGGGGGAGACAGAGCGAGAGAGAGAGTACAGTGGGCCAACACAAAGGTGCAGATACACTGTAGATACACTGTACACAGCCCTGTGCAAATGAATGGCCAGTGGCTTGGCTTGCTGACCAGCGTTCCCTCATTTTATCTCTCCCTCCTCCCCTCCCCCTGTTTCGCTTTTTCTCTCTTTTTCAGGGGCCTGCCTGCCATTAGAGCGGTGGAAATTGATTTTCTCATCCACCCCAGCATCCCCCGCCCTGCCTTCCTTTTATTTCATACCCCTCTGCCATTGCCAACCCTTCGTAGTCCAAATCGATACAGTATCTGCATGTAGACTAGAATAAAATACTAGCGCACATTATAAAAATGTTACAGTGGGGGTCGCGAGCCTTTTCTAAAGCTGACATCCTTTTGTTGGTTCACCTGGTTTTTATCGTGCACTTCTGTGCTAATATTGTTTTTCTTCTACCACACGTCACAGTCCTATTTGTTGATTTTGTTTTCAACCTTCCACACCTAAACCCCCCCCCCCCCCCCCCCCCCCCCCTCTGCCGCTGAATTGCAGCTATGGTGTAATGCAGAATGGTGAAAGGGTTAGGAGATTGAGGACACATTTAGAGTGTCCTTCTTCTTCTTCCTGCCACTTCTCAGGATGGATTGTAATGAGACTCTGAATGTGTGTATGTGTGCATGTTATGTTTGAAAGTAATGAGAGTCATATTGGTTCTTATGGGGTCAGAGAGAGCCCATGCACAGCAGAGCGTGACACCTGCCATTTCCCTGTGTAGACATGTGGGTGGTGCATGTCAATGTAAGTATGTGTGTGTGTGTGCGTGTGTGTGTGGTGTACTTTAACCTCTTTGTTCCAAATCAAAACATATTCAGACCCAAAACACAAACACAGGACAAGCAAGTTCACACAAACACATATGTGTGTGTGTTGTTTAGCACTACACACAGACTCAAGGTACATCACAGCCCCTCACCTGGATCTTAACCATTACAAGTCTATGCCTAATCTTAATCCTTACCCTAACTCTGTTTTCTAATCCTACCTCCAAACTGAATCCCTAACCTTCAAATGGCCTCAGAAGAGACCTGCAAAATGTCACCAAAAATATTTGTGCCAAAACATGTCCATACAAGTACAATTTTGAAACACGAATGCACACACAAATACACAGATACTAGATACTACTATTAGTTGTGGCATCACTTCACATGACCACTGACACTAACCTTAACCTTTACAAATAGATAGATTTGTATAGATAGACAGACAGACAGATAGATAGATAGATAGATAGATAGATAGATAGATAGATAGATAGATAGATAGATAGATAGATAGATAGATAGATAGATATGTAGGTACTCCAAATGTACTTCAAAATGTACTCCAATTGTACTCCAAATCGTAATCCTTACCCTAACTCTATGGGCCTAATTCTAACCCTCAGTCCAAACTAAATTTTAAACAACCACAAACCTTCTTTAGAACAAGGACTAAAACTCCCCAAAAACACATTTAAAAAAAAAATGTCCTCACAAGTGTGGCTAACCCTAGACCACACACACTTACACCTGTGCACTAGTTGGAAATGGCATGCCCACATCATTTTCCCTCCTTTCCTTACAGCCACACTTATGGACTCTCTCACACAAACACACATTTTCACAACACTGCAATTACAAGTGTGGACTGACATGCAGTTGCAAACACACTGACACTGCCCGGGCTCTGACGACTTGAGTGCTGGACTATGTTCAGCAGTTCTTTGCAGTGGCACTGAGAGCTGTCAGGCCCAGTTTGGCACCCCCATGCTGGGCTTGCTGTTTCCTCCAGCTCCACTCCTTGATGACAAATGACCTGTGTCTCTAGATCAGACACGGGGAGCTGCCGTGGGGGCAGGGTGAGGGAGGGTTTAATAGTGTAAAGTGCCTGGTTATATGGTCTTGAATTTTAAAAAGGGAGGCAGTCGTGAAAAAACAAAAAAAATAAGCGAGGCATAGAGAGATGGAATGACCCATATCTGTGAGAAATGGACCGTTTAAAGTGACAAGCACCTCATTCACCTTTCCCTTCATTAAGTCACTGCAGTGCAAAATACAGAGTTTTTTTTTACCATGAGTAATGTGGTTAAAACATTAGCTGCATCCTTAGCAGGTAAAAAAATGAACCCAGTTTTAAAAAAAAAACAACTAGTTTTTTCAAAGCATGCAGACGACGCCACTGACAGGGCGGCACTGCTGAGTAAATGAGGCACATTAGAATAGTTGCTGTTTGGAAGCTCGGTTATTTCCATGTAGGTGTTTGGCCTCTGATTCACTGCTTGTCAGCGGACGGAGCGGTCCGAGGAGGACCGGTGTGACTCACAGCTCCTCTTTGTTTTTGCCAAGGTTTTCATCATGCCTTCAAGACCTCGGTTTTTTAAACTTAAATGCCTAATTTATACCACATGGGTCCCCAGTCTCTGCCTCATTTTCTTCTATTTTTCTTCCTAGGCCTGTCAAAAGTTGTGGCCACATTTATTATTTTTGGGGTTGTCCGTTCATCCATCCCGTCTTGGGAATGCAATTTCTCATGAACACCTTGAGGAAATCATACACTGAGACTTTTTTTCCCCCGTCCTGGGTTGAGAGAACCTGGCTTAACTGGGGACGAGGTCGCTGATGTCACAAAATCTGTTGTGGCATCAAATGACAAGTAATGTACTAATGACGACACAAGCTCATAAAAATGTATACCGTCATTTGATAAATGATGTCACTTCACTTCCATATAGACTGGATTTGTGGCCATGTTGTGGGATGTTATGTACACAGAATACCTGGCAATGGATATTTTGTAAAAACACCAGGATGTACAAAGCCACACGGGCTAACAACTTAATGTTATATAGTGCTATTGACAGTGAAAATATCAGTCATATAAATGTATTAAAGGCTTTACTGGACTAGTTGACCAGGTCACCAAGACCGGTCACCTCAGGCTCCTGCATGGCTGTACCTCTCCCAGTCGGTCAGAGCTGCATCCTGCTGAGTCAGACTGCTGTCACAGCAGCATCAGCACTGGGGGCAAAACCAGACAGACACTGTGCGAAGCCTCATAGACTTTATTGCCTCATTCCAGTGGGTCAGAAAACCAAATTAAAAGTGTTTTCGAACAGTGCGTTGTTGTTTCTGTACAGACTTCTGAAAATAAATGACTGCGTGTTTTAATCAGTTCAGGCTTGGTGCTACACTATGGCCAGCAGCTAGCATGTAGGTAGCTTAAAAGGTTTGTAGTGAGCCTGATTATAACAATATGTTTGCAATGCTAGTACAAAAGCTAAAGTGCATTGACTTTGAAACAGCCCCCTGGCAATGATATTATGCTAATGAAAGACTCTATCTGCCCATTTTAGTCAGAATGATGTTTAACAAGGAGAATGCATGTAGTACAGCACGTGTCAATGTATGCCATGATGGTTTAGACTAATAGACCTAATGTCCAATTCAAATGTGTACCTATATGATACCATGGTTTTTTTTATAGCCACGGATAACATTGCATGGTAATAAAGAAATGAAAGCAGGATGACAAGATTCAGATGGCCAACATTTTGTTCTTCATAGTCTCTGTACCACATGGGCTTCACCACTCATTCACAGCCCATCTACTATAATTTACTCAGTAAATTCAGAAAATTACTGTTTTAGCACTGACAATTTTGTGACAAAATGCTCTTCAGTGGTTTCATTTTAAAGTGGAAATCGAGTTAACCCAATAGTTTAGGGGTCGGTTCATATCTATGTGAATTTATTCCACTTCGGAGAAAGTAAATGAGATTAGATCAGTCAGTATTTTTTGCATGGGAAATAAAATAAATTTAACAGGTTTTTTTTGTGACAATGTTGGAAAAAAAAATTGGTTGTATTTACAGCTATAGTATACTTAAACTGTCTGTGTAAGGGTTGTTCTGTTATAATATTTTACGTTCAGATACAAGTAGGTATCAGAAGTCTTCTTAATTGGTGTACTCTCCGATACCAAGTACCATGACTGATACAAAGAGACACACATCTCTTTGTATTAAACAATTGTCAATTATCACATTGGACAATATATCAGCTGAACAGAAAGTGAGTGGAGTTTTAAAATGCACAACAATCAGGTGTCGGGGCATTTACTGATCCCAGTGCATCTTTAGTCTCCATGGCAACTGTATAGTCTTACATCTTATCCGTTAAACTTAAGTTGCTCATTATGCCCAGCCACAGGGGGCCAGGAATAAATATGATGGCTACATCACGAAGGGCAATTGGTGTGGAACCCTCAAATCACATTTGGATTATCAGTTGTGGTGAAAGCCCTGAAAAAATCCAAGCGTCCAAAAGTTCTGTTTTTAGCCACTACATTAACAGGGAAGTATTTATATTCTATGTTAGAAATACTTGTCATGTGGGTGTTATTGTGGGTGTTGCTCTTATTAGAGGGCAAGTCTTTTGGCGGTTGATGTGTATGCTCATGAGCACCACTTGGAGTCCTTATCCCCCGCTGTGCCCAACAGGGGGTTGTGCCCTCCATAGATTAGACACCATCTGTTGGCTGTCTCCAGACAAAAACATGGCCTTCTTGCATTGAAACACACACACACACACAGACACACATTGACGCACTGAATTAAAATCTTAGCCTAATTTGCCAATTATGTCTCAGCAGCTCCATACAGTATGCAGACTACAGTTTTAGTGTATATTCAGTATATAATACTCATACACAGCTGTGATTGGACCATTCCAATTGGATGCTAATAAGACACAGTGACTGATTGGGGTCAATGGTCTAGGCCTTGGTCTCCAGAAGGACGACCATGTTGAACATTATTTATCTATTTCTTTTCTCATTAACTTTTTTTTACCACTGACCTCTTTCTACACCTTTGTGCCTTTCTCCTTTCATCTTTCCCTCCCTTCAATCAGGATTTTCATTTTTTTTTACATGATTTATTTCTGTCTTGCTGCTACAGCTTATCTCTGCCATGTGCCACTTTTCTAGTGCACCTTTCCTACCCCACATTTTTTGTTTGCCCTTTCATTTCCTTTTCTCTTTATTCCTATTCCTCACCCATTTCCGTGTGTCTTTTATTCTGTACTCCTACTTTAGCTGCTCGCTGCTGTCAAGTGGGAGTCTTTGGGTGTGAAAGACTATCATTAAAGAGATGCCCCCTCTCCTGCTGGGAGTAATCATCTATGAAAGAGAACGCATTAATGTTACCACAGTGAACACTCTTGGCTCTGTGTGTGCAAGTGTGTGTGTGAGTGTGTGTGCCACTCTCTGAGTGGCCCGTGATGCCAACATGGCCCACTTTGTCTCACCCAACACACCCTTCTTACACACTCACCAAATCCTCCCTCAAGGACACAGACTCTCAGACCAGACTTTTCCCCTCCTTTGGTGTGTGTATATGTGTGTGTGGGGGTGTCTATGTGTGTGCAGGTCTCAGTCTGTTGCTGATCCCTTGTGTTATTATACCTTGATGAATAGGGCTCGTTCTCTACTGGATCTTAAGACATTTTTTTCTTTAAATCTGTTTTTCAAATTCTTATAATATCTGCAGAACAATTTCACAGGGATTGAGCTCAAATAAGTGTGCCTGCACTAATGTGTGTTGGTGCACATTCTCTTTTTTGTGTCAGCACCCTGTGTGTTTTACATGTGTGTTTGTACAGTTGTGTGTGTGTGTGTGTGTGTGTGTGTTTCATCCTGCCCCCTGGGATTCAATGCTTTGTGACCACTCCGAAGGTCAGAGATGACACCGTCAGAGGGGTCAGTCATCACTGCCACCCCACCATCTCCTCCTCTGTCCATCGCTCCATCTTTCCTTTCATGTATTCCCATCTCCGTCCTCTATGGCTCTTGGTATGTGGACTTTATTAAATTTTTCTCCGGGTGGGTGATGGAGAAGACAGGAGGGAATCAGGGGAGTCATCCCTTCTCTGCTGCTTTCATCTGCCTCTTCTCTTTCATTCCCATGAGAGGACTCTGGTCTTAGGGTCCTTGTGGAGAAAAGGCAGCCCAGGGACCAATGCCCTCTCTGGGAAGTGTGCATTATGACTGCTCCCTGATTCTACCTGGAGGTCAGGGATTGGAAAAGAGATTAAAAGATATGCCACTGTTTTACAACCAAAAGGGGAACAAAAAGAAAAACTTAAATCCTCTTAGTTCTATTAGGATCTAAAAAAACAAAACAAAAATTGGGACTGTTAAAATTAACATTTCAATTGTAAAATTAATCAGATTTACTTATTTTATCCCACTGTAACGTATAGACAGAAGGACATGTTCTACAAGCATCTGCAGTGATGACTAAAATCCACCAACCCTATGAAGCAAAATAGATACATATATGTATTTATATATGTATAGATGTATATTTATATATAGTATATATATACAATATATAAAGATACATACATATCTCTCTCTATGTATATATATATATATGTACATAGACATATCTATGTACAACTATAAAGTACATATATAGAAACGGAATATTGATTAATCATGATTAGTTGTGATCGTGATTAACTTGCGATTAATCCTCAGCAACAGTGCAGTTAATCAGATTGAAAATCATTAAAGGTTTGACAGCCCTTGTTGTAACACATCAGCAACTGCAAATGCAGACATTTCACAATGGACAATTTCAACATCTGTGGACACGCACCAACTTGTGTGTGTCTCTTGTTTCAGGGCAGATACTTATGGAGCAATTACAGCGATACAGCTGTTTATAAGCTAACAAGAGGGTTATATTCTCTCCTTATCCAGGATGACAGATGGATACTTCCCGTATGGTCAGAACATCAGGTTTCCCTTTGTTTTAAGCATGTGTGTTTGTCAGTGTGAGGGGCGATGGTTGAACTTTTACATGGAGCTAAAGAGGCAACGAGGTATCGTTGAGGAGGAAGTGTACGTACGACTACATATCAAATCTGCTTCATCACCAGGCTTTTGTGCAGCGTTATTGCAGTTGTGTGGTGTAAATGGGTTGAGGTTTTATCTCAATCTCTTTTTCTGTTTGCTCAGCAGTGTTAATATTATGTATTCCGTATCATTATGAATCATCATTGTATTTGCCCTGCATCATTCTGGCCCTCTGTTACAGTCGGGGAATCAAAAGAAATAAAAGATAATGTAACAATGATAGATGGTGTGTGTGCATGTTTGTGTGAGAACGCACTGTTGTTTAGGCCTGTTTATCTGCACTAATATTTATCTCTGATGTTGTATGTCATCTCAGCAGAACCCTGCAGCTTTGACTAGAGCCTGTTGCGTTTTAGCAGTAGGTCGTTTTCATACCACGTATTAATGAATCCCTGGAATACTTCTTCCGCTTCCTTTACCTTGAAGCCCAGCAGCTGATTTGAAAGGCAAATGAGCCGTGTTTTTACACAGTTTTTTGGAAGTGTCATTCGCGAGTTCGTTACGATTCGCTCTTCTTGCAACTGGTTGAAAACAACACCCGACTTTGTATTTGTATTCTAAGGTGAAACTTTAGAGGTCACTCTTAAAGGAACAAATATGAACTCACTAGCGTGGAGAAACCGTGTCAGCACAAACGTGGTTCGATCTGTTAACATATCCCCAGAAGGCAGTGTGACAGTTAAGTAATTGCTGTTTCTCTTTTTTTGCTCTAAATTCGGCAGCCGAGAGCAGAGGATTAATAATTTGTGTTAACAAGAGGAATTTCACACAGCCCCTCCAAGCTGACGATTCCACCTGACAGTTTCTCCCTCCCGTCGTCAGACGTGACAAAGCGTCTCTCCTGTACTCCCACAGTCTCATCTTTCACCCAAGGATGGCCTAGATCACAGTGGGAGCAGATATGAGACCAGGGTGGAGATACATCACAAGCCCTCTTTGTACCTGGAACTCATTTTTCAGCTCCTAGATCGGCGGGACTGTTGCATCTCTTAGTGGTAAACGTGATTTATCCGCTAAGCTGTTGCTCGCAGTATCCAGTGTGGCTACACGAGCAGCCAGACTCATAATTAACACTGATTTATCATCAATTTCCGCGAGGTTGTGAATCAGCGGCCGGGATAATGAAGACACTCCTGGTCGAAGTGAGGTGGAGCTTTGGGTGTGAAAAGTCAAATGAGCGGTTCCTTTGTATATTTGTTGTAGTGGAAAGTCTCTAGATTTTTTACACAGATTTAGTACAGTTTTATATATAAGGGGAAGTCAAAAAGTCCACTGAGCGCTTACAGAGATGTTGGTTTTCATCTTTTCATATCTTTTATCAGATTTTCAACTTTCAAATATTGACAATTAAAATTTATTTTTATTCTAAATTAGGGCAAATATACATTTTTTTTTCACCTCATTTAAGGAAAATCCGATTTGCCCCAAGTCCTGACTGAGCTCCATTTGTCTATTGTTGTTGTTATTTTGTATTCCAAAAGTTAAAACTTAATTTCAATCCTTAGACAAAGCAAGAAGCAGGTTGTGACCTGGTGGGAAAAACATCCCAGAAAATTCCAGGAAAAGGGAATTCTCTCATGCTGAGAACTACTTTTGTTTAAATCATAAATATTAATTTGTTATTTAATTCATATGTAGAACTAATTCCCTTGAATTAAATTAGATTTTCAGAAATTCTCTGTCTTTACTTCTGTATATACTACTATAACCCCTCCTCAATCATTTAATGCCTTTTAGTGCCACATTTGTTCTGACTGCATGTGGAGTTTTCCAATAGAACACTCTGGGCAATCATCAGTATCAATTCCATCAATCTAAAAAGAAAGTCATATTTATCTCTGTAATTATTGACATTACGGGAGTAGGTGAGTGTGTCAAACACTCACACATGCCCATTACAGGCTTCTTTTCTTTGAAGCCTGCAGAAGCTTGCTCTGTCAACAGGTTTGCCAAGAATATTTGAAATGATTTATAATCCCGCAGACAGTTAACGTCAAATAGTTTGCATACACACGCGGGGAAACTGTGAGCACATTCAGGACTGGTTGGATGACTGGGGTGTGTAGAAGTCAGCGAACACAAAGAGCCACAGAGTCAAAGTAGTTTGGTATCGTCCCTCTACTATTTTAAACAACGCTGTAATTCATCATAATGAATAATGTAATCCAACCCCTCACTCTTATTATTTTTACTGATAGGCTATTATTGACACTGTTGCCTCGTTTATGTTTAGCATCTGTTTTTGTTCCTTTTTTTCCTGCTGCCTTAATTGCCTCGTATTGTCAGGACTTTAATCGCTTGACATTCTTTGCGAGCAGCAGAGAAAGAATTTCCTTTGTATTTTGGAAAAAAATTCAATCAGTTTCAATTCACTGTACGGGGAAAACGTGTTTCTCTACTGCACATACAACGATAAACACTTTGTTAAGGAAATTGCATTTTTTTTTTGTGTGGTTGGGGACGTGTGTGTATGGGGGGCCAGGAGGGAGGAGGGTGAAGCGATGGCAAAGCTGTGATGGGGTGAAGGGGTCAGGTCTTAGCTTAATCTGACTCCAATCTGGCAACGCATGGAGAAATGCTGAGTGCAGGCTGTGGCTGGAGGTTAGGTCAAGTCCCAGATGTAAGCCCACAACATTCCTTGTGCTCTAATGGGGAACTGCAATCATGCTTTCTGTGAGAGTGTGTTCACACTCCTACCACATCACCTTATGTTTCCATTGTGTGGTGCAGGAGGAGCCCAGCCCTCTGATTTATTCTAAGACTCTCATAAAAGGCTGTGATAGCCAGAAACGTGTGTTTACGTACGTCTGTGTCGGGCGCCATCGGGGGTCCCTCTCATGAGGAGGGTTTTAATTCCAAGTGGACGTGTGAGGACAGACATCGGTGAGAATATGTGTGTGTGGTTGTAAAGTGGGGAAGAGGTGAAATGGTTATTGTAGCGTAATCAGCGTGGTGACCGGAGCCGCGAGTTAATATTGAAGACTTTGACCTTTTTCTGTTGGAGGGAGATGAGGAGTGCCCTCCATCCCCCTGTGCTTTTATGCATACATTCTTTCAGCACCACTCACACACACACACACACACACACACACTTGCATACAAATTTGTCAGCATACCCAACAGAGTTTAATCCAAACCCAGTTTCCAGACATTTCTCTTTCACATTGACAGCTACAGTACATGAAGTCAAAAGTTAATTGTAATAAATGTGTGATACTGAAGCATTTTTTTTAAGATGAAACTTAAAACAGGCTCGACAACTCCGTGAACATCAGGAGTCAAGGATCAAATGAGTGCAAGTCATTGTTCTGTTAAACAAGGACACATTTACTTTTATTTTTTAACTGTCACCACTTATTTCATTAACATTTGGGAAACCTGTCAAGAAGAACCTGTCAGTGAACTGTTGATGACGGAGTTGGTGTGTTCTTCATTCTCCTTCTGTCTTCTTTGTGTTGTTTTATATGTTTAATCCTCTTTTTCTACCCCAGTCGTAATAAATCTGTCTTTATCAATACAGTCTGCCTCAGAGTTTCTGCTCTTCCTCCAGGAAGCCTCCAAAGTACAGAACCCCAGGTAGGGAGCCACAGGCTGGGCCTGTAGCTGCAGCGACAGCAGGGATTTGCAAACTCTCCAGGCACCGTAGTATTTGTTAAAAGGTCTGGGAAAATATGGAGTGTGTGGAAGTAGTGTGTGGATAAAAGTGGAAACACACAAGATCCATTTGCAAAAAAAAGTCGGTAAGCTTTATGCTAATGCAATAAATTAAACTTTATTGCATTAACTTAAATCTATAATTTGGTGCTCACTAAATGTAATAATTATTTATCATGCCAGAAACACTTTCGGAAGAATTTGCGACCTGTGCGTCACTTCAATTTTTTTTTAATTTTCTGGAAATTCAGAAAACTAAACTTTTTTAAAACTTTTTTTTCCAGATTAATATCAAACTTGTTTTGCAAGTTTAACTTTTTCTAACATTTGCTCTTCTGTCAACACAAGCAAGTCAGTAAATTTGCATCTGTGTAAATGTGCTTATTTTATTTTGTTTCTTGTCCAGCTGTCTTATCAGTGAGTAATGTGAAAGTACACCATGCAATTGAAATTATGGTAAAAAAAGTACACTAAAATACACTAAGTGTATTTACGACACTATTTACTACACTAAATACACTAAGGTTTTACTACACCTTAGTGTATTTCATTTGTACTTTTTTTTGTAATTCTCCCTGTATAGATTAAAGACGTATTTCTTTTATTTACTTTGATAAACCAACCAAAACCAAAATTGCAATATTTTATGCATTTCTTTAAAAAGGGGAATTTTGTGGAAGGAAAATTTGACCAAAACCTGCCGACATGTGAGCCTCAGTGAACAATAAGTTGACAATAGTCCCAGAGAACCTGGGTCTGGGCCTTTAGTTTGCACAGGGATAATACAATGTCCCTCACAAAGTACAAAGCTAGATAATTGACCCCCTGCAGTATCACGTCATGGCTCATGTTGCCTGTTGTCGGCAGCTTCCTGTGCACATATGTGTACACACACACACACTGACACACTCGTTCAAACAGGCCCCACATGCCCAGCAGAATGTCTCTCACTTTCCTGCGCTGCTCTCAGTTTATTTCTACCTAAAGCGTGAACATGTAAACGTTAGCCGCGGTGTTGTTTCTGTCTCTTTGTGCCGATGTGCCGGATTTTCACTAAATGCCTCTCAGTAGCGGCGAACATACACCCTGTAATCTTTTCTGCTTTGTTATACAGACGAGGTGTAAACTTTCAGCTGTGATGGACAACATTACAATAGACAAGCTTTCCCCCATTCCTGTGAGTGAATAGAACATTCTGGGAGATTAATGATAGACTGTGAGAGAACAAAGAGTGATATTACACATGCTTGGCTGCAGCTGAAATATACCTTGTTGCTTATAATCTCTTGATCTCTGTCTCTTCCTAATCCGGCTGTTTTGCTTATTCACTCTTTGTGTGTACTTTAGTGTAAGTACATAATGAATTGTGAACATGGGTTTTTATGGTTGTAATATGAAGCTGTGGTTCCCCACAATGGCTGAAAAAAATCCTGACATTTCCAAGATGTTTAGTGTTAAGTTTGGGTTTTAGGAATTAATTAAGACGGCTTTTAAATTGTGATTCTTATAACTGACTGTAAACTGTAATCAGTTTAAATGTTCACTCTGAATTTGCAATTTGACAACAGTTGTTTGTTTCTGTTTGTGTTCTTGTGATGGACTGTCAAACAGTTCAGGATGTACCACGCCCTCAACCCGATGCCTGGGGCAGGATACGGCCTGTCTGGGTTTTTAATCTAGCCCGCCAAACTTGTCCAAAATATACTATTAATTTATATCATCATTATACTTCTGCCTTTCCCTGCAATGCCTGCATTTCCCGAATAGATGGCAAATAAAAAGCTAAAACCATTTTAGCATTTTAGGCATCCCTTTTACATATCATTTATTTTAGTGCACACAAACACTCCATCTATCTGCTCATGACCACCACCCCCCACCGTCAAGTATTAGGACCCATTCTGGCCTCCGAGTCAAACAGTTTGCCCATGGCAGTTGGTCTAGTCATCCAGTCCTTCCAAGAACATATGAATGATTAAGAGGTAGAAGATGAATGAACAAGAAAAATAAAATTGTCATGTTGTCTGATTCAGCTCTGCTTATAGCTTCTTCATGCTGTGACTCAGTCACATCACTCATTTCCCCCAAGGCTAGAGTCTCAATATACTGTACTGTATGCTAATGCTTTGCTGCTTAACATGCTATATCAATCAGGACTAATTATGACATTAGCACTCATTTGTTTTAGCGAGGGTTGAGTGGGGGTCGATGGGATTGGCAACAGGATTCCAACATGGCATCAATGGCTAAGCAGGAAGTGCAGTTAAAAAACAGTTAAAAATTCGCTTCTTTTTTTTTCCCTTCCCAGTGGTGGGATAAAAATTGGCAGGAAGCGCGTTGCTTTAAAGGGCGATAGTCATCTTGAACTCAGTGGGATGTCTGTAGTGTGGATGTGAAGAGAAGGCACTGCGCTAACGTAGGCTAAAGTGCCGCTTAACAGGTGCTTACGAGGGGTTTTCTCTCAAACATGGTGGATGATTTTAATGGCCGTCACATTAAATGTCTTTCATGATTGATTACCTTAGGAATTTTTTTTAATGGCTTCCCATCACACAGCCGGAGAAGCTGCTCTTGTTACGCTAAATTATTGTCAGATATCATGAGTCGAGTGTCAGGCTATCAAAACATTATTTCTTCTGAAAAAAAAAAAGAATTGATGTGCATATGCTCACACACACTTTCACGCACACACTTTCTATGGTTTCACCCCCGCTTTTCTTTTTTGGTCTGCACAACTACATACACACAAACGCAAACACACCTTAAAAAACTTCTTGACTGTCGTGCGTGACCTCATGCTCGTTGCCAAGTGCCTGGGAAGGGGGCCCTATGGCTTTTGAGGCTTTTTAATGGACTCCTAGACAGTCCATTTCTATTGAATGTAGAGAACAACACTGGTGAATGCAGCAAATTAATCACATTTGGACCTGCATTGGCTGCCACTTTCTAGTGCAAGCCCCCTTGCTAAGGTGCAAGTGGGAGGACCAGTGGGGTCAGACAGGCAGGGAATAGAAGGCTGAGGGGAGAACCAGGGGGATCCCTCAAGTTTAACCCTCCTCTGAAAGAGGAACAAGTCTGTCATTTTGTATTCCGGCTCGGCCCCTTCCGAGCTCCTGCCGGAATTTCTGCTGCATTCATAGAAGTGCATTTGTGTGTCTTTTTGTGTTAATGTGCGAGTGTGTGGAGGCGGCCCTAGTTCTTGCTGTTTAGTTGTGGCAAAGGTCGGCTTGTAGTGCCAGCTGGAGACAGGCATATGAGGCCCACTAGATAGGCAGAGCTTCGAAGAAGCTTGGGAAAATCAGAGGTGTGGGGAGATGGTGGTGGAGGAACTGAGATTCAAAGGCAGGTACATAAAAAATGGCTATTGTAAAAAGGGTTTTATTTAGAATTGCTAAATCGTTAGTCTGACATGACTGTGAGCGCAGGCAGTATGAGTGTGAAGTGGTAGGGAGGAGGAGTGGGTGGGGAGGTGAGAGCCTAGGGAGCAAGAGGAGGGGAAACCATAAGAGGAGAAAATAGGCTAAGTAGTAAGAGGAACCCCTCGGCTCAGAGTGGCCCCTGTTCAGTATGCATTCCCACTGCTGGGATGATAGTGGGGGCAGAAAAAGGCCATTGTTCCTTTCGGATCTTCTTCTCCATTGAAAAAGGAGATGGATGGAGGAGAGGAAGAGAGGAGGGCGGGGGGCAGAAAGAGGGTTAGATTGTGGGGCTGACCCGTGACCCACTCTGACCCACAGACACCGGCTACAACCAGAGCTTTTGTATGTGGATTGGGCTCCCTCTGACCTCCTCCATGTAAAATCCAAGCTCCAGAACCCCTCCTTCTCTCCCCCCTCCGACACACTCGAATGTGACAAGGTCAGGGTTCAGACACTGTCGGGGGCCCGGGGCAGTCGAATAGAACTAAGAAGTAGCATAGTGCATATGTGTCTGTGTGTGAACATGCGGCTGTTTGCACCTGGATTTGGGAGAATGTGTTAAAAATCTGAGCTTTGGCCACAGCGTCTCTGTCAGGGCGTTACCTTATGTTCGTCTTACCACTGCTTTAGGCTGTTCCACTGTATGTGTGAGTCCGTTTTGAGCTAATTGAATTCAGGCCCCATCATTTGTACTTTGTATCCAGTGGATGGAGGGAGGCAAATCAACTTAAGTAAAACTCTGAACTGGAAAGAAGCAACCAAATCTGACAGTTCTGTTTTCACGACCTCAGCGCTTGGTGATTTCAAACTGTCACCCAATCCAAGATAATCAGACTCATTCATGCAACATTTCTCCTTATTTATTTCTTTATCCTCCTAGTTCTTATTCTCTTCTCCACTTTGTCTTTCATCGTTGCTATATAATAGTTTATATTCATTGGAAACCCCATACAGCACAGCAAAATCACAGGAGCCTGACTGTTTCCATGTGTCAACTTTTATTGCTGGTTTCCTGCCTCACTAATGTGGATTTTATCAAGTCAGCATGTGAATTTAGTCACACACACACACTCTCTCTTTCTTTATGACACTCTTCATGGTGCTAGAGCTAAGAATATGCATATGTATGAATTTAAGTGTAATTAAAACACATGGAGAAAAAAAAACGTTTGTCTCTTTTACACACAAGTTCATATTTGGAATAATATGCTTTCTGGGATTAAATAAATCACCAAAAGATCACACACGCCCGCAGTCAACTCCTTGGCGTAGCATCGTCCAATATAAAGTGAATTTCACAGACCTGACCAGTGGCCAAGTGAAAACGTATATTAACATTTTCCTCTATATTTCAAACTTGTCAAATACAGAGGGCAGGAGGGCTCAGCAGGATATATACAGATGGTAAAAAAAAAAAGACTGATGTTTGCTGGCTGGACTGGAGCATTTAAAGCCATGGCGAGTGTGTGACAGGGGAGGGAGGGTGAGAGGGAGGCAGGAAAGAGAGTGAGAAATGCTAAATGTGGAAAACATGAGGATGTTGGCAGGAAAGCAGTCCATCAGGCAGCGGGGGATCAAGAAAGAGATGGTTTGACATGGCTCTGTCAAACCAGTGTAATTACTAAACACCCCAAATTACATACCCTCATTTAGTTGCACCCTATCATTTACCACCATCCACATCGTGCTTTTTTTTACTTCCTTTCTGTCCTGCTCATTTGTGCCCCATCTTTCATCCATTTCCCCTCATTCTCACCCTGTTTTTTCCTCCTCCTCTTCCTTCACTCCTAGTTCCTCTAAAGCCTATGCTGTGATGATGCATTTTTCAAATGACCTCTGGTTTAAAAAAAAAAAGTCAGTTTCGATATACCCCAAGATTATTCTTATTTTATTTTTTTTAAATGCTAACACAACAACTTTAGTGATCGTCTGCATGCAAAGGAGAGAGACAGACAGAGAGAGAAAGAGAGAGAGAAAATGTCCACACTGGTGTTGATTTCACTGCGTTATAAAAAGCATGATCTTTTGCACTAATGGCAGTGTTACCAAGGAATCTGGAAAACAACGCTCCGGGCGTTTGCCTTAAATAGCACCCGTCGTCATTTGTCTGTCTGCGATGCACTTGAAGCACTGCTTTGGTAAATTAAAAAGAACTGTGGGTGTGAGAACATTTATTTACATTAGTCCCCAGACAGTAAAAGCATGAAACATGGTTTCCACTGGTCCAGCATTTCCTCTGGCATAATGGAGACAACCATATGTTTATAAATTGAGAACCAGACTTGGGGTTGAGTGCCCACTGTGTACATCTGTGGGTTCTGTGTAACCAGAATGTGTGTGTAACACGTAGATATGATTATGCGCTATTGTTGGTGTTAACGCTCTGTGATTGTCATTGTTTGAATCCTGCTTATTTGCAATAAGCAACAAGTGTGACCACAGTCTAAACGGCAGGTTAAAGAGATCCTGGATCCAATGACCCTTTGTTTAACCCACAACACACTTGAATGGTTCTAGTTTGGATTTTAGTGTGTGCCTTTCTTACTCCGTTAAAACCACAATCTGAGCTGCTTTTCTTTCCACCTCGTTGTGTTTGTTTGGGGAAAAAATTAACCACTCAGGAGCGAGACCTGTGTCAACACTTAGAGAATTGTTTGCACGGCTTTAGGACCATGCAGATGGATCCGAACGTTAGGACTCCCAGCACCATATCTCTGCTGTGGCAGCACACTGATGATGTCATAAACCTGTTCCTGCCTCTCTACATCATGGCTGACATTTTCACAGCTGACAGGATCTGGAATGGGGCGAGGAGCTCACACCAGGGAACAGAATCCATTACTGCTTTCTCTCTTTACCTCTTCCTCATAACTCATCTCCCACACACTGGCACAAACACACCGTTGTGGCTGCCATTCACTAAGAAAAGATATACTCAAGGTAGACAATACAGTGAGTGGGCGAGCAGCCATTCAGCAGGTGAGTAGAAGCTCCATTGTGGATATTTGGAGTGTTCAGGGTGGAGGTGTTGGAGCTCAGTTGGTCTCCCTGGTGATGATCAATGGGCGCGACCCATGATTTATAGTCCCATCAACAGCCGCAGAAACCATCAGCAGAGTGATGCAGATGAGCGAAGAGGTAACGGGATGAAAAACGACTTGTGAAGAAGTGAACGGGGAGGGTGGATGGGTGATGGCGGGCTGATCAATAGGAGAGAGTGGTGTCTATTTGGGTAATGGGTGGAGGACCACAAGTGGACCGGGTCAGAAGTAGTTTCATTATCCACTTTGTACGAAGTTTTCTGTCTTGTAGCCCATGAAGGGCTCTTTTCCTGCATGAACATATGCACGGGTGTGTCATCCCGTAATGAATGTGTGTGAGAGTGTGTGTCTTAAGCACACGTCGGTGGACAGGTTGTGAGTCAGCTCCATTATCTCGTCCATCAGCTCTTTTTTCTCATCTCAGCTGTGTTAAGTGAATTAGAATGGAGAGACGGGCCGGTGTGAGGAGCTGACACGACTCTAAAGTAGAGGAGTGCTAAGATGATGGTAATTAAACAGCCGGCATGTAATTAAACAATAAAACAATTCAAATCATCATACTCACAAACCACTGACTCTACCTGGTCTAGAGTTTGGAATATTTTACTTTCTACAGACTCTAAGCATTCAAAGTCAAATTTTAAAGGTCCATGAAGACACTTCTCAAAAACACACCAAGAAACCCATTTAGTAGTTATTAGTGCATCAACGAGACAACTGTAAAGTATAAAAAAAAACAAAACAAAACATATGTTATTCATTCATAACCTAAACAAAAATACACACTTAAATTAATACCACTTAAATAAAATGACAATTTGACATACGTCTTAGGCCTCATACTCTTTAACTCATATGAAGGGAATGAGCAGCTACTATATATTTTGTATAAAATTATATGTCAAAAAATATTATATAATATGTTGATAAATGCTATTTATTTAGAAAAAAATAATGTTGAAAAAATGACTTATCAACCTATTAATGAAAATTTAATAATCTTTTACATTTTACATAATTTCATACAGTATTTTGCCTTTTTCTATTAATTTAATGTCAATAAAATGTTTAGTCAATATTTTATTGACATTAAATTAATAGTAGTCAACAATATATGCTGTTAGAGCTTTCTTGAAAGAATCATTTTAATTTAATTTTAATGTAAATTTACAATACATTTACAATACAATACAATACATTTTTTCTTCCTATATATGTGAGATTGGATCTAAGTGATATATTATAAAATAAAAGTCTTAACTTGACAGGCTTTATATCTATATTTATTTAAATATTACACAGAACTGAATTTATAAAAAAAACAAACAAATGTTTAACTGCAGAATACAGGATCAGGCGTGTAATTAAACTACTGCTTTCGACATACTCTGGGATATTTTCAGGTGTACTTTTGAAGATGCAGGTTAACTTCCCATGTTAGCTCCAAGAACTCTTTCTCTCTACATCCTACACCTTTGATCCCACCTCTCGCAGCAGTGCTTTGAAGTGTATTTGCATTGTGACTGGCTGCCAGGTGTTGCCTTCTCCCTCGATGCCTCTCCCCGTCTTCACTCCCTTCCTCCCCCACTTAATTGTGTCGTGCATTCTTTCCGATTCTACTTGTACCTCTCTGACTCCCCCCACCTTCTCGTTTAGCCCATTCGTCTTCCTACTATTTCCCTCGTCCCTCTTTTTACTGCCTCCCATTCTTTATTTTTGTGCCTCCAAGCTAAAAAAAAGACCTAAACGGATGAGGTCATGTAAGACTTGTCATCACTGTGATCATATGGCTGCTAACGCCACCGCTAACAGCTGGGGATGTGCCTCCAGTGGTAACTCTGCGTATTGTAATCTCTGGAGAATCATAGGCTCAAGGGGAAATTAAGAGATAAGTCGTCGGCAAATAAAGACAGAGGAGATCAGACAGATGTTATTTTGTCTCTGCTGGGAATGTGAAGATTACAAGATTGTAAGTTCTGTCGAATTCTGACCAAGTAAACACGCATTCAAACCAGTTACCTGTGTGGTCACCAACTGCTGCGACATACCTTTTCAACATATGCACATCAGTGTTGACCTGCGAGGTGTTGATTCGATCCCACATCCACGCCTTCTATACAAACACAGACACAGACAGACACACACAGTCTTTATCTACCCAGGGACTTCCCTTCCAGCCCAGGAGGAATGTTGCTAATGATTTTCAGACTCTGATAGGATCTCTTGCTTGCTTGCCCATACTGTAGCCATGCACAAAAGAATGTTAACAAAAACTCCCACTGTGCATTTTCATTAATAGCTTTATGATCATTACGTAATACTTTGCATTTAATTTGACAATTTAAACAAGTCATTTTGGTTTTTGTAGTTACATCTACATTTCACAGTAGACTGTATTTAGGAAATGGGGGAAGCTGTCTGAGTGCAAACTGGGCCTTCAAAATTAGTGTTTCACGGCTTTAGGAAGTCAAACCCAAAACCTTCTAGTGTCTGGCTCAGTATGACTTGAAAGTCGTGTAAAAATGAAACTTGGCCTACAATATCTGGAAGAAATTTTATGATGACTTTAATGTCCATGTTTTCAAATCTAATTCAAATTTTCAATACATTTGATCATGTTTCAAAGAAAAGCATGCATCCAATCACTAGGTGGCAGTGTTCATGGTAGCTCCTCTGCTAATTTGACTATCTTCCAGATCACACCAGGTTCCTATTCAATGCTTGGTCTCCACAGAGTAAAACAGTGTTTACTGAGGAGAGGTTAAACGCCCCCTACTGTACGTGGCTGTGAACACACCACATCATTGTCTACTTCTGTGTAGAAAGACCTGTTTAACGCCTCAGATAAACATTGACCTAAACTATTAGCAGTGACAGATGTCACCGTTCTAATGCAAGGACGTTAGCTCAACTGCCCTTCTGTGTGTATTGTGCACAGAGAACTGAAGGGAGATAAAGACAGGCAATGGACTGAATACAAAAACAGCCTGCAGGTATTTAGACAAAGTAGCCTCTGCTAATAGCTTTCACGCTGCATGTGGCTAGACCAATTCCTGGTAAGAGTGTAGAACCCTCCGTCACTTCCAGGTTCACGCAGAGCTGCCTGAAGCTGCTGTTGTTTACCCAGGAAGACTTTAAACTGACGCATTTGCAAACTGCATTTGTGTGGGTTGGTACGATCAGTGTGGAAGGGCTGCATCTGCCGCCTGATGCCCACCCGTTGTCTTCCATGTACACAGACTTCACAGGCACAGGCTGATGCACACAGCCTCGCTTTCCAGATAGTTATAAATGGTTGGGTGTGTGTTGCTGTGAGCTGTCATTAGGAAGCCATTAGTGACAAGCAGCGGTAGGACAAAATAAAACAGAGCAGAACAGGGGAGGACACATGCGACCAGTATCATCCTGGATCTGCCATCCTACATCCTCCTCCTTTCTCCTTCTCTCCTCCTTCGTTCGCCCACCCTGTAGCAGATTCGAGGTGTTTGCCTAATGGCTACCTACCCTCCAGCCCCCCTTCCAACTGCCCTAGGCTGCAAACAGTGCTGTCAGAGAGGAAAAATATACAGGGAGGAGGGGCTGTAGGTGACCGGAGGGGAGGGGAGTGGAGACAGATGAGGATAGAAACCTGGCAGCGTACGAGGAAACTGGTATTGGACAGTGAAAAAGTTAGAAGAGGGAAAAAATGAGTAAAGTGAAGAAATAGAAAAATGGTACGGAGCCTTTCACAGCTGCCCTGTTGTGTGAAACAAAGCAGGAGATGGACGAGAGAGAGAGAGAGAGAAAGTCAATAGTTTAACTTTCTTTTCCAGCGTTTAGGTTTCCCTTCATTTTCCTGCCATATTTCTCCCTCTGTGCGAGTTAATCTCTCTCTGCTGCTGTGTCATGTGAGTGAGTAACACAACATTAAACAGATACACTGAATTTATGTGAAATAGAAAGAGGAAGAAGGAGACAAAAGCAGGGAGGGGTAAATAAAGGCTTGTGAATAGCTGCTTGATGCGTGGACACAGGGTCTCCTAGCAACCTGAACCAGTTATGCATTCTTCTCTCCGTTTGGTTTCCTTTAAAGAAGTGAACGGGGAATAAAGTTGACAAGAAGAAGGGAACTGGGGTTTTGTACAGGATGAAAGAGCAAATGCAAAATTTTAATTACATGCTTCATAATTAATTAATCCATTGTCATCTATTGTAGATAACAGAAAAATGGAGATACATACTCACAACAAAGAGATACACACATACGGTGGGAGCTGAGTGGAGCACGGATTTGAAAGCAGACTTGTAGACTCAGTAGGTTAAGTGTGAGAGTCACCTGCCAAAAATATTTTTAAAAAAAAAGGCCCCGGGGGTCAAAGGTTATGAAGTAACAATCACATGATGGTTAGCTCAAATGTAAATAAGTGCTGTATTTTAACAAGCCAACCTGACATGTGAGATTCTTGAATGCTGAAGAGAATTGCACAGAAATGCTACAGTACTTTAGTAGTTTACAGTTTTCTACGGTCCCTGAGCTGAAGACAAAAGCAAATTTTAATCATTATTCACAACCGCATCTGAACCTCACTTTGTTTTAAAAACAACACTTGGTCATGGCACAGAAGCCTCGCAACAGATCTGTCTTGAAAGGTAACAACAGACGTAGCAGGAAACCTTCATTGCCATTTGAAAAACATGAAAAGCACAGAAGAACATTCACATTTTTTTCTCTTTGCTGCTCATAAAAAGTAGGCGTTGGTTGCCTTCAAAGACGATGGGGAATAAAAGTGAGGCAGGTGGTAAAATGGAGGTGATAGAGATGGGAATAAACCCAAACTGAACAGCGCAGTGCTGCCCTAATTGCTTCATCACCTTTTTTCCTTTTCTTCATAGGCTCACCACACATTCAAACCGCACACATGGCATAAGAGAAAACCAGTCATTTTGCAGCTATGGCATCACTGCAGTGACACCACCATCAATCATATAAAAGTTTCTTTTGTCTTCCCATTGTTTTTGCCCCGCTGACGTGATCTGGCTACGTACTGTGGCAGAAATGAGGATATGAAGTTGTGTGTACAGCAGACGTGCTTCAAAGCCGTTTCTTTGCATTCGCTGTACGTTGTGTATATTCAGTCGCCATAAGTTATGGATTTTGCTCCAGTGTCGGTTTCGGTAATATAAACTGTGAGCGATGGAACTCATCAAGGACGGCACAAACACAGAGATTTGAGAAAAAACATCTGTGTTTTTAGCTGTCTCTTGTGTCTGGCAATAGTGTAGCTACACTGTTGCCATACAAAGATAATATAACAGTAAACCTACCACAAAGAGGAAAAAAACAACACAAATAACTGTTAACAAATTCCACTTCTGAACTCTTGAGTTATTGTCTGTGTGTGTGGCACGATGATGAAGGTGGTGAAAACTTTTTTGTGTGAAGACAAACCAGACGAGAAGAGAAAAAAAAAAAATCAAAGAACTAAAGGTGAGATCATATCTCCACACTGCCACCTAAGATAATTATCATATTCATCTAGAGACAGACAAGTGGAAAAACAAGTGAGTTTGTAGATGGATCCACAGGAGACAGTCACAGATGGCACTTACATTCCTGTGGACAATATGTCACTGGTAAATTAAGTCTGTAAATTACTCTGTTGTGTCTGTTTGTTTAATTGACAGTCACTGTCAGAGATGGAGAGATGACGAGGTTATAAATGAGGCATGTTTGAGTTACGAAATACAAGACACATTTTAGTTAAAAATGTATTCCTAGGAATCTTAAGTGGGTCTGTTAGTGGCTAATTACAGAACATTACTAACATTGCAATTAAAACTGACCTGATTAGGTGCATCAAGAAACAGCATTGTGTTTATACTACACAGGTTTAACCCAGCCCACTTGGGCCTGCAGCATGAAGTTGATTAAAAGGTTAAAATTTGAAATCTGATTAATTATAAAATAGCTATGGATTAATTGAGATTATTAATCATGAACGCAAATAAAATTGATTATTTCTAAATAAATAAACATTTTTTCTTCTTCCTGCTGTTCCCTTCAGCGGTCGCAACAGCAGATCATGTGCCTTCATCTTGCCCCACCCCCTGCCTTCTCTTCTTTTACACCGACTTTCTCCATGTACTCTTTTACAACATCCATCCATCCATCCATCCATCCATCTTCAACCGCTTATCCGGGGCCGGGTCGCGGGGGCAACAGTCTGAGCAGGGACACCCAGACTTCCCTCTCCCTCGACACTTCCTCTAGCTCTTCTGGGGGGACCCCAAGGCGTTCCCAGGCCAGCCGAGCGACGTAGTCGCTCCAGCGTGTCCTAGGTCTTCCCCT
>NC_024328.1:6414884-6482234 GCF_000523025.1 Cynoglossus semilaevis | reverse complement strand
CCTTGTGGGCCTTCCTGCGGGTGGTGGGCCCACTGGAAAGCGGACTCACGTCGCTTGTTCGGGCTGAGCCCGGCCGAGTCCCGTGAGCAAGGACCCGGCCACCAGGCGCTCGCCTGCGAGCCCCAACCCCGGGCCTGGCTCCAGAGTGGGGCCCCGGTGACGCCAATCCGGGCGACGTGAACCTCTTTGATTTAATTATTTTCTTCATCACAAAGGGGGGGGTTGAACCGCTATTTGTCTGATCCGTCGCCTAGGACCTGTTTGCCTTGGGAGACCCTACCAGGGGCGTTAAGCCCCCGACAACATAGCTCCTAGGTTCATTCGGATACTCAAACCCCTCCACCACGTTAAGGTTGCGATTCAAGGAGAGGTTTTACAACATCCACCAAAGATTATTAAACATTACTAAACATTGACAAAAATGCACTTTTTGAAAATAAGAAAATCAACTAACAGCGTTAATCGCTTTGATAGTCATTAATTTGTCTGGTTTCTAATGCTTCTCTACAAGATCAGAGTCTTGCCGACTTGTTGTACTATTCTATGTTATTGTATTACTCTATAAGCATCAGCAACAAAAGTATGTTTCCTTTCCTTCCTTAGATCTCTACTTATCCTTGCTGCCTGGTGTGTCATAACATTTCTCTGCCTTTTGTTTTAAGGTAAAGTGGCGCTCCTACTGCCACACATTGCTTTTGTCAGCCCTTCACTGGGCTATATCAAGTAAATAATACCCACACTCACACACCATTCACAGCAGAGTGACAGTCAACTGCTGTGTTAGTGTTTCGGAGACGATGACGATGAGAACAGGGAGCATTCCTGTGTAATAACCAGCCAGCCTGCCAGCCCTTGTTCTTGTTTACTATAAACAGCCTCATGCCAATCATTCTATCGCTCCTTCCCTTCCTTGTGCTGTGACAGACTAGCACGTTGCCCTGGGCATGTTTCAGACGTTGGGTGAGGGCTTGTGCTCACACGCAGAAACATTTGTTGATACACAACGTGCATATCTCACTTGCATTTTCACAAACACACTGCTCCTGTAGTGAATCTGTTTCTCCTTGACTGCGAGACAAACAGCCCAACTGTGGCGCTGGAGCCGTTGCACTGGGATGTCTTTGAAGCTTAAGCGGCAACAAGGAGGAGGTTGATCTAAAAAATCCCACTGTTACCTGTGTGCCTCCATGTTTGCCAGCAGTCAAAGTCACCCAATCAGTGGCCCTGAGGATGTAACTGTCAATCCAGCATCCACTATCAGCCCGTCTCCCAACCAGCCTATCACTGCTATTATGTGTTTGTGTGTGTTCTTCTATTTTTAAGTCGTAAGCTGATCTTGGAAGAGTGTGACATTTGGATGACAGGCAGTGTAATCACTTTGGCATGCATGACAACAAAAAGGGTGGGTTCTGTGCAGAAGCACTTCTGATTTTGTGTGGAGTAGGGGGAAAAAGATGACAAAAAAAGAGAGAGTAAAGTGACGTGCAGAGGACGGATGTGTTAGATGACTGCAGACAGATGACTGTGACAGATTCCGCTGTGACGCAGGCTGCATGTTAGGCATCAAGATGCTGGTTGATCCAGAATAATGATGACCCATGATGGATCAACATCAGTGCCAACGGCCACTCGGGGCTGTTCTCAGCAGAGCTGAGTGAAAGCATGGGTAACAACCCCCGGGCTGTGAGCAGACACCGAGCCAAGATGGAGAGAGGACACTTGGGGCATTTGTTTATTTATTTCCTCCCATATGCTGTATCCTCTGCAATGCTACAGTGAGTCAGCTCAATGAGCCATAAGGTGAATGCTCCATCAACTCTCTCAGGATGGGCGGGTATTTGCCTCTAGAGCTTCTTATGAAAACGTCCAGCATTAATAGTTTTCCTCTGTTATAGAATAGGAGCAAAAAAAAAAAAAAAAAAACATAAATAAAGGAACATAAAACATTAAATCAGGTGACATTGTGTAGCCCAATTTGTAAATAAATAAATAAAGGCAATAACATAAAGTCAAACCTTTATTTTCTCTAGAGTAAATTACTTTCTGTTGCTTTTACTGAGAACAGATTTCTCTGATCTAACACACTTTCAAAGGTGAACTTGCGTTGGCAGTCATTACTCTTTTTAAACATTGTCAAAGAATGAAATGAAAATAGGTTTTTCAGTTTGCTACAGAAATTAGTTTGTAAAAAGTAGCAGGAAGTACTGGCCGGGGACCAGTAAAGGGCCACGCATCGTTTGGTATCAAGGAGCACATAAAAAAATACAAAAAGAAAACCTTTTTTTTTTAACTTAATGTACGTAAGTCAGCTTGCTGTTTTATTTTTACTTCAGTGCTTTTCTCAGTCATTTTTTTATTGCATCAGTAAAACCTCATGCTAATTGTATTAAATCTTATTAAAAAAAATAAAATAATGGAGAGCTTTGTTAAAGAAGGGGGTGAGGCTTCCATAAAACAGGTTTGTGGTCCAAAATAAGGTTGGCACCACTGTTATAAGCCTCAGCTTCAAATTGCTTGACTTGATTTTGTGAAGTTGTAATGAAATGGCAAAAATAAAAAAGACATGCCCGATTGAAGGAAAAATGCAGTAGAGTATAATAGAGAACTAATGTAGGTAAGAAAACGCTACTATGAAACCCACAAACCTGGAGGGACACATTAGAGTGAACCACACAGATATTTTAGGGTAACTCATTGGAGAATGAAGGCTTAATTATTACAGTATAATTAGCTCCGCAGCCCATTTGTATTTACTTTGCAAATGGGCTGAAATTGCAGTACTAGTATACGTTCTGTGTATATAAATATAACACAACAAGCCTAAAAAAAATCCACACCTTCCTGTTTCTGTCATGCCAAACTCATATATTACTGTATTTATATTTAACAGTTGACTTAACTTTTTATTCAGGTTAATGATATGATGTTTCTTTCCAAATTGCGTTTATTATCATAGTATCTTCTGTGGTTCAATACTGTATTATTATAATAACTGTGTTCCTTCTTGGCCCAAGGTAACCTCAAATATTCACAACATGATTGTAAACTAATCCCCTCTCATTTTTACAGACTAAAATTACATGTTAATCGATGACTTCACCTGACAGTGTTTACGGCTCCGTCTAGACTCAAGACTAAACCTGAAATTGCAGACGTAATAACAGTAATAACAGGTAACTACCCTGTGACCAGGCATGAAACAAAGCTGCCACTGTGTGTTAGGGCAGGTTTCCTTTGACACTAGTTGCAGGGCAATTAATTGCTCAGTTCGCTCATTTTATTTGTATTTATGTGCGTGTGTGTGTGTGTGCTTGTGTTTTGCACCAAACAACTTAAGACTGTTATATGTCATATAAGGCTGTGTTCACACTGCAGGCTGAAGTGGCCAAGATCTGAATTTTTATGACAGTGTGAACAGCACAAATCTGACTTTTATCTGCATTTTAACCCGACTTTTATATTATTTAAGTGAGAGTCGTGATAATGCTGTTCAGAAGCGAGGAGAACGTAACAAATAAAATGTAAATCATGGATGAAACAAGCTAGCAGACAGAAGTGAAGGAGTTCTTCATGGAAAAAAAACAGTTGTCAGAGTTTGGCCAGACCTAAGGTGACGACAGAACCCCGGAGGTCTGGGTTGAAGAGCAGTCTGTGAGGGACCACCACAGTGTGAATGAAGGCTCTCTGATTGACATTGATCACACAACAACTTACAAATTGATACACACACACGACAAAAAGAAGCAACAGACTGGGGTTGAGTTCCAACGGTGTTTGGATTTAAACTAAAACAGTTGAGTTTTTTATACAATTGTTGCAAAAACATCTGTCAAAATCGGTTCTTATTTCCAAAATGAACATCGTTGTGAGCAAAAGGTTGTTAAAGACACCGCATAACATAGTATACAAACAAAAAACAAAACAATGTGGCTTTTGTTATAAAACATGTCACTTAAAAATATTTTTAATTTTCTGTTTTTTGTTTTGTTTTTTTGTTTTGGCTTCTAGGTGACATTTTCTAGGTTTAAAATGTCCCCTTAATGTCTTATTAAACCCCAAGTGGAGAAAAAAGTTCTAATCCTGTATCTAATCTTGTAAACCAAATTTATTAGGGCAGTAGGAAAAGAGCAGTTAAAAGGAGAAAAGACAAGTCCGTTACAGTCAGGCGTAACTCAGAGTTTGACCTTGATGAGTGTTTACCTCAGTATCATACTCAAGGACAAACAAGAGACATGTTTCCCTCAAATCAGGTGCAGATTTTTTGTCTTCTTCTAAACACATTTTTTTAAAATCTAAACAAATCTTGTTGTGTTTCTGTAGTTGGAACCTCAGGTAAAAGATTTTTACCATGCCACTTTGTCTTTGACTTTTAGCCCCACATTATAACTTTAATGGTGTTTAATTCTGTCTCTACGTTAAATAAATCTCAGTGATTTCACTTCCAGCTGCAAATTGTGTTTTTATTGTGTTTTTCCAGGAACACTCCTAATAAATGTGGCAGAGACAAACAGGTTCCTGATTAATTCCTAAATTAAAAAAGCCTCTTTTGAATCACAGCACATCACGACAGACACTATTATACACATGAATATGAAAATTAAAAATTGCAGCTGAAGCAGGAGAGCAACTTTGCTGAAATAGGAAAAAAGAAAAGTTAAAAAGTGAGATTATCTGTCGTGCTTTCATCTGCAAACAGGCTAAATTACTGTGTGCGTGTGTGTGTGTGTGTGTGTGTGTGTATCTAATAAACAGTAATTTTATTGCGAAAGCCGACTTGGCTATTCCATTTCAGAAATATTCCCTCAGGTCTCTGTCTCTTTTAAAACCTCTCACTGTCTCTCCCACGCAGACACAAACGCAGAATCCAGCTTTTCTTATTTCTTCCAGGTACCTGGTTATCTAAACAGTCCCCTTTTCATTAAACAGGCAAGCCAGGTTTTAATTAGTAATTAGTGAACATGTATTGGACGACGCTGATCTGAGCTGATGTTTGTGTCTCTGCATATGTGGGGGGAGGGAGAGGGAGAGGGCGCAAGGGAGGTTGTGTGCCCCTCCCCTCTTACCCCCTCTGCCCCCAGGGTAAGGTAGAGGTCTGTGGTAATTACTTTTGTTGTAGCAGGAAAGAATGTGAGCGGAGAAGAGGAAGGAAGTCAGTCAGCTGTTAGACCTTTGATTAAAATCTTCCCCCCAAAAAAACGGGATGCATACATTTTTAAAACTTTAAAAATGATTTTTACAACTTTACTGCAAAACTGGTGTAAAGTTATTTCCAGTGGGAAAGACGAGATAAAGTATTTATACCTGGTATAATGGTTACGTTTGTTGTACTTTTACTGGTCATGTTTTAGACCGGACCAAAGGAGCCGTCAGTTGGACTGAATCAGGAAAGGTTGTGTAACATGGTTCCTCTGACTAATTGGCCCTCGGGGGACCGACTCAGTGCAGTGGAAGGACACTCTCTGAGTCTCCTCCTTATCCTGCACAAGGACTGCCGTTCCACCGCTTCTGAGCACGAGAGGGAACGCACCATCCTGGGCCTTAACCAGTAACAGCATGTGCTTGCGTGCGTACGAGGGCCTGTCTGTGAGGCTGATTAGATGGATTTTATGTATGATTGTGTTCTCCCTCTGATTGGACGCAGCAATGTTTGTCCAAATCCCATGTGAATTAAACCAATTGATTTGAACATTTTACTATCTGTCCCTGATAAGATGAACATCAACTCATCATGAATTCCGGCATGGCACAGCATGACGAACCCAACGTGGCTGCCATAGTTTCCCATCACCAAAACCTTGTGTGGAATGTCAATGTCCCAACTCCTGATTCTCATTCCAATCCCTGCCCCAGGCACATTGGCTCTGGGGAACGACCGCAGATTTGTTTTGCAGACTTTTGAAATTTGCGGGGCCTTTGCAATTGGCTCCCTGTTTTTGTGGCTTGCCCAGTCTTCTGAGTTATAAGTGCAACAGGGCAAGAAACAGAGGGAGAGAGAGTGGAGGGGGTGGGAGGGAGGGAAAGGACCTGTGTTGTTGGAGAGTGCGTATCCGTGTGTCCCATGTGCTGAAACGTGTGCGTGACAGTGTTTGTGAGTAGCGGTGGGAATTTGGATTTGGTCGAACGGAACAAAAACATTCCTGCATAATGTTTAGCTCAAAGCGTCAGGCCTCCATGCTCCGTCTCTCACACATGTACAGTAGAGCCATACTTCATGCAGCACACGGGGCAGGAGGTGGAACAGAGTTTACTCAGCTGCTGCAGTTGGACGTGAGATTAAGTCATACATGCAAATCTGTTTACAGAGAGACTCAGTCAGCACCGTCTGTGAAGTAGCATGATGTTGTCGAAGCATCGCATAATTGTGGTGGGAAAGTTGGTGAAAATGCCTTATGTGAAGGAGACTTATTGTCTCTGCTCAAAATTCTTTGAAAGTTCAAAAGAAAATTAATTTACATGTAAATCTGTTTAGTGCAAGATCTGAAAGAATTTCATGTCCTTCACCATCACCGATAAATAATAGTGAAAATCATTCAGGAAGTTAGCAGTAATTGTTGCATAGAAACTGCTGCTGAAAGTGCAGTTTTGAAACACCTATGCTCCTGGATTTTTCCGAGGAATTTAATAACAAAGGATGAAACATCACTGTATAATGGGAGAAACTTCATCACTCGTTGACACTGCTTTTTGTTTTGCTTCAAAGTGCAGGCCTTCAGCATAATTAGTCATTATATTTGCTTTTATAAACAATGTGATTGAGAACGATCCTGATGAATCATTGTTAACAGAGATCAACAAGAAATCCTGGCCTGTAGCCCGTGTCTGCTCACTTCCCCGTAAGATGACATCTTGCAAGTGTGTATGTGTGTGTTTGTGAGTTATTAAACAAAAGTACTTTCTGTTAATTGTCATCTGACATAAATCAAGAAAAATGACTCTTTGGCATTTTTTCTTTCTTCCTGTTCCCCAGTTTTTCGTTCATTTCTTTGTGAAGGTTCAAGTAGCTCTTACAAACATCTGGGAGTTCTCCCTGAAGTGGATTCATTTCAATAACGATGGTTTAAACAAATTAAATTCCATTTAGTTACGCTCCGGAGTCTCTTTGTGTAAATGCCAGTGTGCACAAGAACAAACCTTTCACCTTTACTCACCCCACATGAAGATGTACACGTCATGGCGTGGGCACGCAAACAAATAGAAACGTCCGTGTTTGTGTTTGTCATCAATTGTTCATGGTCAATTGGGTGAAAAGGAGAAAGCACGTTTCCAGCACAACAGCGGCTGAGGCTGGAAAATCTTCAGGCTTCAGACATCGCAGGTAGAAGACGAGCAGTGTGTATGACATCTGGGAGTGTGTGTACTGTACAGTTATCAAGTATTCATGCGCCGTGTGCGTTCCACAGGAGGTGAAACGCATTCCTGGTTCCTGTACAGTATGTATACAGCCGTTGGTTGGGCTGTGATGCCACGCAGGTGTTTATGTTGTAAAGCAAAAGTTTCATCAGTTTAGGACACATACATCAATCACCGAAGATTAGCTGACACCTTTCCTACCCACGCTGCTTCGCCTCCTGCCTGCAGCCCCTGACTGATGGGTGGGTGCCAGAAAACAGCACATACATTGACCCAAGAGCAAATGAGAAAAACAAGGTCTCGCTCTCTCTCTCTTTGTTTCCAACACCCAGACAATAACATGCCTCCTGCCTTGCTTATTTTCTTTTGCTGTGTCTTTGTTTTTTCTCCCACTAACTTGGTATCTTTTCTGCCCACTCACCAAACCAGAGTACATTACACATCTCTCTATCTCTTTCTCTCTCTCTCTCTCTCTCTCTTTGTACTTAGAACTTTGCTCTTGTTCTATATGAATATCAGTGTCTGCTGCATCGGCCTGCGTTGGCTCAGCACCGGGCGTCATTGGTATCAGTCTAATCAAATGTTCAGTCTTTCTGATCACACAGGCAGACCAGTGAATCCCTGATGATTTCAGATTTATATTTCATTCTGCTCAGGGCCACCAGCCAACCCGGTCTGCAGCTTTTTACCCAGCTCTGACTAATACACTCCTGAATGTATTAGTCAGAGCACTGACTGGCTGGACGGCTGACAATTACCAACGTATGCAGATTTACCTGCTGGGAAATTGCCCTGTTCAGAGATCTGCACCTTCATGTGGATGTTTAGCTTCATTGTTTACTTAATCCTTTAACAGATGTGACATCTCCAGAGTCATTGAGAAATCATTAAGCATCACTGACCTGCTGTTGACAATCAGGCCGTGATGGTAAGTTGTGTTGTTTCAGCGTTGGATTAGAAAGTGATGCAAATGTAAGGGACATCACACGTTCTACATTGATTTCACACCAGAGCTAATACTTCCCACAGACTGTCCACTTCACTCTGATATGGACCAAACAACAAAAACCCTGCTGCATTTATGGAAATATGGGTTTTATTCCAAGTGAACCCTGTTGTGGGAAAAGTAATTGGACTATCAAGAGTACCAAAGAGAAGAAGTTATGCCAAGAAAAGTGCATTTAGGGCAGAAAAAAAAAAATCAGAAATCGCAAAACACTTAGACCCACAGGATGAAACTCAAAGAGACGTTTTGTTCTTCTTTCTTATAATTTTTTGTTCCTTCATGGTCAGTGCTCAGTACAGTAAAAACTAAACAATCAATCACAAACAATCTGGTGTCTATTTCACACGGGTGCATGGGAGACAACATGAAGTGAAGGTCAGAAGATACCAGGACTAAAGAAGGACATTCTTCTGTGAGAGTAAGAGAGGTTCTCTTTTTTATAAATGTTCTTACAAACACATTTTCACCTTAAAGAGAGAGATTACAAGAGAAATTATAAAATGTAAAGATAAGTGTGTGGCGGTGGAGGAGGAAATAGTGAAACAACAACTGAAGACTGAAACAAAATGAAAACGTAAACACTGAGGGTTTTCAGTTACTGCTAAAGGTTCTGTATCTGAAGCTCAGTCTATAGGTATCTAAAGCTAAATGAGCTTCTTACTATTGTTTTTGTCTTACTAATGTCTATTTTGAACTCCAGTCATGAGGCGTTAGAAGAGCAAAAATAGCAACAGTGTAAATAAAACAGGGTTAATCCTTATTTTTTTCCTTTTACCCATGCTTCTGAAATTGAATAAATTATTTGAACATTTTCAATCTAAATCCACTCTGTGTCCTTCCTTCTCTCTCTCCAAACAAGGCAGCTCTGTGTTTTCTGAGAAGTTTACATTTGTTAGATAAATGGTTTCCACCAGACGGCAACTGGAACCTGCACAGACACGGTGTTAGTCACGGTGAATGAGGAATATGGATGACAGGTAGTGTGACGGCCATTGGCACTGTGTGTGTGTGTGTGTGTCTAAATGAGCAGCATGCCCTGCAGCAGTCATATGGCTGTACTGGAGCTTTGTTTATTGGATGTTTACAGTTCCTGATCATAAGTCAGATTTTCTTCATTAAAGTCTGAAGTGTAAGCAGACTGATGGCCTCTGCAGGAAAGACAATCACAGGCATGTTGAGAGATAGTGAATATTACAATAATGAGAACCACCTGCTAAGCTACGTTAGGTCCTGTTGTGAACATAAGTCTAATCATATCGTAGTGCCCCCGTCCCACGCAGGGTGTTGTTGCTGGAGAATGAATAATTTTCTTTTATTTATTTCTTTTCAGTTCTTTTCTGGCTCACAAACCCCTCTAAACAAATGTAGACAGTGGAAAGTGTTGTGAATCTTTGGTGTTGGACTGAGTTTGCCTAATATCAGCCCACGGGACTGGCTGAAAAAGGCAGACCACACAGGGAAAGAAAAGGTGTCAGCACCTTATTTCTCTCTGTGTTTGTGCATTTTGTGAAACTTCAGGCTGGCTTTTCTTGATTAATGGAGTGTGAAGGGATTATGCTGATGCAGTTCATAACTGGGGCACAGTGACACAGTCATTACATCGGTGTATTTGTGCGGGTGTGTGTGTGTGTGTGTGTGTGAGTGCCATGTCCTTGCATGGTTTTCTTCCACACACACAGGCAGGTGAATGGAGATGGTGGAACAGTGTAAACGTCCCAGTCCTTTTGTCCTCTGTGCCAAAGGCAAACACGGCACACAGCCACAGCTAATCCCCTCCTCTAGCCTTATCTAGACTACACCTGAGAGCAAAGGTCAGCTGAAAAAGGGAGACAGGGGAGGAGAGAAGGAAGTGTGAATGGAGAGGGGAAAAAAGAAGACTAGTGTGAGGAACGTAAAATGGGTAGATTAACAATGCACAACAAGCTGTGATAACAATAACGGATACACACACACACACACAGAATACTCTTCAGAACTAAGACTGTTTCTAATCTGATTAATCACAGGTTAGCTTTGGATTCAATGTAATTATTCCAGATAAACCATCCATGTTTTTTGCTTGAACAGAAAGACAAACCAGTGCAGGCAGATGTGTATTAAAGATGTTAAAAATTTGTTATATGAGAGAATGTCAAGAAAAATATGAAACAATTCAATTTAGCTTCAAAGAGTTGGTGGATAATAGTCACAACCTAAAATCTTGATGGTGGCTTGAAGAACGCATCAAAAGATGCATTCAAAACTTCAGTTGTTCTGAACAACATTAATCAGTCTACAGTTCATCTTGATTATCCATTTGACACGCGTCAGTCATAGAGTGACTTAATGCCTCCACTGGGCATCTGACCTGAAGTTGACGCCCCCTGCTGGGCGTTATAATGGCATTTTAACCTCAAAGTGAAATCTAGCATTGATAAGTGGATAGAGGACGGAAGTAATGGATACAAATTTCTCTCTACTTTTTTTTTACTGAGTATAATACTTCCTTTTGTTTTAGTTTTGATTAAATTAGATTAGATAGAACTGAATTAATCCCTCGGGACTTCCCTTTGGTAAATTAAGGTACCATGGTGTGTAATTTCCTGTACTGTGCCAACTATTCTCTTACAGTAGGATGAGCAGCTGTTACAGTGGGGGTATCATTGACAGCATTATTGATGTTTTTAGTCTATACTAAAGATTTTTTTTGGGGGGGGGGTTCTGTCAAACTACATCCCACTGTCAGACACAACAAGCTAACAGATTATTACGTACACATTTAACCCAGGAAGTTGAGAGGCAATGTAGCAAAACACATTTAAAACATCTGAGAGGAAAACAACTAGCATAATGCTAATAGTCGTACTGGAAGAACACAAAGGACATTTGTCTCTTTGTGTTTCCCTTCTTTACTTCTTTCACTCTTGCGTTGTGTTGTGTTGTGTTATGGTGTGTGTGTGTGTGTGTGTGTGTGTGTGAGCATGTACGCAAAGTTGAATGCCAAGACAGCTGTGGTGATATTTATTAGATTTCACATAAACATTCAGCAGCATATGTCTGTCTGTCCTCCATCATGAGCAGTTAGCAAGCTGAGTGCAGGTGTTGATCTGTGTAAAATGCTCATGACACAGCTTCTGGTTTCCACACACGTCTTTCTTCTCCCTCCTTATCACTCCACCAATAACTAAACAACCGTTTGTTGTGTGTTTCACATCAAGTTTGGCTGTAATTGCATGATGTTATTGTGTACAGTATCAGAATACATGCATACTTTCTCATTAGTAGTACTTTCTTAGGATTCGGTCTGATACTTAAATACAATATCTCATTTCCAACCTTCAGATGGATGGCAAAATTTGCCAGCGTTTGATTTATGTGTTGGCGAAGAGAAGGCCAAAACCAAAAGGTACATTCTGTTTCCAGCAGTATATTCTTTTGAATTAGATAAACGTTCATGTTTATGATTGGAGTTTTTTTTTTTTTTTTCAAATATCTATTGTTTTGCAGTAAATTGAATTCAATAAATTAGCTACTGGAAAATGTGTAGGAAAACAAAACGTCTACACATGTATGTATGTATGTATCTATATTTATATAATATCATAGTTCTTTTGTGTGTGTGTGACAAAGTGCCACAGGAGTCGATTGGCCATATGTCTGCACAAATGAGCTCTTTATGTAATAAGGCTGGTGATCTAAATTGTCATTACTGTCAACATTTAACTCTAGTTCACCCTGCCAGATGGTTTTTTTGCAATACATCACAGAAATGAGCTCTCTCAGATTACTCTTTATACATATAAATGATGACACTGCCCCAGTTCAAAAACTGCTCACTCTCTTGTTAGACTATTTTGAAGCCTGCCTTACATTTCATTTTGTTTTTCTTTTCCCTTTAAACACCTATTGAGTTACAACTGCTCTTTACCTCATTATGCAGAATGATCCTAAAAGTAGTTCCTGATGGAAAAAAAAATGAAAATGTCTGTCAAAGTGGTGCAGGTTCTGCAGTGTTCCTCAAGTGTCTGATTTATGAACATAGTTTTCATGGACGTTTTTGATGTAACCACATCTTATTTACTGTATTGTTTCACTGAAGGACGTGTGACATAATGGAGAACAATCCCTGTCTTCATGCTGGCTCTGTGATAATGCCGCCCATTATTGCCACCGACAAAACAGAGCAGTTGATGAAAATGCCAGCCATGTTTGTTAACAACCAGGATGTCCCAGGTAATGTCCGCAACACAAGAGCATAAAATATTCAGAATGCTGCCGCAGTACAATTTAATCTAGTGCGGGAACTTCAGTAGGAGATGATGTGCCATAAAATGAGTTGGAATTATTTAGCTAATTATTAAACCACAAATCACATCTTGGTGAGGTGGCGCAGCGGCTAGGTGCTCTGTGAAGAGAAGCTTGTTTTTTTTTTAGTCTTTAAAATGATTTTATTTTCTGTTTTATTATGTTTCTATTCTATTTTATTCTAATGATATAAAATCAAACCCTTCTGTAATTTTTGATGGGCTGGTAATGTAATTAGAAGACAACGCTATCATCTGTCTATCTTTATTTTTTTTTCTTTTAGCATTTTTTGTAAGCTGTCACAGCTCTTCTAGAAGATTTTAATTAAAATAGACCTAGTAGGGGGCAGTAATGTAACTCAAAGGATCCAGAACTGCATTGAGAGAGCCCAATTTAGCATAAGAGAGATAGAGGTGTTAGCATGACTAAGCTAGTTTAGCCTTTAGTGTTAGTTGAGTGCTGTGTTGAGCACTTTTCCCATTATTTGTGGAGAAACTGTGATTAAAAAGTGTCAAGTGGAGTTTTAGGTTTTTAAATTGTATGTAATTAACATTATTAGAAGTGTTCTTTTCTTTTACGAATGGATCATGGTGTATTTATTAGTAGTAGTAGTACCCCAGTTAGCCTGAACTGAACTAAACACTCTTTGTGTCAAGTTACAGAATTGGATTTATATAATTGTTATTGTGGTAGCAGCATGGTAAACTACTGGATTTGGGAAACCGTCCATGTTTTCTGGTATACGGAGGGGAAAGGGTTAATTTGTTTAAACATGTCATGCCATTGTCTGCTGTTTGTTTTGTCGTTGTTTTTTTCTTTCTTTTCATTTCTGCTGGACATCTTTGTTCCGTCTCTACTCCCTTGTGCCATGCATCTTGATAAGGATTTTAATCAATGCTCGTGCCATTATAGCTTCACTGGAACACAAGCGAGTGCAGGAAAACAAAAGGAGAGAGTTTAAATTGGCCTCCTTTCCTAGACATCCGGGCAATATTTCAGCTGCTCATCACACTGCCAGAAGAATTTATTCTCCAATTTGGGCTTGGATCAATAGGAGGATTTGTGAAGATATCACCACAAAATAAATAAATAAATAAAAATAGAAAATCCTCTTTGTTAAATGAAAAGTGAAAGGGAGGCATCAATAAACCACAGCAGAATTTACTATGATACACACTGAATACATTTAGAAATCTTTCAGCACTCAACAATTGTTCCCACTTCCTGGAGATGGAGTTTTTTGTGATTTTGTATTTTGATTTATTTGATATTTTTCAATGACATTTTTTGTTTGTTCAGTACGAGCATGTTTTCTACAACAAATCTCATTTTGTTTTTTTGGTCTTAGAACAATTAAAAAAAAAAGAGAGAATGTAAAATAGTGTATCCCTGGGTCTCTCTCCTTGTCTCTCTCTGATGGGGGTTAAGTGTTCAGGTTAATTGCAGCTCTAAGTAAAGTCCCCTGCTGTGGCTGCACCGAGGATGTTCACACCATCCTTTCTGTCCTTTTTATCCCCTCTCTTACACCATCACCTGCCCTCTCTTGTTTCTACATGACCCTGCAGATAAAGTGGGCCGCTCCACATCTCTCCCCGTCTTTGTTCTACTCTCATTCCTGCCAGATATGAGCTGCTGAACTAATCTGGGAGCCATTTTATGACTGATGTTTACAGTAGTTTTAGTGTGAACACAAGGAAAATCTCCATTGAAGATCAAGGTGCAGCACCAAACAACAGCCCGCGTTTTATCTTCTTGATGTCTCCGTCACTTGTATCCTCCCTCTCATATGTCTTTCCCCTCTGAGCTGCCAGAAGAGAGCCAGGAGGCAGGGAATAGTGAGGGGATAATAACAGAGAGGAGAAGTAAGAAGGAAGGATAAATGGAAAAAGGATATAGGAAGAAGAAAGAGCAAGAGCTGGGGTTTTAGAGAGGCAGTGAAGTGAGTGATGGTGTAACTTCAGATGTGGGCTGGTGTCCTGTACAATAACACATCTGACTTCCAGTGTTCCCTGTTACTGTACCTAACTGTAGTGGTATTTTTAGATTACTTAAAGTTCTGCTTGTTAAACCCAACACAGCCCAACAACCATCAGTAAAGTTGTCACTGGTGTTTTTTTTCAGTCTGCTGTTGACTGACCTGCAGACCTGAGCTCAGTGCAGGGCCAGGATTAGGTTTCAGCTGTTTTAAACTTAGATATGTTCAGGTCACTTCTCGAAGCCTCTTGTGGACCAGTGGTTAGTCCATTGCCTTACAGCAGGACAATGTAAGGCTCAGAATTTTGATCCTGGTTCATTTTGTATAGAGTTGTAATGGGTTCTTCCTAAGACGTCCTATGAGTAGAACAGAACACTCTAAATCAGTGGTTCCCAAAATGGGGGGTGGTCTCCTTTTAGAGGGGACGCCTAGCAGCTGTATGGGGGTCACAGCAAGGCGAATGCATTTCTATTTTTAAATATTGTCCAACATTTTAATGATTTATAATTGTATTCCTACAAAATTTATATTCTCAATTTTGAAAAAAAATTGAGATACATAATTTTGAGAAAAAAATATCAAAAATTGATATTCTCAATTTTGTAGGAGTAACTGTGTTTTAGATACTGTGTTTGTGGCTGTGTCACAAACACAGCCACAGCCATTACTAAGTCAGTCAGAAATGGATCAATTGGTTGAAGAGGACTGAGTGGATGGATGGTATAAATGAATGAATAGATGAATGGATTGATGCGAGCTGTTCATTTGGTAAATTAACTGTTAGATTACAGATTATTATCTTCACAGGAAACCTTTTTTTTGCTTTCCATTCATGTATTAGAAGTGTTTCATCAAAGACATTCACTGTAGTGTTGTGATTTACAGTACTGTCGTCACCCACACCCTCTATCTCTCGGTCTCTCTGTCTCTCTTTCTCTCCGTTAGTCTGTCACTTGCTGCTTACTGTCATTTTACTTCACTTTCTGTTGCTCTTTATTTGCCTTTGTTTTTTACTCCATCTTCTCGCTGACTCTCTCTCCCTCTCTCTCCTCTCTAATTCTATTTATGAGAGGTGCACACTCCATCATTCTGTCTCCCTATATATTTCTCTGCCCTTCATTTTCTCTACACCTTTCAGCTCCACGGCAGGGTGGAGGAACAAGAAGAGAGAAAGAAAGAGAGTGGGTGAGGGAGGGGGAAGGAGAAGAGGGAGAGATGGACAGATTAGGTGACAGTGATAAGCGATCGATCCCAAGGCCAAACAGCCCAGGGAGGAGCTTCTCCCCCCTTCCTTCCTCCACACCGTCTTCTCTCCAGTTTTTTTTTTCTTTTTCTTTCTTCTCCTTATTTTCCCCCCACTTTTCATTCTTCACCCCACTTTTCTTTCACCCTCACCTTTGTTCACTTCAAACTGACAAGGGTTCCTTTAGGATGCACTTTGTGTGAATAAGTGTGTGCCTGTGTGTGTGCTTGTGTACGCACACTTTTGCCTGTCTAGCTAGTTGATAAGTCATGAAGGATGGCTCCCTGAGGTGCCCCTAAAGAGCTTTTAGTGCCTTTCGATCACAACCACACACAAACGCAGACACACACACAAACGCAGACACGCACACACACCTCATTAGATAATTTTTAAACAAAATGCACTCCATTAATGACTGTTTTAACTAATTCTTTTCATTTTTGCAATGTTTCAATATTCATTTTGTACAATTGTACGATTTTTCTTTTTTAATTCCATGCACTTAAGGAAACGCCACAGGGGTCCATCATTCATATGTCCCACCCTTGTCACACCCACGTCCCATCATCCTCCTGGTTCTGCCCACCACAGCACTGGCGTAACGAGCCTGTCTATTGATCAAGTGATGCTCTTTGTTGTGAATGCCTAAATGGACCTGCAGCCACTCGCTCCAGGCCTTTTATGGGCGCTGTTATGACTCTGTCTGATTACAATAGAAGCACTTAAAATGTGCAAGGCTTGATGTTTTATGCAGGAGCACGCCCAGCTTCCAAAATGCACTAAAGCTGTGTACAGCCAGTATGTACTGTACCTGTGATATACTACAGCATGGATTCCAAATTTTCCCCCATGAGTGTCTTTGGTAGTCGGCCATAGTTCAGTTTTTGAGCATTTATTATTTTTAGCATAAAGGTCCATAAATAAAACATGCTGCAGAGTAATTCAACAATAAACACATTTTTTGTATCAGTCCATTCATTTTCTTGCCAGTTTTTTTTTCAAATGTTTGTATTTATATTCTGCCCATGTGGTATTTTTCACCTGCATGCATGTTCAAAAGCATAGCTCCGCTCTCCTGTGTGCTGGCTTAATTTAGGTCCAACCGACTGTGACCAAGAAACATGTGGAGATATTACCCACAATCCATTTCCCTCAATCCCAGGTTTCCCTCCCTTCACTGACCCCATCATCTCCAACTCTTTGCTGTATCCTCCCAGTAAATAAGCTTTTCAGCCAGTTATTTCCTCAGCTGTTTATTCTTGATGCACTTCAAATATTTCACCATTCACTGGAAAATATACTGGGTGGGGGCTGACGATATGAAAATGTCACGTGACGTGCACGTGAGTGTGTTTTGTGTGTGTGTGCATGTACATATTCATGTGCATGAATACAATCAGTAAACTTAGCCACAGTTCAAAGGTAGCGTCGGCTTTTAATAATTAACTAGCATTAAACACTGATTATATTAGTTTGATCCGTTGTCATCTGTCAGATTTGCTTAAATGAGATGTGCCGACACCCCCTTAAGTTCAACGCGTCTCTCTTCTCCATTGTCGTCTTTGCGTTACTATGAGAGTCGTGATTTTGCTCACATGGGCGTCCTCGGTCCCTGTTTCTCATGACTGACTTTTTCACATGAGCCTATTTCAAACAGCATGGGTCGGGGGCTCTGATATTAAAACCTAATCCAAGGTAGTGTACACCTCACACTGCATGCTAACGTGCCGAGGTGCAGAGATGGTCAATTAGATAGCAATATATGACTTTCATTCCAACGCGACGATAATCCAATCTGCTCTCCTTTGTCTGATACATTATAAGACTCGCTTTCATAACCACATTTGCTCAACACATGATAAGCTTTGGAAACACTAACTTTTTTTATATCTGAAATCAAAAGTTTGTCTTGGATCATCTTGTCTTTTCCCTTCTCCACCTTATCTTGATCTGTGCCTCTGCTCATTCCCTAAATATCCGCCTGATGTTTCTCTTTCCTGCAATAAAAACAGAAGACAGCCAGTATGTATGGGAAGATGGGATTTTTTTTATAAATCTCACAGAAAACAGACCGTGGAAAAACAAGCAGGAGATAGAGCTGGATCTGTCAGCAGCTGTGCACTGCTAGAAAATGTAAAACACGTAGGTGAGGTGTGGAGAGGGATTAGTATATGAAATGATTTGTGGCAGGTTTCAACCTCCCACACCACCAACCTGAGAGGGACCATCAATTTGCACATATACAGTCCATGGACATACTTGACTAATGCGACATCACACCCAGGCATCTGCGTGTGTGTGTATCCATGTTGAAGGGGCCCCTGCTGTGCCCTGATGGGGACATCAATACCAGAGGGTTAGGGCTTTCGACACACTGGTGTCAGTGTGGAGAAGGAGCAGCAGGTGGAGGAGACAGGGACGGCCCGAATGGATAAAGCCGGACAGAAGGATCATGGCACTGGAAAATGTGGCTATAAACATTATTTAGCTGCAATTAACTTATGGGAATGTTAGGTTTCAACAGATGGTTTAGGCCAAACAATCTGAATTTATATCAGCCACAAATTATTGAAGAATATCCTAATGATGCACCATATGTACCATATGTACACGGCATATGTTTTTTTTTTTCCACAGTGAAGTAACAATCGGGGCCAGTTTGCTAATTCAGATTGATGGTCATTTGTGTTTTATTGAGGCCTGGCTGTACCCAGCTATGGTATGTGGTGAACGTACAGTATGTGTTGAAGCTGGAGGCCCTGACATCAAGCTCAGGTCTGAGGATGAGATGAAGGAGACAGCTGCAGAGAAGTGTATATTCAGGGATAAATGGACGAAAGGATAGAAGGCATTCTCCAACTGCTCTAACTTTAGACCACACATGTCGCTATACCTCCTCAAACCTGTCCAGTGTGTGTCACCACTTGCCTCCATAAAAGCCCCTTTTGTGTGTGTATGTGTGAGTGCACGCACGTAGGCTTTATAAATATTGTCAACATTTTTCTTCTTGCCCAAAACCAACCTGAGAGCGTAAACAAACAGTGTGAGAGCGGCAAAACCTTCGCTGGGATAACACATCCTGTGATGTCTTGTGATGAAATTTCACTTTCTTTCCTCAAGCTTATTGTTTTAATTTCCTGCTTTGGGAAGTCAGTTCAAAAGTTCACAAACTCACAGTTGGAAGTGTGAACAGATTGTAGTCTGCACCGACCAAGACGTGACCTTCAGACCTTGATTTAGTGCCAGGAACCGTCTGTCTCAGTCCACAGGGATAAACACAACTGGGCCAATTAGATTGAAAGCAGAACTAGTTTGCTTCACAAAGAAACAGTAAGAATCCCTGTTATTTGAAAAATGATTAGAGGAGAGATTTGTGTGTTTGTACATCAGTGGGTGTGTGTGCACATTATTAATGAGGGAAGGAATTCAGATGTTGGCTTTTGTGCATAGAAATATAATGTGGTGACGTTGTTGAAGAGATGACTGGACTGAATTTTCCATGTTCTTATGAAGAACTTATGTAGGATAGGGTACAATATATAAGTTGTATATATGTGATGTATTTCGTTCTACCCCTGTGGTACAATGACAATAAAGACCATTCTATTCTTAACTATTCTATTCTGCATTATACATACATAATATACATATACAAATACATACAAATATATGTAAATATATATACTTACATGTACATATATAAAGATATAGATATACATAAACACATTGGTGTACATACATACATATATATACATATATATGTATATTTATGTGTATATATCCAAATATGTATTTGTAAAAGTAGGACTACTGGGTTCACCAATGACACACTCTCTGGACAGGAGAGAAAACTCCCACTGAACACCCTGTGATTATATGAAACAACTAAAGGTTAAAAAGTCCAGTCCAAGACTTACAATGTGTATAAAAAAAGTCAAAGACTTCTGACAAACTAGTCTTTTAAACAGGACTACAACAACAGCATGACTGGGCCTGACGTCAGTTTGCATGTCTTGATGTCATTTGCCATTTTTTTGCCAAAAATCATATTAACTCTCAACGGTAGGGGATACAAGTCTATAGCAAAAAAAAAAGAAAAAGAAAGTTTTACCGTTGATGCTGAGAAATGAAAGAAAACTCATCAAAAGATAACGTTTTTACTTGAAGGTCATCCACAAATCACAGACATTTTCAGAACTGCAGCATTGCGTAACCCACGTGCACCGTTTGCCTGCGCACGTGAGTCGGTTGTTAATTACAGCAGAGCTAGTTTGTCTGCAATAAATTAAAAAAATATATATAATAGCTGGATCAAGGCCTCTGCAATAAAGTGTATTTTATAATAAGGTCAGTACAAGCATAGCTGCGCACCGGCCCTGACCTGCACACTTTAACTTCTGAGCGATTTACGTGTGCATGTATGCATTCACATTTGTATGTGTGCAGGTCTGCGTTCATGTCTATATTATATGGTGACCTTTGGTGGCCAATAAAAAAACACACACAATCTGCCCACAATAAGACACACAGCCCAACCTGACACACCACTTAACCCCCTGCCTGGGACCTTGACAGCTTCTCCGTGGGAGGCTGACCCTGCAGGTCCTGGAAAATGCTTAGTTCATACCAAACACTAACACACACATACACAATTTTACAGCTTAAATTCAGCGTTCCGCTCCACACACGTATGCACACATGCGTGTACGGTGTTGGAGCTAAAGGCTCATATAGCTTTTAAACAGGCATAAAGAATCAGGAGGGAGGCCCATATGTCAGCCCCCCCACTGTTGATCCCCCTGCAGTTACAGCTACCGCTCTGTCCTGCTGGCTTCCAGGCCACATTTCTCCGCCTCTATATATTTCCCTGACAGTCACATTTGCCGTTTGAGACATTTTATACACACATGCAGTAAAACACTTCTAGTCTTGTTTTGACTTTTATAAATCAAGATACCCAGATATCGTTGTTCCATCGACTGGCTGTGCTTTCAGCAGCAGAGCAGATTATCTGACTGAAAATATAAAAGAAATTGCAGATCCAACAGTTACTTAAACAACATTCTGCAAATGTAATAGAAAAAAAATATTTTTACAGGGTCAAGTGTAAATGTGAAGCAGGTTAAGCTCAAATATTTAACACTAAGTATGAAAAATGTAGAAATATTACAGTTAACCTAAGTGAATAGATACAAGTACTTTCATTTTTATTCACTAAATACTGAGAACCATACTTCCTTATGTCTGGTTTCAATAAATATGAAATGACAAGGAAGATGTTATAAGTTATAAAAGTGGAACAGCTCTGTGGAAAATAGGCAGACGTGCATTGTGTAGCTACAGCTAGGACAGCTTGAAGTTTTATTTTATTTTATTAATAGAGTAAAACAGTGTTTAAAAAATAAAGATAAATAAAAATGTAATGTTTCTGCATTATTAATACAGTCGGCTGAACAGAAAGTGAGCAGAGCTTTTGGCAATATGTTATATTTTTCAATAAACAAAAACTGTGCAGAGACATTACCGTATCCATCACTAAATTACATCTTTGGTTGTTTTGTTGAATTACTCGTATCGTAACAGAACAAATCTTACATTTCAGGTCTTGAGTCCGTGATATTAAAATTCTGCTGACACTGTTGAACTATTTAAATAAACTTGAGATGAGACACTGAACTGCAGACATATTATTATTAATATTTCAATAGTTGGTCTGACGTGGTCATTAACAGTCAATAAACTGTCATAACATATTTGTTCTAAGAATCAAACCCTCAATCCTCCGACAGCTTGTGGTTGTGCAACAATGAACAAATAAATTAGACCATTCCGTTACGGCAGTAAAGTTTCGATCATGGGCCAGCACATGACTCGTTGTCTCGGCAGAAAGAAGAGTTCCATCGGTCAAATATTTCAGTTACAGAAGCATGTGAGAAAAATCACTGAACAGATTCTGATTTATGTAGTAAAAGAGTGAGAAAATCCGCCAGGAGCAAACATTTGTGTTAGGAAAACCAACAAGCTTTTGTTATTCCATTTTAACTCTACAGGGTGTTTCCTTGATTCCAAACAAAACAGCTCCGAACATGATTTTATCTAAACCAGACCGGTGAGGCCTATGTAAGATGAAACTATCCAGGAGTAATCAAGACTACAATCTGGAGCTGACCCTGAAAATATGAGTCAAGCTGAAGGACTAATGCTGAAGTAATACCAGACTATTTACACCAGTTAGGTTCCCAGAAGAACTTGCCAACCCCCTCATAAACAGCTGTGAAAAAACACTAATAAAACCAATGTAAATGAGGAGGTAATCTAAATCCACCCAGTCACTCTCCATATGGATGGACAAATCAAAACAAAAATATTTATTTTTTAAATTAAAAATTAGGTGGTGTTGCTTGGGAGAAATAATAACCAAGCATATATTTATTTAAATTTCTAAAAAAAAAAAAGCTTTATTAACCAAAAAGGGTCAAATTTTAGACACAACTAATTATTTTTATTTCCCTGATAACAGAATGAACAAAATGTTATGAGAAGAAGTTTTTTAAAAGGTTGATTTCTCTCACAGTATTCGAGGGTATTCCCAAAGGAGGTAAGAGTTCCACAGAGATTTAGAGACAGATTGAAAAACAGAAACACTGTGTCAGTGATATTTTACAGTTTACTGTAGAAAAAAACAAAAACAAAAAGCCAGACTTGCTCGATATGCCTGTATCCAAACATCAGACGGCACAAAGTCTCTTCAGAGACGTGGTGGTGATAATGCACAACTGTTACCATCCCTCTTTAAATGCAAGTTTAACTGCAGCAGCTCACGGTAGAAGACACACACAAACATGCACAAACACACACACACCGTGACAGACGCGCACAATAGAAGATTCATTCAGAGGTTTGTGAACTGTGAAAGGGGCAAGGGCTTTATGAAAGTGGTGACATTAAAACATCCTGACACTGTGCCATGGCAACCTACCTTGAAGGTCAGTCTGTTTGCTATATATATATTTAAATGTATTCTGTACCGATGAACTTACAGGACACAGGTGTGTTCCTTTTTCCTTTTCATTACTGCCTTATCTTCTTGTCACCATTCACTTTGCTCATTTCCTTCAGCCCACGTGTTCACCCTTTAACATCATGTCTTTTTTACATCTTTTTCCGCTACACTCTGACTCCCCCTTGGGTCACCCACGTGCCGACTTCCTTTTTTCTCTGTTCGTCTCTGCCATTTATCCAAACTCCTTTCACTCCTCCATCCATCTGCTCATCATTTGTCCTGAGAAGCAGAATAAGACATGGAGTGAGTGGATCTCAGAACGGAACAACAGAAGAAGAGTGGGCTGTCATTCTCCTGTAATGTCTCATACACAGATGGTGGATGGAGTGAAGAGGAGAGAAGGTAGAGGTCAGAGATGTGTTTGTAATTATTCCCTCAGGAAATATGACAGAGATCTACCGAAGGTTCTCTTCTTCATATTGTTATCTAAAGCAGAGGAGCACCCAGTCTACTACAGTCGCAGGCATTAACACAACCAGGATTGACGTTTAAAGTGCTATCTTCCATTCTTTAGGGTAATATAAAAAAAGTGCAAGGAAATAACAAGGACCTTAGTCATATTTTCTATTTTTTCCTGTTTTGAATTACTTTCCTCAAGTGGTATGACTCATCAGTCAGAGCTGTCTTGTTGGGAGAGCTGCTTGTAAGATAGAGATTAGTGACATTGCCATTACCTGAGTAAGCAGCCTCATCACTGTATACGTTTCTCAGAAAGTTGTTGAAAATATTTGTCATATTCTTTTGGCTGTGCAGAAAAATGCCCAAGAGATTTGACGAGTAGGACCGTACTAAAGAGAACCATATCCGAGCATTTGACAGAACAACGTTGGAGAACCCACCATTTAAGTCAACCAATCAGAAACAGTTGCCACTGTGTCCAAGCAGAAGATGTAATGTAGTAACAAAGTTATGGAAAGATAACTCCTGGAAGTTTTCTCCTTGTGTACCAATGCCAAAATGTTTCCTGACTTGACTTAACTTTTCATTAGTTTCATTAAGTTTCAGTAGATCAAGCTTATTGGACCTTTCAAATCTTTGAAATATCCCAATGGCAATAAACAGTTTTGGCTCCAAAATGTTTCACATTTATGGGTAAAAATATAATGGAAATCCTCACTGATGATCTGCTACAGGGACAATAAATTACTTTGACCTATACTTTTACATTTGTATATATCACACTTTTACATATCTTTTGAATATTATAGATCTGCTATATTTAGGAATTTATTTACTCTCAACACTAGAATTTACCAATAAGAAATTCTTATTCTTATTCCTAGTCTTCATATTGTTATTCTGTTGGTAAACCCTCTCCTTTGCCTCCAGCAGTGTCAGTTGGGTTTTTCCAATGGTTAATATATTTATAATATTTCACAGCCAACATTCTGCACTTCTGCAGAAAATACAGACAGAGGGATGCATTACACCTACAAGTTTCCCTATTAAAATAACGTGTCTCTGGTGTCTCTAGGGTAGCCACAGTGGACTAGCTAAGGTGCCCAGGGGGTATGTTCTAAAAAGTAAAACTAATCAACAAGAGGGTCAAAAATTGTACTGTTACTGTGCTTTTTCAGTTCCTCCTGCAATGATATTCGAATGGGTGCAATAACGATGGTGAGTGTCGACTATTGTATCTCCCAGAACTGATTATTATTACATTGGTTGTGAAGTCTGTATCAAAGAAGTCGCTCTCTGTATTACTATGTGCCCCTGTAGCACTTAGTAGCTCTGAGTTTCAAAAAGTATGGTGACCCCTGCTCTAGTAAGTTTTACCCGAACTTCTAAGAAATACTGAGTACATGTAAAATATTTTTTCGTATAAGTGTAATGTGTTGTATGTCACTGATAAATACAGTATGTCAGCATTAATTGATATCATTCATGTATGTGTTACACATCAAAAAAAAAGTTTTTCTTTTTTTTTAATGTTGTTAGTTAACTTTGTCGAATAAAGTGCAGTTAAAGGACCTAACAGAGAGGACAAGTTTTTAGCTCTGCCCACAACTTATGTAGGATGTGAATCTTTTTTTTTTAATGCGCTGTGTTTAGCAGACATATTACAAGACTCCGAGTGGCATCGTGGCTGCTGTTCTGTCTCAGCTGCCAAATGCCTTGTTACTGTGAAACAATTGCTTATGATTAATGGCAAACACGTCCCACCACTCAGTGATTTATAGCTGTTAATTGACACTAACTGCCAATGTGTGACTGTACATGAACTCACATACATCTGCTGTGTGTTCCATACAGTACATACCCGGTGTGGTCCCTGTAAACATGTCACAGCATACAGTATTTACTGAAGGATTGAAGAAGGTTTGGGGGCAGCAATGATTCAGAGGAATAGCCCCAGGGTCTAACAGGATGTTGGGGGGGCGGGGGAGGGTCTGTGTCATTTTTCCCAGACTCCCTTGGTGACAAGAGAAGACATAAAGAAACCCTTTTACACAGAGCCAGATAAACAGAGAGCCACATACATACACTAAGCCATTCCCGGACATATATAGCATACACACATCAGTGTTATACAGCCATAAAAATGGTTGTTTGGCAGAGTTATGAGTAGAAGAGCTCAGAGGAAGTATCTGTCTGTCTGCTTTATCTGTTTTGGGTTTGACTTGTAGTGTGCTGATTGAGCATCAGGGTCCTACATTTTAGGAGTTTCACTCAGTACAGACAGAACAAGAACTTGTCTGTCACGGTTCTCGATTCATTGTCTCCCTGGGCGAAATGGGGGCGCTGACGGACGTAAATGGCAGAAATGAATATCATAAGATCACAGTGGAGGATGTCGATGGCATTGGAATGAGTGTTGTTAGGAGAAGGATTAGAGATGGGAGAATGAAGGAAACTAGATGTGAAAGAGAGACATGAAGGAATGCATGGACACCTCCCTGCTGATGACAGTCAGTATATTATACTTCCCTGACCACCTGCTCTGAGCTTCAAGTACATCGTCCATAAAGCTACGGCAGATGGACACCGTAAAACGCACCATGGCCCGGGGCTATGTATATACAGTGTTGTATGTGTGTATGCATGGTGTTCCCGATGCGTGAGGGACCTGGTGCTGAATAAATGCATTAAAATATGCGTGTGTTCACATGCATCCCATCCTTCAACTATGTCCTAAAGTCAAAACCAGTTATATGTGATACCCTATAGCTCTGATCTCCGGTGTCTTCTCCCTCCCACCCCTCCCTGCACTGTAAACCTATCGGCCTGTTAGCCAGCTAGGAATGCGCCTGAGAACTCGTATATCAACGACTGACATTCTCACAATTTCAGCATCTGACTTCACTGCTCTTTACTTCTCTGTGACACCTACGTCAGTTGTTGGGCATTCTGTCGATGTCTTTGATTGATTTTTTTTTTTTAAGGTGTTTCAATGAGATCCTCCAAAAGGGTTGATAATGCCTGAAGCAATGACAGTTCTTTGTGTACCATTTTCAGGAAGTTGGGTGTGTATTTGCAGAAAGAATGGGCTGCGAAATTATCAACCAGACCTTCAAACCATGTTTCATTTATAGGCCATGAATTAGAACTTATTAAAGGATTTCTTTAAACATATTGTCCTGTCTAAGGATTCTTCAGATAACGTTCTGATCATTCAGGTGGAGAAATATATTGTCTATGTCTCACGAACAATTTGTGCAGTAGTCATAGATGTAATTTCTTGCAAGTCAGTGAGGAAAATTATGTTTTCCATTTAAAGTTACCAAAAAGAAGTCTGTGGTCGGCGAGGGTTTAATGTTACACTTGAAAGATGATTAAATATAAATATTGGTTCCAGTTATCTGTTCTTTACCAATACTTCTGTTTTCCATTACACTTCTTTTCCATCGACGTTATTAACTAGCTGATGAAAACCTCTCTGGCAAAGCTATTCAGCGGCGGTTGTTAAAAAACAAGAAATATCAAATGCTGCGGTCCGGCTACTTTCCCTCTGCTTCTCTTTGTCTTTCAAATCTTTATTTATTCTCTGCCCTTTATCCTCAGATGCCAAAACAATTATCTGTAATTAGACAACTGCACATACTATACTGGGAAGTAATTGTTATTTACATTTGTGGATTATGTGTTGAAAGGTCCTGAAAAGGCCTTTGCATGTGTATTTTATCGGGGTTCAGTCAGAGTTCACGTCCTCTTGGGTAAACACATTTCTCTGTGGACCCAAACCAACAAACGGTCCTTCAATTCAGAAACATGTGCATTCAAACGCCAACGAAAAACATGCTCAAATTTAAGAGCAAAAGTCTGACAGAAAACAATTCTGTTTCTGTCTTTTATTTCTCAGATACGTCTGGTGGCCCATTGAGTTAGACTTTTATTTGTCATGTTGTGGATTATTGACGGAGAAGATTGAACTGAAAACATGATTTGGGTTTTTAAGAAAGATTAAGCAAGGTAAAAGAGAGACAAGAGGCAGAAAGGAAGAAGTAAAAACAAGATATTGTTTTTCTTCTTCTCAGGTAGATGGAGTTTTGACTTGAATATGCCTGCAGCTGTCAGCTGAGTGTGTGTGTGTGTGTGAACTTATAGTCCTTACACTTCTCTGTCTGTTCTCCACAGCCGTAGGAAAATCGATTCAGGCATTTCCTCTTTCTATCTCATCTTAACAGAATTTGTCATGGCTTTACATCAAAATGTTGTCACGTAATCCACCAGGCCTTCAGGTTCACGCTTAGGGACAACTTTCTGAAGCCAAAATGTCTTCCTAACTGATGGGTACTGTTTAATAGATTGTCTTGGTGATGTAACAACAAACATAAAAAAAAAACTTTCCATCCTTCATGTCGTGACCTTTCGACAGGACATAAAAAGTATCTTGAGTCAGTTTTGTAGAGCGTCTGCTCCCAAACAAAGGAAGCCATTTTAAACAGTGCCTTTTGCTCACTTGACATCACAAGTTAGTAATGACTCTAAGCCTCCTGTTCTGGGTCATACCTTTGAACAGTGGTACTGTATGTAGAGCAGCGAAGTACTAAGTTCTTTCCTCTGTGTAATCTTTCCCATTCAATTGGTTATATGAGTCAAACTGGTCTCTGCTGTTTCCGGCATCCAAGCTCTTGTTCTACTCCTCGCTGTCTTTTTCTTTTAGTCAGCTTAGTTATCGCTCCTTGTTCTACTTGCTTCCTGGTGCAAAGCTTGGAGAAGTGGCTGATGGGAGTTCAATGGGTACAGTGTGTGTGTGTGTGTTTATGTGCGGGAGTGTTTTGGTGTGTTCGTGTAAAGGTGCACATTTTTATGTTTCTGAAAGTGTGCGCGCGTGTGTGTGTGTGTATGTGCCCGAGCGTATGCACCGCAATGTCACTGGGCTGTGTAATTGAAATGGAAATGAGCCAATCAGCGACTGCAATGGTGTGCCACCCTGCCCTGCATTCACTTCAGAATTCAAGCTCCCCCAAACTCTATTTTTTTACTTTGTATTTGTTTGCCCTTAGGCAAGTGTGTGCATGAATGCGTGTGTGGTTTTATTAGTGTGTGTGTGCATGTATGTGTGTGAGTGCAGACAATACCTGGCCCTTTAGTTTCACTCCTTAGGGTCAAGGGTGGTGCTGTGAAGATGTAATTAGTTAGTAAAAAACATCAGTTTTCTCTCATTTACACATTTCCAAATAATTCCTATGGCTAATGGTGGGACAGCTGTGACAAAAAAGGAATGTACATTATTATTACCTTATTACCATTAGACAATTCACTTCAGAAAGCTTTGTTCCATAATTGACTGTTTCATTGCTGAAAGGTCACATGTTGCATTGTGTCAAAAGAGGGGGGCAAAGCTAATGCTAAATATGTGTCACTGTGAACCAGAGCTACGTAGTTCTATCTGTGTAAAGGCTGTAAAGGAGGCAGGCACAAAATTGTTTTTACAAAGAATGTATTAGCCTTCACTTAACAACATTGTGGCATTATGGGTAGATTTTTATGGACTTTTTATAACTTCTTTTTTCTCCAGGTTCCATGGAATACTCTAACCTAAATCAGCCTTTGAAATGCATGTGAACATGTAAGTTTGACTTACAAAGAAGTCAACCAGAATGTTTACAAAATGAATGCATTTTTAAGCTAACAAGTTTGAAGTTCGTGAAATCCATGCCTTGTTTAGTCTGATTAGCAATTAGTGGTTTAATCCAACAGCGTGAGTGAAACTATTACTTTAGCTGTTTAGCTAACTATTAAACTATTAACTTAAATATGACTTTTAAGTAGTTGCCTTCTCTTGGGTCAGAGAATAACAGCTGTTTCCTTCCCTGTTTTAATTTGAATAATTAACTATTATTGTCCTGCTACATATAATTTAGATCATAATTAACATGCTGATTTTATAAACAGTGAGGAAATCTACCAAGCCTGGAGACGGTACACCATGTTGCTGACATTTACATAAAGCAGGCCATTGTTTTAATGGGGCTTTAATTTACATTTTCCCTTTGTACCCACTGGATTACTTTACTCTGCAGAGTCTGAGCAACTGGAACTTTTATTAAGAGGGCTTTACTGTTCTGTCACCACTGCCTATATTTCACTCATCTAGATTCTAACGGAGTGCAGCATTGATTTACATTCCTGATGCAAGGTCTCGGTGCTTATGTATTCTACAGAGGCAGGTGTATGTTGATCAACACATGTGGTGGAGTCCAACACCTTCCTCTTTTTGCTAAAACCTAAGCACTGTTTATCGACAGCAATAAAAACACAACGTCTCCGATAAAATCCTGTGTAAACAAAGTTTTAAAAAAGGGCCAGTTAAACAGTGGTAAAGTACAAAATATACCCTGATACGTACAACAAGTACTCTGCACAGAGTTGCAGAAAATGTACAGTGCCTGGGTGGATGTGCAGTTTCATCATGCACTTGCAGTTTTAGCAGCATCTTCCTCAGTGATAAATGTAGGGTTGACGAACTCCTGCAGTGACTTGGAACCAGAATGAAGTCTCGCTGCCTATTTTTTTGGATTTTGTTTCTTTCAACTGGGTCCAGACCCTCTCTCTCCCTCTCTCTCTATCTCTCTCTCTCTCTGCCTTCATCGCTCTCTTTCTTCATCCTTGCCTTTTCCCTGCTCTCACTCTTTTCCTCACTGTGCATACCTGATATATGCGAGTGGTCATCTATGCATACATTTGTGGATTTGTTTATATGTATGTATGCATGTTTGTGTGTGTCTGCGTGAGATCCAACTGTATGTTACAAATGCCTCTCCTGTCCCCTTTTATGTGCTCACTCACCCAAACATCCTCAGTTTCATTTGCAGTCAGAGCCACAAGCTACTACTCTGGCTGCTGAGGCAGGGAAAGAAGGGCAGCTGAAACACACACACACAAACCATGCCCACACCAGCACGCATGCACTTCCATACACACCACGCACACTGTAGTGAGTTGACAGAGGGACGTGACCATTAAGTCAGTGACATTTTAAAGAAAAAAAGAAGATGCATGGCTTTCCCTGGACCTTGGCAGACATCCTTTAAATGAGATGTTACAGATGAGCTACTCCATGTCTTTTGTTGTAAACACCCTAACGTTGGTATTTACTTGAAATGGGTTAAACACACATACACACACTCTAACACACGCATGCGTGCACATATAAAAACACCACTTTTAAAGCTGGCTCTTCTTGTTTCTAGACGTGTTTTACTGCTGTAAATAACAATACAGTGGTTTAAGTCGCCGTCACTAAAGTAATCATATTACATCGATGTGAAATAAATGAGTTGACGTCGAAGCTAGATATTGCTCAAATTATTTTTTTAATGTCCAAACAAGGAGGGTGCTTTCCATTGTGATGTTTATTTTCTACAGATTAAAGTGGACACGGCCAAGCAGAATAAGAGTTTTCACTGTCAATACAGCAATTTGACAAGTTTTATGAAAGGCTGTTCTTCAGAGGAGAGACAGCAACATGGCATTTAAAAAAAATTGAAAAGAAAAGAAATGGTTGAAAAGAGTGGCACGAACAAAGTAGATGTTTTCACACCTTAGTTTGACTCACACTTGAAGATGTCTGACACATTTCTTTTTTCTTTTTCTTTTTTTTGTCATTTTAAAATGATGTGCCAGGAAAATGTTCATTGTTAAGGCTTGTCTAGCATTAAGGTGCATTTTAATTATATTAAAATGCCATATTAATTAAATATTAATTAATATTTAATTAATATTAAGAAATCCTCAGGACATCACAGACATTTAGCAAAAGATTGCAGTAGAAAAAGACCTCACAGTGAAAGAGGTCACCACACTACAAGAGCTGTGCTTCAATACTTTCTTCCTCAGACTCCAGAGTCCTCAGAAGGAAATTATTTTGGCCTGCTGTGTGCTCTGGCCTTTGTGCTTTCTCTGGCTTTGGGAGACCTTCTCGCAGGCTGTGGTGGCAGTTTTCAATTAAAAGTTTTGTCAAAACTCTTGTCAGGTTGTGCTCTTGCAACATTAAAGATGTGTCAGTTATAAAGTCACCCCTTCTGGCCTCTGGGTGAAACCAACCAGCGGCAGCAGCTGTGTGTGGGCTCTCTGTGGTTAACATTGTCACACTTTCAGTTGTTGTTTGAGGAAATGGGCCAAACTGAGGGCACCACTAATTTGTATACAGGTGTCCAAAAGTTTTTCCTGGATGAGGTCCCCTCTGAGTCAGAGGTCGTGGTCATGCCGTCGGGGGTCGTAAGGAATAAGGTCACAACACAGGAACGGTCACTTAATTTAGCTGCTGTAATTTAGCAGCTGTGGACATTTGGGGGGGGGGGCAGTGGAGACTGAATTGTGCAGTTGTAGGTGTGAGTCAGTGACACTGTGGCCCAGTGATGAATATGCCTGTATGTATCAAAGCCCTTTGACCCAGAGTGGACCGTTCTCGATCATTGCAGCTGTAAAGATGCCTCAGCGCACAGACCTCAGTGACAGCCAGGCTGTGATTTTTCCCCTATCGTGACATTTACTGTCCCGTCCATCCTCCATCCCAGAGATTATTTCTGCTTCCCACTCAGCCTGAGGCTGTCTGCTTTCGTGTCTTCTCTGCTGCCTTTCCACCATGTGTCTTGTTTCTGACACTTTTAAAAAACATATTTTTTTAAGAACTTGCGATTTCACTGCGCTGTCACTCAGAGGACAGATGTCTGAATTCATGAGTAAATATCTCTAGCAGTGACTTCAACTGAAATGTATCGTAACCTAAATCATGGCGTAGGAATACAAAGAGCTCAAACCTGCATTTTCATATGAGTCAATATAAAGACATTTTATCCAGAACAAATGCTAATGCACAAACACACAAGATATAAAATCACTTCATAATATTTCTTATAAAAAATGTAACCTTTTTATTTTTCTCTTCACTTCTAGGTTCCATCGCGGAGACTACCATATCGACGTGTGCATAAATGACTACCTGGACGTGTACTGTCCACACTACGAAGACACAGTTCCCGAGGAGCGGACAGAGCGCTACGTGCTCTACATGGTCAACTACGATGGCTACAGCACATGCGATCACACCGCCAAGGGCTTCAAGCGCTGGGAATGCAACAGGCCACACTCCCCGAATGGGCCACTAAAGTTTTCAGAGAAGTTCCAGCTCTTCACTCCATTCTCCTTGGGATTTGAATTCAGACCGGGCAGAGAATACTACTACATCTGTGAGTACTGCTTAACTTTAAAACACACTGTTCATAGACATTTGAGGTACAATTGAGGTTTTTGTGGACAAAAAATTGTCATAAAAAACATAACATTTAGATACATTTTTTAATTTTTTTTTAATATATATATATGTATATGTATAGATATAGATATAGATATAGATATAGATATAGATATAGATATAGATATAGATATAGATATAGATATAGATATAGATATAGATATAGATATAGATATAGATATAGATATAGATATAGATATAGATATAGATATAGATATAGATATAGATATAGATATATACATATATATACACACAGGGTGGAATGCAAAAATAATAAGGTTGTTTTTATATGGCACTAGTCACAGTTCTCTGGCTTAAAAAATCATTTCAGGTCCTCCTTTAACTTATTTAACCTAGAGGAGATTTGGTTCCTTAAAATTGTACTTGTTATTCTTAACATAATCCTTAAAAAGTGGTCAACAATAAACGCTTCAGTAAAACAGTATAAATAATAAATAAAAATAAAACTCCATCTGTATTAACAGCTAAATTCAGTACTGTTTAGTTACTCTTTGAAAGCTGCACAAAGCGCTGACCAAACCCAACAGAAAAACTACACTTGTAAAGCACTGTTATGAACTTTTCTCACCTAATGTTTTTTTAATGTACACATAGGAGAGAGTAAGGGAGAGCGGGCTTTACACAGAGCTATTACAGCGATACTAAGGCGCTCTCATTCTCTCCTTTCAGCCGGGCTTTTCACACTTGACACAAAAGTCTTCCCTAAAATGGAAATGGAATTCAGAGAGAAATCAAATTGAGACAGTTGGAAAGTTATAGCTCCCTTTCCCTGCTGCTCAATGCCGTATCCTTCAAAATTGGAGGGCCCTGCTCCCTGCATTATGTTACAGTCTCATTCATTCCGCGTTAGATGTTAAGAGTTTTCTGCTTCTTGGCGTCGAGACGGAGCCTGTAACTGAGTTCATCTGAAGTTGAGGCTCCTGGGAAATTAGGTTCTATCAAAGCAAGGTGATAGAGAGGAATAGAGTTGAGTTGGTCCCATCACAGACTGTACGCACACAGAGGGGCCGCCACCAGTGGGTGCAGTCACTGTCACTCGTGTAAAATGCATTTGTCATAGGGATTCAGCGATATTACAAAGTGGGAACCACGGCTAGGTTTTCATATGGGCTGCATTAGTGCGGTATCATGCTGTGTAATGCATAGCTTCAGCTGTGGAGGAAAGAGTAGAGGTTTGTGGGCTAATGTTGGGGGAGGTGAGGGAGGCAAAGGAAAAGGAAGGGTTGAAATTCACATTTATTTAGGGGTAATATCAGATGACAGTTAAAACCTTTTCCTAATACGATTCGAGACTTGTAATGTTTATTGTCATATACACAGTATAAGCACAGCGGTTTAACAGGCCAATGAAAATCACGTTGTCTGCGGTATTCAACTCGAGCGAGAGTGAAATGGACGTTCGACATACACAATGCTAACCTTATAAACTAAAGAAAGGAGAAAATACGCCTGCCACGGTGGACGCCATGTTGAGATGAAATGTTGAACATAATATTGTATTTAAATGTATAAAACTTTGGTGGTTAGTGGTATAAATGCAGCTTCAGAGGGATGTCTGTGCTACGTGTGTATGCTATATAGTTTTCTCCGTGTCTGTCAACACGGAATGGCTAAAAAAGAAGCTAGCAAGTGCGCAGGTTGTTGGTAATTTCTTTAATGAACAATTGAGAAGACGGCCAAGAGGGTCGTCTAGTTTAATCAAAGAAGAAGTAGGAAAGAAATTACTTCTCTGCCTTCCCGAGTATGTCTTCTATCACACTGTGACTTTCTTTTTCTTTTTTTTAGCTTGGGGCTAAGTTAAAATGTTTGCTGCTGTCTGTACAGTTATTAAGTGCTTTCCGTCTCATCCGTATCCACAAATAGCTTTAAATCTTTCAGCCAGGTGTTGTTTCTGTTTTTAAACCTATTAGACTCCCTTTTTCTTTTGTCGCACCTTTACTTTGTCAGTCTTGGTAAATGAGACAAGGGATAAATGTCGGTGTCTGACGTTAGCAGCACAGACGGGGTTAACAAAGGGTTTGACAATTCATCTGCTCCTTTAAGTCTGTGCTTGGAACAGTTTTCCAGCCATTGCTGTTGAGAGATGCCTGTCCTAAGGGCTGGATTAAATTACACTGAAACCGACAGGACTTCCATGGAGCCCATCCATTTTGCTGTAGAACGCCATATTGGTTTTGTGGCCCACGGCTTCAATGGCTATTAAGCCATTTTGAGCAAAGCCTCTTAAGGCTACAGTGGCCAAAAATTAAAGTAATTTTCCATAATCAGAAATGCGATTATCTTCAGTATCCACCATAAAGGTTCATGATAAGCTTTTTTCTTAATCTGCTGGTGAGACAAGTCAAAGCAGAAGAATTTCTTTAGAGTTAGAGCTGCTGCCTTCTGTCATTCATTTCTCCCACTGTCCAGGACGACTGTGATTTTTAGTCTTTCATATATGTCACTCTTTTAACGGAGGGTTATTTTTTCTCACATATTGACTACAGATCTTTATCTTCAGCTCTGAACTTGTTGTGATTAACATCAGTTATGCCTTCACTCGTCATAACTGAATTGTCCCCATCTGTTCTGAACTTCACTACATGAGTTGGTCAGGGACACTTGTGATTATTCACACATTAAAGGGTGTAATATGACCCTGTTTCACCGTCACTGAATGAAATAGAGAAGACAAAGAAGAAATTGACGCATCCTGTTCGGTCTTATGTGAATCCAATTAAGTCATTTTGAACAAAAGCTGTCACTTGACCAAAAGGAAGAAGACACAAGAAAGATCATCATCTAATTAGCTACAGTGTAATTGGTTTTAATCAACATAATCTGCATCCACCCCAGCACAACCTTATGGATGAGTTCCTCATTATCGTTGTTGCTGTTTTTATTACTTTGTTGGAGGAAAATTAAACTTTGTTCCCAAGAAACAAGCAAGACCAGTGCAACTTCTAAGTGTTATTTTTCTGAGGAGTACAACTCAATTACTCTACATATTCTCAGAAATACAATTTTGTCTTCATTAATATTTACCAGTTATGGTTCAGAAACAATCCATAGAAATATTAACACCGGCTCAGACTTGATTATGTCTAATCTGTTATCGCTAATCTATTTAGGGGAGCAGAACTAAAGGCCACAACATTGAAAATCCTCTCTAATCTTATTTCCTAATCTTATTTGCTCACCAGAAGTAGCAGGTCTATTTGGCATTAACTGCGACAACTTTGAATCATTTCAGTTGGAATAAACTTTGCAGTTCACTTCTGTTTCCTTTGCATCACAAGTTCCTTCCCTTGTTTAGTTTTAGTTCAACCTCTGTATTTCATTAGCATATTCATTAGGAAGTTAGAGTTTATTATATTTAAGGCTCCAGACTCTAGCATTAATATTTTTTTCAAGTTTTTTACAAGTTCATTGTACATGTATGGCAGTGTGAAGCAGAGCCGTGGACTTATTTATTAGGATGCATGCTTCGGAGCAGCTGTCATCCGAAATGCTTTCCAGTAAGATATTAAATATCAGAGGTTTAAATCTGCTTGTCATTTCTAACTAAAATGTAGTGAACAGACACAATCCAGTGTGGAAACAAATAACCTCTCAAACGTAGACATATCGGTTAACCTCAGTCAGGGCTCACGAGCGGCATCCAAACTCAAGACAGAAAAAATGGTGTCTGTGTCCAGCAGCAGTAATTCTAACAGGACTGCATAGTTACTGCGTACAACAGATGAAACTCTTGTGACTCTCACAACAGACTCTTTCCTGTGTCGTGTAACACACTTGTTTTATATATACATATATATATGTATACGTATATATGTATGTATATATATGTATGTATGTATATATGTATATACATATATATGTATATGTATACTGTGATGTTGTTGTTGAGTATTATTAAAAAAAAACCAAATATATATATACCTGACATTAGAATATTTAGGTGATGTTTTCAATCTAGCAGTCAGAAAACAAATGGAGTTTATTTGTTTTAACAGCATAAATGTGAATATTAATTTACACCACTAAAAGGCTTTCATTTCTTATTTGTGTGAATTTCTAATTATTTTATTTTCAGCAATTAAAAAAAAGAATAAAACGTTGGTGTCCACCAAGGTGGAAAGACATATGTTAGAATTGGTTAATTTAAAGGGTCTGTGCAACAGAAACATAGGATTTTTTTTTAATCACAAAATGTCTTTGTTTTTTTAATTATATCTATGTCGAGTTGTGGAAATCTAGTTCCCAGTGATTTCATCATAGTATATGAACAGCTACAGCAGCTGATAACCGTCTGTGTACCAACATATCCCGTATCAAAACCTGAATGTCTTCTGCAGCTAAATGGCCTGAGAGAATGCTGGATGAAAAATGTTCCCTCACTGCTGTGGCTGAATAGCTTATTTGTTTGTGGAGGAAAATTAAGATGTCAAATCATATTTCTGCAGAGTAAATGCCCATTAATGGTGTTTTCGCCCCGCGAGTTTGATGCGGGTCGAAGGTTGATTTGTTGCATGGCTGATAAAATTAGATGGAGGAGACAGGTTTCTGCTGTCATCTGCTTCAGCAACAGAAACAGCTTAATCAATGCCATAGCCGGACGGAGGGGGATTTACTCAAATGGAGGTCATAATTCTTCGTTTTTGTTAGCGTCAGCCTCCTCTCTCCTCTCGTCTTAGGCATGTAATTGAAGACAAGAAGAAAACTACAATCAGTCAGAAGCCTGATCTGCATGTACACAAACCTGCTGAGTGTTTTCTTTTCTACGTATCTCTCTCCAGTTCATCAGGAAGCACATGGAGAGAAAAGCTTTATTAAAGGAAATTATTTAAAATGTAAACGTAACAGAAGATCCAGAAGGAACGACCTAAGAGAGACAAATGTTCTGTTAGCAGATACTTCGAAAAGATAAGCAAGGACAGTGAGGACACGTCTGAGGTCAGAGGTCACAGTGCACCCACAGTTCAATTGAAACCCATTTTGCAGAATGCTGATGTCAGCACTTTTTTTTCTTCAAATATAGACCCAGTATATGTCATATTACAGTCGTTTTAATCAGTAAAGAGCCAAGATGCCGCAGCAGCCCTTTTTGCTGCAGAAAAGTGAGGGGAGTGTTGCGTTTTATACATGTGAGATTTGTGAGATGACGGAGAAACTAGTGGTGTGTGTTCAGTCGTAGCCGATCGGCAGCAAAAAAAAAGAAAAAAGAAAAAAGAAAAATATGTTGTCTGGCCATCTCACTCTCTCACCAGCCTGGACTGCAACTGCTTCTCACAGAAACACAATCAATAACACATTTGTGTCTCACTTGTGGCCAGAGTTGTTTTTATAGACATTTGTAGGTTTGACACAGCAAGAACAGCCTAAGGAGAGTCTGAGCTCAGTTTCAAATGAACACAGCAGAGCGGAAGACGAAGGGCAATTATCATACACATGTTAGATAACCAAACAAAAAACACATTCTGTGAGGCTTCGATCACTGGAATGTCTCTAGGCCAGTATGCAAAATGAAGGAGAAGACGGATCATTAAAGCCGAGCTAACAAGCAGGAGAACTTTCCTTTTGTCACAATGTTCCCTCTCACACTCTCTCTTAAGGTCTTATACAACCAAACTGAATGACTACATGCACATAAACCTGAAAACATGTCCTCCCTGACATGGACCATCGCTGTCTCGTGATGGATCATAAATGCTGTGATGTACTGTGAGCCTTCGAGCTGCTGCTGCGGAGGGTGGGAGTAGAGGATGACAAGTCAGCAGCAGCGGAAAAATAGTCTGCATGAAAAAATTAGTTTTAGGCAGGGGGTAGTGTGTGTACTATACATTCTGCGTTTTGATGCAACCCTGGAAGGATTTCAATTTGGTGGTGTGAGGAACAAACCTGCAAATGGACATCAATTTAACCAATACTTAATAACCAGATAAATGGTCTTTCTTTTTTCTTTTTGAGCGAAATTAAATGTTTCATGGTAAAGAGGACGGTCTGCCAAGGTGAAAACATCACCTCTGTTGTAGATGGAGGTGGAGACAAAAGAGAAGAGAATTTCAAGAACCTGGGCACCTGGCCATAATCAGGAGGAAATTAATTCCTATGTTTGTCAAGATATCTGAAAGGATAATTGCCGGGTGAGTCAGCTGGGATCAATGCAAGTTAGTTAAGCATCACAACACTGACCGCAAATGAGAAAGAGTTAAAGATGTATATGCAAATGCACATTAAACAACTCTGCAATCATAAAATAACTTTACTGTTTGAACAACTTAATGACAGCTGTCCACATATGTTACCATGCGTTTGTGGTAACATATTACCACATTCGTTTCATAACTACATAGGTATGTGTTTTTTTGCTAACTTAGCCACAGTCCTCAGCTAAAATGCATTCAGAGTTAGTTTTAGTTGAGGGTGATTCGTATTTAGTGCGTCAACTACTTTACTAATTAATAACTTTAATAATAATAATACATTTTATTTCTCTAAGAACTCATGATCACTTTAGAATTTCATAGAATACCAAAGCAAAATAAAACAATATTGCTGAAGTTATTCCTGTTTCCCCTGTACTTGGAATAAACTCTGGTAAATAGATTCTGCTGTTAACACTTTCATCCTAACTAAAAGTTGGTGAGGTTTCTTTTTTCCTTTTGAAAATGTAAAATCATGTGTTGAAAAAAACGAGCTTGTTTCCACCTATTTACCATAAAATGTGCAAATAAAGAAGCAAACAATGCTCTGCCAACTGAAGGTCCACGGTCGAGAAGTAGGTCCAATAATGGAGCCATAAAATCAGTTTAAGCTCAAATGTTTGAAAATAAATTGAAAACATTCAAATGAGCCTGACTATCCACCACAGTGGTTGACAGCCCAGAAAAGACGAGGATGGAGGACTGGCTCTAATCACATTATTTCACCATGTTATCCCATATCACTTTGCTCCACTGAAACATATACGCTCTGAAAAGTTAAGCGCCAGAGGAAAGTGGGGCAAATGAGGCCCGTAATTTAAAGGGCACAAGGTTCCTCTCTGTCCACTTTGATTCATGTGTAATCACAGCCTGGTTATTAAGGCCCGATGGATCAGTGCGGTATTTCACACTGGTTTGTTAATTGAACAAGACGTATGCCTTTGTAATATTAACTACACAATTATCATAGAGAAATATATGGTATGTGGTTTTAAGAGTATAGTGGGAGTAGTAGGGGACTTGTTGTGCACTTCCTACTTTATTACCTGATGACTTTCATGTATTGTCCACTATTTGTGCTGTCAAAATTGACAGCCAATCAGGTGCTGAGATGTCACAGACAAGTACAGTTTGTAAATGTGTCACCTAGAGTCCTTAACTGATTGTTTCTTATAGAGGAATAAGGTTTGCCATACACACAGAAGGTCCTCGGTTTAAGCCCCAGAGCAACCACATACTCAATTGCGCCACACACACTTACACACACGCACAATTATACTGGTTGTTGAGGCACTCACTCCAGGCCGACTGATTATGATTCATCATTACAGAGACAAGGTCATTTCATCTGTAGAGACTCACACATTAACATATGCTTTGCATTATTAATCAGGTGCATTAGTCATTATTTTTAATTGGTTAATCATCGTTTGTTCTTTTTTTTCCATTCCCATTCTGTTTTTAAAAGCCTTTGCACACACACACACACACTCACATGGTGTTTTTTTCCCCTCATTATTTAGCGGGTGGATACTTAAGCCATAATAATATGGTTCATGGTGAATCACTAAGTGCAATAATGAAACATTATTATGTATAATGATTTAATAATCCATGGCTGCATTAAAAGGCTGAACTCCCACTTAAATTGAAACTAGAACAAACTATAATTTCAGTGTGAAAATATTAAAAGAAGTGAAGATGTTCAAAGATTTTCAGTTTTTCAACCACTCACTGGCTATTCTGTAGAGTACAGAATAATTAGTCACGGCATGCAGATGTCATCTTCTATTACTTCTCATTTATTTTACCTTCTTCTCCATTTATTAGCAGTGTTTACTTATTACGGTGTGACAGTTGGAGTTGTGTCATAGAGCCGAGTAAAAAGTTTGCTCTCCTTTCCTATACCCTTACAAGGAGGGTGTAATTATGTGTCATCGGTTTTCACTTCCTCTCCAGTGCAAACTCTTTTTCCTCATTGCGTCTGACCTTATTACCTCAGTGCAAGTAGCAAGACGGATGAGTTTAGTTTACTTTTGCTGAAAGTTGAAAGATGCGAGGAAAAAAAGCAAAAGGCCAGCCATCAACAGGGAGGAAAGTTTATGCTCCCTCTACTCCCTCGAATCCGAGTCATCGTCTTTCACTGCTCCTCCCGGTCTGCTCATTCCCCTCCTATTGTGTGTTCACTGTAGTAACATCTGGTTAATGGACCTCGTCAGTGGATGGTATCGTCCATCTTCCCCTAGACAGATACTGATACTTCAGATACTGCACAGGCTGGCATAGAGATATTCAAACACACTTGTCCTTGATCTTTAATTTCAAATCTTAGCTGTGTTTTTTTCTCCCCTTTTTAAAGGTGTCTTTGAGGAAGTACAAAAAAACAAACACACAAACAATGGCTTTAGGCTACATGTCTGGTGAAAAGAGTTTGATATGTTTGACATGATTTCACTGCACAGCATAGCGGTTCATGTGGCTCTACAGGTGGTTTATTCAACTAAAATGTTTCCCTTGTAGGATTTCAGTGAAAAACAGAAAATAAAATCAATGTTGATATAATATTGATATTCTGATTATTTAGAATGAGTTTAGAAACATGTTGCATTTAACTGTAAATGTATTTTTTCCTTAGTTAAACCTTCCTTAAAATTTAAATTAAATAACACAATGACACAAGAAAAAAAAAGACCATTATGTGGAATTTCTAGAATCTCATATATTCTAAGATAATAGTAAAATATAAGGTAAATAAATAAAATATAAAAAATGCAATATATTTTTAATGTACATATTATGATTTAAAATAAGAAAGAAACTATTGGATTTTTAAAAAAAATCAATAGATTTTTACCAGTGAGTTTAGCTTGCATGACAACATATGACAATACATTAGAATAAAATAAAATTATAATAATGCAATAAAAAGGTCCCAAAATTTAGTGATGCGTTTCTTGCTTACATACTAAACTTTTTAATTATCATTGTTTTTGTTTTTTTGTTGTTTTTTTTTGTCATTATCATCTGAGGTTTATCATCTGAGGTTTTTTCCAACATTGTGATTATGCTTTCAAATGATGTTAAACAGGTTATTGTTCTAATCTGACCTCACATGTACCAGAGAAACGTTCATCAAATCCAAACAATGACACAATGTCGGTGCAGGACAAACAAAATAATTTGGTGTGTGTTGTTGGAAGCCTGAGTTTTTCATTTAACAACTGATTGCAAAGCCATCTGTGCAGTCCTGCTCGCAAGCCTGCAATTTGTATTAGGTCTTAGGGTTGTGCTGAAAGGTTGCATCCAAATGTCTCAAGGTTCACTGGCTCTGAGAAGACCCAAGGTGACTCTGGTTTCATTATTTAAATGACAAAGTTTAATGTAGCAGTTGAATTGAATAACCTTGTGCAGCTGAATCATTGCACCTTCTTAATGATGGATAACAAATAGGATGTGTTACATGAAGCTAACCTGACAAGTTTGCTTCCTATCAAGAAAGTTGCCTGAATAGATTTCCTCAAGTCATGAATACGCTGTTGAGTTCTCCTGCGGAAGAGTTGAAAATCTGTTTTGTGGATAACAGAACAGTTGTCCCAGGCTTTGTTTGGCTTTTGATTGAAACAATAATGTGAGTAAGCCACACTGCCCACCTGTTTGTTCTCACATAATTGGATTCTAGTTCATTCCATTCGCCTTAATGGTAATGCATTATGCAGTGGATGGATGGGACCTGCCATTATCAGCCGAGGGACAAGCCCGTAGGAGTAACCTGACCCCCCAATATTCTCCATCTCTGGGGCTTCATGGCAGGGTCTCTGTCCTTCAAAGCGACCACTTGCCTAGGTTGGATGGATTGATGGTTGAGACTGTGAGCCTGATGGGAACCAGAAAAAGCAGGTGTTGATGTTACAGCCTGCAAGAGCAATAAACTGACTGTGCAGAGAGTCGATCTAAAATAAACAGACACCGCTGTGGGCAGTTTGGACCCAGGTGAAAGGATCCGCATAAAACGTGAAATAAAGGGTCTTCCACAGAGACTTGGAAACACACGTCAACAATATGACGTTTTATAGAGTTGTCTGGAGTTATCAGCTGCATCACGTCACTGAGGCACGGATAGAATTACAAACACATACATTTTGTGTATTTTCATATTAAATATAGCACAGGCTTGGTCACACTGCTGTGGTAGTTGTGAAGGTCAGTGCTGGGTTTGCAATAAAATTACCATTGATGTCTAGCTGTTTATATGTATGTATATATACTGTTTATATGTATGTATATATACTGTTTATATGTATGTATATATACTGTTTATATGTATGTATATATACTGTTTATATGTATGTATATATACTGTTTATATGTATATTGCTTTCCCAACACAACTCAACTAGATGGTATGAATCCCAGAATGCTGTATTTAACGGGGCATAGGATCAGTTTCAGTGCTGTAGGAGAAATAAAGATCATATCTACATTTACAAGAAGAGTACCAGGGTGTTCAAGTGATATTTTCCTTCCATTGCGTCTGTCAAGTGTATTCCTTTACATAACATGTTAATGATGTTTTGGAGGCAAAAGTGCAAACACGGCGGCAAGACTGTCATCATGACAGAGTGGCCCACATGCTCTTTGCCGCTTTCATCAGGTCCATACTTCTCTCATGATTAGCTGCCGTTGCTAAGTGGCTGGTGTCGATAGCTGTGACTCAGTTCTGCCCTCAACAATGATAAAGACAGGACATCTGTGGATGAGCGCGTGCGTGTATGAGTGTGCATTGGAAATGGTTCCATAAACCAGTGCAGAGTAGTGGAGCAATAAGAAGAGTGACATAAATTGTGTGGGTACTGGTGTGTATGAGTGGGTGAGTGACGGTGGCTAAGGTTCATTAGCGTGTCATCGGCCGCCTCCACCACGGAATAATAAGGTCTTCACACTCATCTCTTTTCTCTCTGTTCTCACTCTGCTGCTCTCTCTTCCATCGAGCATCTGTTAGAAAATGAACTGAGGTGTGAAAAGTGCGAGAGAGTGATCTCGGGTCACTTCTCTGGCACGGTGACATCTGACTAAGAAACAGATAACAGTTGATGGAGCAACAACATTAAAATGGTAAAAGAGGTCAGAAGGCAGGAGGCAGGAAGACAGAACATTTATGAGCTGTAGAAAATCTTTTGAGTCAAAGCACTGTGAAGCATGCGTTTAAAAAGGCCTTTAAGATTTGGAACAAGAGTAGACTGCACGCCAAGTACATAAAAAAGGAATAATTAATACTGAGTTATTCTCTAAGTTGATACATCGCTTGTAGAATTACAGCAATTAGAAAAAAAAGCTAAATTTAAAAACTAGTAATCATGTGAGCAAAAAAAATCTGTTATGGTTTTTCACTACAACCAGCTGCCGACAGATCCACCAGGGTTTTGTGTATTCCTACTGCAGCACAGGTTGTCTTTGTCTTAACGTGTGATTTATTTAAGAAGGTCAGCAGTTTGGAGGTATTTGAGTGAAGACATGAGCAGGACCTAGTGTTTATGGAAACAAACACATACTGTAACACTTAGTGTTACACCATTTAAACAACACTTTGTCCGTGCCTCCAACTGAAATGCACTGTCTAAAAGCTCTGCTCTCAGCTGGACATGTCAACTATGTAGACGTATTGTTATATTCTTCACTATTTTATCCTCAGTTTTATTGATATCATTTATATTGTGACCACAGTGTCAGTTTGAAAACTTTTCTTCAAAGATTTGTTGACCTGTGGACAGTGGCACCGCTAGGAATTTTAGGCCCCGTGAAAATAATTTTTACTGGGCCGTGATCCTATTATACATAAAACTATTACCATATCATATTATTTTATGTCAGCATTATAATTTTATTAGGGCCCCTCTGAATCATGGGCCCCTAGAACTCTCCCCTTTATCGGCCAGTACACAAATGAAAATATTCCTATTGTTGATGCTATAGATTTAGAAATAGTAATAATACCATGTAATCAAATTAGTGTCACTACATTTTTCCTTGCTTGTGAGCCCTGAGAATTACGTAGGGTTGCCAGTTGAGCTCTGCTGTGTGGATATGAGCACGCTGACAGATAAGAGGAGAATGTGACACAGCTGGGACAGAGGGGAGGTTCAGTACAGGATCACTGAACAGGAGTTGACAGTTCCCAAATGGTAGCCTTTGGAAACACTTGGCTTCATTGCATCAGCTGTGGAATGATCGACAGAAGACATAAAAAAGACAGCTTTGTTAAAGGCATGGTCTCTCTGTAGCAGTGGGGCGAAGCATAAATGAAAACTATAATAGTAAATAGTATTATTGTGCCGCCTGTATGGAAAAGGTCTTCTTTATTTAATTTGAGGTGCTTAACCTGGACTGAAGCGTATTTTCTTAATGACTCCTTGTCCCGCCGCCATGATGGATGTGTGCAGTAAGCAGCCACCGTGCTCCCACTGCCTCGTCTTTGACCCCTATCCTTGTCTACTAAGACAGCACCTGGTGTCCTAACACAACACCATTAGGGACACACACACACACATGTCTGCACAGCTATTCTTGGCAGGACTCTACACTGGAATCTATTCATTTGAACAACTTCTCCATGACAAGACAATAGCCACCTACTAGCCTTGTTAGGTTTTTATTTTTATTTTTTCAAATCAAGTTTTAGATTTTTTACTGTCACTAAACCTTGATTAAATTGAATTATTTTGTCAGCAATCTATATCTATAGATAGGTAGGTAGGTAGATAGATAGATAGATAGATAGATAGATAGATAGATAGATAGATAGATAGATAGATAGATAGATAGGCTATGTTCGAACTTCAGATATACATCTTCAGCGTACCTTTACCTGGTCTCACACAAGACAGCCAGCCTCAGTACCATGACACCCTTTAGGGAAAAAAACAGGTACAAACCAGAAGTTGTCCTAAATAAGTCATTGAGGAAGAACAAAAAACATGCCAACAAATATATTCCTTTTTATTTGATACAGCCACTAGATTTGTTAGCACTCACAGATATGTCCCTCGAAAGGCTTAACGGGAAAAGATATATTTTCTGAAAAACCTCAAGCACAAACAATCTCTACCTAATGCCGTTTGTATCCCTTGTGTCAGCCCAGAATCCCTGAAAAAACTTTTGGGAAATGCAAATACATATGAGCTCCTTGAATAAATGTAAATTGTTGTCACAAGATTATATCCTTTAAGCCTTTTGTTTTAAACCCGTCTACATCATGTCAATGCCTGGGTCCATTCTAAGCTTCTGCCAGCTGTGAAAATAGAACTTCCATCAATGAAACGTTGAGCAAAGCACAAAGATTTCCCTCAGAACAGCACATGTGTAAATACTTTCTGGCTATTATTCCCACAAGAGGCTAGGACTAATGTGGTTTTGTCCTAAATATGTTGGTTTAACATTGACCCACAGGAAACAATACAACATGAAATATTTACATTACAAATCTATTTATGCATTTATAAAGGAAATATATAGTTTGAAATGTTTTTACTTCATTGTTTTCTTCCCTGTAAATCTATATGTGGTATTACTCTGAGTTTTCACCCATGTCTTCTTACTCCTTTCCAGCCTCCACCATCGCTGAGAACGGCAGGAAAACATGCCTCAAGCTCAAAGTTTTCGTCCGACCATCAAGTAAGTGTTTTTGTGCAACACATGGCCTTTGTAGTAAAGATCTCTCGAGTATATGTTTGGATTAAAAAAATCAAAACAAATTATTTGAACTTCTCTGGTTACGTCCTTACTTTGTGCCCACTTCCTAGTCTCTTTTATCGTTTATCACAAACCCCTGTAGTTGCTAAGATATCTTTTTTATTCTTTTAAACAGTTTGATAAATGATGACACCAATTGAAACTCAGGTCTCTACATAACCTCATCTGAATGTTGCCATGAGCTTTGTTGCTTGGGATGTTTGATTCCAGGGCGTAGAGAGGGGGCTTCAAATGTCACTGATCTATTTGGCATTTACCTCTAATGATCTTTCATTCTCCCTATTCTCTGTTATAGACAGCTGTGTGAAAACTATAGGTGTACATGACCGTGTTTTTGATGTAAACGACAAAGTAGACAATACATTAGAACCACGAGGTTAGTATGGCTTCCTGCTTTTTTGATTCTCTCTCTATCTGTGTGTGTGTCTCTCTCTCTGTGTCTTCAGTATGACCTCCAAACATGTGTCTCTTGTTCTGTGCCTCCTTCCTTTTTCTGCTGTTTGCCTGTAAGCTGATATGTGCCTTCCACTCATGTCTGAACTGATTCCTCACCAGGTTACATGAGCGGCATCCCGTTACTGTTGCTGCTTACATATATTTACACTGTTTCAGAGTCGTACTTTCAGTTCTGTGGCACGTTGCATGTCCTAATCCTTCCTGGTCTTGTTCTAACGTTTACATCGACCATTTTTAACGTACGCTCAATGCATGTTAGCTGCTGAAGAACTGACTGGTTTTCTTTCTAGACGGACATTTCTGTGTCAACTTCCATGTTGAACCCATACAGAAATGAAACTCTTTACATCTCCCACATGTCCCTGATTTATTCCCAGCACCAGCTCTCTCCACAAACCCAGACACACACGTTCTCCTCACGCGAAATATAATATGTGTTCTAGCTGAAGGCTAATGGTTGTTTTTATTATTTTTATTACATCTGTCAGTGCAGTTATAACAAATGCAACTATTAATTCCAAAACCTCATGATGACATGTTTAGATTTTGTTTTTCTTTTAAACACTAAAGATATTTTATTTTACTGATATAGGAAAAATAAAGGCTTTTCCATATTTAAAACAGAACTTGCAGAACATTTCAAATAGTATATTTTTAATATCGACAGCAAACATAGTTTTTAGAGTATATTCATGGGAACCAGTGTTTGGTTCAAATATCAACTTCTCTATAACGCAGTAAAATAAAATAAAATCTACTGCTGAGACTCAACTGAAACGATATTTAAAGAAACCCAAAATTATAAAAGTTATACAAGGAAAACTACTGAAAGGTTTCTTAAGATGGAATTCAAAAAAATTTGTGAACTCGTAAACCCGACCCTGAGTTGATGTTTTTGTTATGCATTGTTGTGAACAGACTATATATGAGCATTACTCAGNNNNATATATATATATATATATATATATACATATATATATATATATATATATACTGTATATATATAGTATATATACAATATATGTATTTATATGTTTATACAGTATATATAGTAGAAGCACTAAACATTGAGAAACTCAATGTAAAGAAGCATGAGCTCCTATATTAGAAAATATATGGCACAGCCTTTCTATCAATGACAGGCAGATTAGTATCAGAACAACTTGGTCTCAGCACCTATAAACAGCCTATGGATATTATTTCACTGGTTTTGTGTAAAATCAGAAAATAAGATGCACCTCTTTTAGATAAAACACGGTAATCAGAATGTGTTACAATGGCACAGCTACCATTAATCCTTCCTCACTGTCTGTCTTTTCTCGTGCCCGTCTTCACTGCCTGCTACTTTGATGTGTGCCTCACACCATGCATGTTCCATTTTTCTTATCAAATTATGCTTCTGAAAATTTGAATATTCAGCTGTCATCTTTTACTGTTGCCTTGTCACTTCTCTCTCACACACACACACACTTGTAAATGCAGTAATGTACAATAGTAGTACAGTCGTCCTATGTTCCCTCTTTCTGTCCTTTGCTGTGCATGATTGGGCTCATTTCCCAGGGTGCAGCAGGCACATGGCTGCTCACATCTATTGATACCACTGCTAGACAAACGTAGGTTTCTGAGGATGAGAGCAGAAACATGATACAGCAACGGAAGTTGACATGGCAACTCAGAATTCACCATCACTCTTTTAGAACTCACTCAGCCACCTGTAGGGACAGGGTAAAGATCCTGAATTGGAAATGCTGTCAGAGTGTGGCTTCGTAGGCTAACTTTACACCGCAACCCTATATTATTAGGCCTTTCGCAAGAGCGTTACCTTCTATCTGCTAGCTAGAGCTGTCAAAACAAGTCTCTGCAAAACACAGCTGTGTTCTAATGATTTTCTTTCTATCTTCTAGACGATACCAGCCATGAACCAGCCGAGCCTTCTCGAAGCGAAACAAATGCTGCACCACACCTGCAGAAAACAAGTCCGCTCCTGGCTTTGACGCTGCTCTCCGTAGCTGCACTCTTCACGTTATAGCGCCTCCCTCTGTCCTGGAAGGCATTAACACCTAGTGTGGCCTGAATATGCCCATGGCTGCAGGGAAGGGGGTGGGCTTTGAGTGCAGCAGGTTTGCTTGTTTGGGCATCAGAGCAGGCTTCTCAAGGAACCCTCTATATTTTTCAAGGAAATATTTAAGTGGTCTTTCTTTGTCTATGAGTGATAAAAGTTGATGTTGGACGGGAGAAAACCTGTCCCCCATCCTAGACCTTCAACCAAGATGCCAAATCTCCTTTTTTTGACACGTAGTGATTCTTATTTTCCCGTGACTTGACATCCCTTTACATCACATCTGTGTCACTGCAGTGACCATGTTTACCTTTCCTCCCAAACACATTAATACTGCATACAGGGTTTTTACTAAATTTTGAGGAGTAGCAGCATTACACAGTTGAAAAAGTGAAGATTCTGGGATTTTGAAATCTATTATGTTCAAGTAGTTTTCCCGAGACCTCTCAAGAACTCTGGCTGAATGTGTTTCTGTTGACATTATGTCGCATCGTGAAAAAAAAAAAAAAAAAAGATTTGCCTCCGCCTTTCTGCAAAAAAAAAAAAAAAAAAAAAACCTAAAGAAAAAATTATGAAAAGAAAGAGTTGTTTTAATTTTAATGTTGAGTCTGGGAAACACCACACTGAGAATACTAATAAAAAAAACAAGCAACATGCACCTTAACCCACTAATCTTTAGACTGCGTGGTTTGGAATTAGTGCTGAATTATTTCCCTCGTGTCGCTTCTGTGTGTTTATGTGAATGTGTCACTCAGAGATTCAGTGAGTGAGTTCAAAGCCTATTTTTCCTTGTCCTTTGTTTAGTGTGTAATCAGTGAAAACAGCTTTTGAATTGTCGGAGCGTCTGACTCACAGAGCAACCAAATTGAAACTTTCTCACCAGATATTTTTCGGAATGTCATTAAGAGCAGGGATCGATACCTTTTGAAAGCTAGTCACACAATTTCAGGGCAGACAGACGACCACAGTCGTCCTGTTCTGTGCTCACTGAGCTGAGCAGCGATTGTTGTCTGTTCCGTCTGAGTAAAAGTCAATATCACTATTCGCCACCAACATTTGCATCTGCAGTATTTTTCCTCCACCAGTGTTTGCTGAAATGACTGTTTAAGAATCAGTCCCTGCTAAAAATGAGTGCAGCATTTCATTTTGTCTACAATCTTTCATACCACAGGCAACCAAACACTGATTTTGCCCTACGTATTCCAGCCATACTCGTTTTAAACAATTGTTAGTTTTTTTTCTTCTTTCTATTTAACGCATCATAGCATCAAGAAAAGAGAAGCCACTAAAACAAAAGCAATATTCAGCTCTCTGTGTCTGACAGGTTTAGTTTAGCACTTATTTTTAAAAAGATTTTAAACTTTGTGGTTATGTTCTGCCACTTTAATCCCACACAGATACACATGGTGATCAAAGTCAAGTCAGGCTTATGTGTTTCACGTTCAAATGTTTCATTAATTTCAAAGAAATACGACCAGAAGAAAAAAAAAATCTCTAAAACTGCCTTACTTTCACAGAATAGTTTTGTACGTCAAACAGGCACAGATTGGGTTTTAAGAACCAGAGGAAGAGCAGTGCAGGCGCAGTTGCTGTTCCGGCCTCGGCTCCTAGTGTTACTGGTTTTGGTAACTTCTTAATGAGGTTCAAAATGAAAAGGCGTGTGGACCCCATGTTGCAGCAAGAGGGAGTTATAGCTGGTATTAAAAATAGATGCTGAAGGCTTGGGGGGTCTCGGGAGCAGGGTGTAGGTTTCCACAGCAAGGGTGGGGGTTGGGGTTCAAGCAACACTGACCTTGCAGTTGTATGGAAATGGTGAACAGGGGACACGGAGAGAACTAGGGAGACGCACATGATGGAGAAAGACACGGGAGGTAGCCAAAGTTAGTGTGACTGGAGTGCCTAACAAAACAAGAGTAAAAAATTCACACAACACTACTTGAAGAAAACAGCTGATTCATCGATAAACATACTGTTTACTGTTACCATTTGGTCTTAAAAGGCACGCACTGTTTTTTTTTTTTCTTTTTCTGTTTCGTTCTCATTTTTGTGGCTGCCTTTTATGCTGTTTTCATTTTTCCCTAGAAAAACTGCCTTTGCCTTTTGACTTTTTTTTTTTTTTTTTTTTTTGCTTTGCTATGGTAACAATGCTATTACAGTGGAAATAGCAGCTCAGCTATGGGGGGTATAAAGGAGACCAGGCCATTGAATGAGGTACTTATTTTCAGGATAACGCCACAAGGAATGAGAACTGTCTAAGAATCAAAATGAATGCTCGTCAGCAGAAGAACCATAGTTTGTTTGTGTTTAATCAAAAACCAGCTTCGACTGTAATCTCTTATAGTTACCAATACTAATATTTGTCATTATCAATATTACTACCATGGATAATTCTGTACACACCTTAACTTGGGAAATGAGGATCAACTTATAAACTGGATACTGTGTATCCTGAGGTAGTCAAACCATAAAACGATGAAGTGTTAGGTTAGTATCTGTTTTGTATCTTTCTGGAGGACAAAAGAAAAGGAGAAACACTATTGTTAAAACAGTATAATTATTATGATTGTTATGATGATGATTACTGACTATTATCATTATTATTATTATTATTATTATTATGAAAACTTCTTGATGTACATAGTGTTTGATATTAAAGTATTAATTTGGTTCTTATGTCTTTTCTAAAAGTGAACACGGTATCATCTCTGGGTTTTGCGGAGTGTGTACTGTTCTTGAGAAACGCATTGTGTGCTTTGATCCTCAATGCCTAACGAAACTTTGAGCTAACACAAGGGGGAAAAACCTGCGGGACCTGTACATACCTTGTATGTGTACAGGAGGCTGGACTTTAGCCAACAAGTGGCTCACTTGTTACATGTTTCAAACCAGTCACCGACCCACCCACCATCTCCTCACATTAGGATCCTGACGTGGAAAGGAACACTTGAGACTCAACGGACGGCCTGTTTGAACCGTTTTCTGCCTTTGGTGTTTGAGAGCATGTTGGTCAACTTCAAAATGATACGCTACGGAGCGGACTGTCGGCTTTTTTTGAACTGCAGGATCTCGCGGTTTCATTATGTGGCATGCGCATGGACTTGATGACGTAAAAAAAAAAATGGAGAAAAAAATGCTAAAAAAAGTTTTAAAAAGTATATTTGATTTTTGCTCTCTTGCTTTTTTTTTCTCTTTCAGCTGTACTAGATTTTCTGACCACTTTCATGTTCGTGTGTTTTCTGCATCCCCATTTGAGTGACGTCATTGAGCTGTGTAGTGACAGATAACAAATGTACATAACACAAAGCATTGTCGTGAAGTTACAGTAGGGTCAGGAAGCTTTTGTAGTTTCAAAGGAATTAGTTTGTTTCCTAAAAGGACTGTGTCTGTACTCATCTGTACAGTCCACTCTATATAGTTCCAGTCTGTCCCTGTGACTGTCCGTCCTCCCTCTGCCAGCCCAAGGCACTGGGAGTGTGTATACATCTAAGTGTGGATGTGTTTTTTTTTACTTTAAAAAAATGTGAGACTTTTGTGTGTGTGTGTTCCTCATTTGCTGTTGCCACAGTGAATGGGAAATGGCAATCCTCTTTGGCAACAGAGAGTTTCCCATGCCTTAGCCCTTCAGCCTCTGCCCTGGCAGCCCTGTCTGTGTACAAGACGCTTTCTGCCATTGTGCTTTTACATGGAATCGGTGCTGGCGTCGGGGAGACTACAGCAGGGCCCTACACTTTTTGAACACCCCTGAATCACTTGTCCCTTTTGGTATATGTTGCACTTGGGTACGGTTCAAGGATTACCACACCCCCTCCATTAAATCCTTAACCGGATTGTAAGTGGAGTAAACCTTTACATCACTCCGCGTTTGGTGCAAACCCCCTCCCTCTTGGTCTCATTCTGGCCCAGGAGCCACCTGTTTATTTCGTGCAACTGTCCTGTTCCATTATTTCCGATTTTGTGTGTGAGTGTGTGTGTGCTTGTATAACCTTCACCAAAAACATGCTGCCCTTGTTCCCTCACTGTTAACCCCGCCCCCACTATGACATCAATGGGGAATATTTTCCAACCTGCTCTTTTACAACATATAAAACAACAACAAAAATTTGACTAAAAAGTATCTGTATTTGTATATACATGTGTCTGAGCAACTATGAATAATTCAATAAAACAAAGATACATTGCTTTCATGGACATGGTCCATTGTCTTTTATTTTATGTGAGGAGGAGGAGGTAATGACGAATTTATGTCCAAAGTTAATATCCATTACAGCTATACCTATAAAATTCACCACTGTAATAAAGTAACTTATTACATTACAGATACTAACAATTACGCCAAACTCCACTTCAAGGACAAGAAAAATAAATTGAAACTAAATACTAATTAGTCACAATTAGTGTAATTGTATGGACATAAGTTCTGTTTTCTCTCTCAAAAATAACCAAAAGTTTTCATAAAACATATGTGAAAAAATTGATACTTTAAAAGAGTAGGATGAAAATGAAATGTTGAAATGCAAGCTCAGGTATAAAAACAGTGTCTACCAAAGTTCGGAGTTTTCTTGAAAGAGTTTTGGATTTTCGAGGGGCGTAAAATAATAATATTATTAATACATCAGGAAATACCTGTTCTGTTATTTCACTAAAATATATTCTCTAAGCAAAATCACCAAGATAAGGCTCCATAGACATTTTCAACTGTGGTCCAGATTTCTGTCCTATTAAGAAGGTGATTCTAGAACCACAATTAGCTTTTTAATCAGCATTTTTAAAACCATTATCATTAAAATGGAGATAGATAATATTTTTAATGAACTTCTGAAAAGTGTATGAACATTTTCCTTATAGTTTGAGCCACAGAATGTTATAAAACATAACATTTCATAACAAGGTGGTTCCATAGGGTAGTGGTTAGCACGCCTGCCTCGGAAGCAGATAATTCCGGGTTCAATTCTCAAAAGAACCACATGCTTGGTGCTTGCTGGGGGGAGCCTGTTAAAAGCATATCTGCTGCTAACACAACCATTTCCCCAAATATGGGATCATATTCATCGGGCTCAAATTGTGAAAGACTGGTTCAGGGAGCATGAGACATCATTTTCACACATGGATTGGCCACCACAGAGTCCAGACCTTAATCCCATTGAGAATCTTTGGGATGTGCTGGAGAAGGCTTTGCGCAGTGGTCAGACTCTACCATCATCAATGCAAGATCTTGGTGAAAAGTTAATGCAACACTGGATGGAAATAAATCTTGTGACATTGCAGAAGCTTCGAAACAATGCCACGGCGAATATGTGCTGTAATCAAAGCTAAAGGCGGTTCCGCGAAATAATAAAGTGTGTGATTGACTATTTTTTTTGGCCAGGCAGTGTAGTTCAAATTATTATTATTTAACGACAGGTGTCTCAGAATCACACACCAGTGTTCTACTGCAGACATAATATCAACATTTTTGACACAGGTGTGAAATTTCCCTGTATCTGAATCAGGACTAGTCTTTCACCTTGTGCACCCTGTTCATAGCGAGGGCAGATGTGCCTTAAAGCTGAGAACTGCTATCACACAGAACACAGAGAGGAAAAAAAAACAGGATCTGCCAGAGTCTGCCTGCAACCTTTAGGGATGTTCTGAAAGGACACAGATCTGGTGACCGGACAGTAGGACTGGGAGCAGGGACTTCTTCACCAAGTTCTACAAAGACAAATTATTTTAAGAAGTGGTAAAAATATTCAGATCATTAAGCAACGGCGTCGGGAAAAATTAGTTGGTGACAAGTCTTTGCCGTTTAAGGAATTAATTAAAGCTGCCTCACACACACACACACACACACACACACACACACACACCACTCTTCATGTGTCTTCCTTCCTGGTTTTCTGCACTACCGTTGTCACTGTTACACACACACTCTGTAAGGACAAAGTGAATGGAACCTCCATCCATCAGGATCAGAATAAGACCTTAAACCTCCTTTCACTTTGGTCGGGCACTAATGAGGACACCTAATAACCTTCTTCTGGACCCCATCAGGGCCATTTGACTTAACCCTCCATTATCTCTGGTAATTAGACAGTGAGCCAGCGGGCCCTGAGGAGCAGGGGGGTGGGGCACAGGGTTTCTCCCTGATAAGCCGATTAGACCCTGGTGATATTAGGAAGATCAGTAAAACTAGATCCAATGAGACCTGAGGCAGCAATGTGAAAACCAAATATGAGTATGGCTCGATAAACCAATAAGTTCCTTCAGTGTCTTTCTGACTAATGTTGTATGTGAAGTTTGAGGAGCAGATGTCACCTTTTATAAGCTGAGATAAAAAATAGTAGCACACAAAAAAATCAACCTCACCCAGGATTCTAATCCTTTCAGCCTCATCTGTTTCCAGAAAATGTGTTTTTTTTTTCCCCCTTTCCAAAAAACACCAGAATAAGCTATGCCTAAAGCACGAGCGCAATTGACATGATGAGCCAATTAGTGTCAAGTTGTTCTTGCTGGTGATACGACCTGAGAAAGGCAGGAAGAAGATGCAGGTGTGAGCATCTGTGAAGACCAATAAAGACAAATCACATGCATCTGATCGTTAAATCTAGGCTAATGATAGCTTTATGTCACGATGTGTCCCAGGTGTGCTATTAAGCTATGAGCATAGCCAAACTCTCAGACTAACGGTGATGAGGGTGCGGGAACGATACGGTGTTCATTTTAAACCACGTCGCCCTTGAGTTGCTTCTGTGAATACATGAATTTGCACAGGTTCAGAGTATGAGGTCAGAGCCAGGTGGAGTTTTTTGCCCGAGGCAACGACAACACAACAGCAGTGATCTTTCCAAAGAAGACACTTTAGTCAGAGCCCTTTGAAGACGTCATTCCCAAGTCAGCTGGCATCCATATTGGCTGCATGGTGTTTTGTTTCCATGTGAACAATCAGTTTGATTGACAGCTCTGAATGATGTCTTCAGTTAATCGCTCCAGTGATGTGAAAAGGTCATAAATCACCCAATTACGTCTCCCCGCTTTATGAATAGATATATTTGGGGGGAATATTCAAAATGCCTTTGAGTCATATCTACTTACTCCACCCCGTATTTATTGAGGGGGAGGGCGAGTGGGGGTGGCTGCTTGTGCCAGAAATAACTGATAAGCTGAATATATTTGAGACTCAGGGTCGTGTTGGTTCAAAAAGTTGGAGAGGCATTCAGGGTCAGACTATGGGCTTCATGTCATGTTGCAAAATATGTTTTAAAAAAATAGAAATAGTCGCAGAGAGAAACATGATTATTTAAAACACAGTGTCAGGACGAGGTAACGTCAGCCTCCACACAGAGACAATGGCTTCAGAAAAACATATCTATTGGAAACACATTGTCTCTGTCAAAATGGATGCAGTCATTTTCCATACGACATTTTTTAAGGAGTCTTCAGCATTTCTTTTTGTTTCAGAAGAATTAGTTGCAGATTGTTTTTTTTTTAACATGCAACCGAAAAACAAAAAACTCCAAAAAAATCCTTGAACTGCTCGAGAAACATGCTGTAAACGAGGATGAAACACATGATTGACTGAAGACAGAATGGTCTGCAATGGTTTATAGTTGGACTGTCAAACCATATATAAGCTAATTATTCCCAGGGTAGCTGATTAATCGCGATTATTCACAATTAATCGTGATTAATTACAAATCAAGATATCTTTCACACCTGTTCTTATTTGTAACTAATACATAGAATGGACTTGTATCTGTACACACACACTCATACACACACGTATACATATATATAGCTATGATATATAGAGCATAAATTTGTATGTATTTATTTATGTATAAATACATACAATATACACATTATTATTTTTATTATTTTTTATAATAATAATAATATAATAATAATAATAATTGCATCCTGACAGTGGTTTGTATCGACAGTTTCCTTCATTCTTGACTTACAGCCTTACAGCCTTGACATTTCACCTGAACTTGAAGCATCCATAAAAACATGCTGGGCATCGATATAGTATTTTAACCTCAAGGGAGTACTTCCAGTCCTATAATATAATAACACAATACAGTATTGACTGCAACAATATGTGGATGGACAGTAGTATTATTGCACTGTATATACAGTAGGCTTCATTCTATTAATTTCTTTAACTTTGTTAAAATCTGAATATTTATTCGGGGTTGAATTCAAAACTGTCACAGCCCCAGGTTGTTGACATTTGCTCTAGGTAAAAAAAGATAAATTAAATAATAATAACAAAGTCAGTGGAACAATATATTCTTACATTCTAACAAAGTCACTGGGCACCACCATTAGTTCAGTGGATGTTACCGCTGTGTGTTTGATGCAGGTCATTTTCTTTTACTGATGCCTCTCACATGCTGACCTTCAGGGCTGAGAGATAAGGGGCTGCAGCCAATCCAGAGAGGGATTATGGGAAGATGTGACACCACTACAAAATATCAACTCCAGGGCAGATAAGAAAGAGATTGAAAGAGGTGGTGGAGAAAGTGGATGTGGTGGAAGGTGAGGCCTCACGCTTGAGCTTTTGTGGGATAATAAAGTCTAATTTTCAAATGCTAGTGGGCAAATTAAAAAAAAAAAAAAAAGAATGTGAATCAGACCGATAGTTCCCACAGCTCCAGGCAGTGGGATGTCATTAAACAGCAGTATTTCACACAGTGTTTCACATCATGTCCAATGTGTTACACTAAGCTTTCACACATGCTGAAATAAAGATTTCCTGGTTTGAAGGGCGCTACAGCGCACAAATGAAAGGAGCACCAGTGGGTGAAAAGTCCAAATTTTAGACAAACCAATGAACAAAAAGTTTAAATTAAACAAAATTATCTGATAAATGACTGCAATGAAATCTCTTTTCTCTCTCAGTGTTAAATGTATGTTAATAAAGCCTCCAGTCCTTGTGTGTAAAAATTGCCTTTGTGCTGATGAGGCCATTTATTCTGGCGTGCAAAGTAGAAACTTTGCGCCACGGCAAGTGGAAAACTTGCTGAAAAGTTAGAGAATTGAATTATCGCCAGCGGCGCCGTGAGGGGGAAATCAGATATTTCTAAATTATAATCTAGCCCAGTTTCTTTACACGAGGCTTGAATGACATTTGTTGGGTACTGTTAGAGAAATTGATCACACCAATTTAGCAACTCAGCCGGAGGGAGGAGGACGGTGGACACGTCTTGAGCAGCTCCTTCCACTCAGAGTAAGTACGCCATTGAAATGAGAGTGTCCATTCAGGGAATGAGGCAGAAACGATGACAGGGATATTACACCAAGACGCCAACACTAGATCATAGAAAAGTCCGGGCCCCCGGGGGTTACAAATTAGATTCTAATGATTTTGTCACCCTGTAAAGACGTTAACTTTTAAACTTAGTCTTCTTTGTTTTGGCTCTATAACCTTTGATTTATGCTTTTAATTCTTTGATGGCAGAAGAGAGTCTGACACTTGTGCTGTTATGATTTTGATGGAATGAAATACTGTCACACTCCATTTTCTTTTTCTGCTTTAATTAGTTTACTTTAAAATGTCATCCATCATTACTGGTGTGGATGAAATGTGGCGCAGCGCTGAGAGCAGGAGGGGACTTGGCCAGAGGACAGTGTTTAACATTTGGAGTTCCGGGGAAATAAACGCCAGCTGCATTATTCATGAGGCGCGGCGCAGCTTTAATCTGATTCCTAATTCAAGACTTCCCGCCTCTGACAGAATATCACATCACTGTTTCACATTTTCTTTGAAACCTCATCTCTGCAAATGTTTCTTTGGGTTGGTTATCCCTCCTGCTTTTGATAGCATCATATTGAATTTCCAATGATAGAGCAGCGTGTCTGAGATCAGATTAGTAGATTAGCATGGAGTGATTTAGTGGCGCATCTTTTTATTAATCCGAGTGTCAGATGAATGTTCAGACCTGGAACAAGTCATTGGAGCGACAAACACCTGACATTGAGAATGTGACAACAGCATGGATGGAGGGAACGATCCGATCTACGGTTGTAGTCGGAGATGGTCGTCTCACATGGAGGGAAGCTCACGTCTGTAGAGAAAAGTGTACATGTGTTTGTTTGAACATGTTTAACTGCATGAAAGTTGGAGAGAAAAACTGCATCAAGTGTTCAGTAAAATAAACATTTTTTTAAACAAAAAGTTGCCAAAAACACCCAACGTACCAAGTGATCGCATTGTGGAATTTTTTTTGTTGTGTGTCAGGCTTTACAGAGCTTCGGCTGTAAACTTGTTTATACATTTTTTCCAAATAATATCCATTACATTGCAATACCATAATACAACATGGCAATTACATACTGTCAAATGAACCCAACTAAAATCAGCGCAGGGTCCAGACAATATGAAACCATGGGTACGGGTGTGTACAGGTGTAAATACTTTAGTTAGCACAGATGATAGTAATATGTAATTAATTATTTTTTTCAGATTATTTATTCCTGTGAACATCTTGTGGGATTATGTAAGCAGTGTGTGTACAAGTGTGTATTATAGCATCTCACTGATAAATAACAACTTTTTTTTTTCTTTCCACATTTTGCTTGTACCAATGTACCAAACTGTCATGTCTAAACCGAGTTGTTTACCAAATCATGGCTTTTGAGAACTGTTACATTTACTTACTAATATTGAGTCTACTAACATGGAGACTGAGGTTAGGTTAGTGGAAAAACTGGTCTGACTCGTTGTTTGTCTTCACATGAGTCCCTATGATGGACTGGTGAAACGTACAGGTTCTCCACTGTCTCTGCCAGATGCTGCTGGGATTACCTTCAGCACTCTCCCCTCTCCCCTCGTTACCATTAATAAGATTCAACAGTAGAAAATTAAGTCACAGATTATCAGTTTCTAATCTCACAGATAAAACTTTTAGTCTTTTCTTGACTTTGTTCCAATTTTGAAAATATATAAAAGTTTTGGTGTGTAGTGTTTTGTTTTTTTTTTTTTCAGTGAAAATGCAAGGCTTTGTGGGAAGACGACCTGATGTGCTTGTTTCAGTGCACCATGGAAGTGAATTCATTTACCTTCAACCTGCAGATGATCAGCCCCCGGAGCTTTGAGTTCTGGTTCTTAGCCCGCGGCTAAAGCAATATTTTCAAAGATCAGACAAATGACCTCTGTAACGTCTGCCATGCTCTGCTCCTCTCCACATTTTTCCCTAGCATTCATTACCAGAGAACACACAGACATACACAGACACACAGTCACACACAGAGACATACACAGATGCACATATGGAACAACATACGCTAGGGAGTTGTCATATTCACAAATGTATTACATATTGTCAAATACATATATGACTAAAAATGCTGCACTGAAGACATTCTAACACATTCTATGTAAATGTGTTTTATTATTTATTTTATTTATGGTCTGTATTGTCACTGTAATACGGGGATACAACGAAACTGAGGCTCTGCTTTTAACCCATCACCAAGGGGAACAGTGGGCAGCTTTTTAAGCACCCGGGGAGCAGTGTGTGGGGACGGTGCCATGCTCAGAGCTCCTGTTGGCAGCTGTTGGACTCGAACCTGAAACCTTCCGGACCAAAGTCCAAATCTGTCTATCTGTCTATCTCTCTCTCTCTCTCTCTCTCTCTCTCTCTCTCTCTCTCTCTATCTATCTATCTATCTATCTGTCTATCTATCTGTCTGTCTATCTAGTTACTAGATAGTTAGATAAACAGTCTTCATCCTAACCATGTCATCAGTGTCTTCAGTGCAGGTCTTCGTCCCTCTTTGACCATAATGATGCTTTCATGGTCCACGGTCCATTAAAGCATATGATAATAAATCACTTGACGCTGTATCATCACTAATATCTGTATTAGTGAGAATTTTAACAAGGTGACTATAATTGTTAGACTCCTGCTGTGTGTGATTTTGAATTTGATTAGCGTTGAACAGCAGCCAGACTGACACAGTGTGACGCCTCGCTCCTTCTTTTTTAGTTCCTGGATTATTATAATATTAATAATAATTATTATTATTTAGTCTCATCGTTTATTCAGCTCTGCTAATGAAAAGTGATGACTGCCTAGATAGTGACTAAAGAAGGGAGGGAGAGAGGGGGGCTGGGGGGATGAACAGATGTTAGCTGACAGGTGCAGTTGGGCCGCCTTAGTGTGTGGGCCACAGAGTTGACAGGGATTTTGCATACATCGTGCGAACAAATGTTGTGCACTTCACTACCTGTCATGACTGTAACCTTATGGTCAGACACAAAAGTTTGGGAGGGATGAAGGACGACTAGTCATGTTCACATTTAACAGTCCGGGTGTAGTGTGATCATATCAATAGGAGTGTGAAACTCCAACAACACGGAGGGACAAATACCGACTGTCGATATATCACAGTGATATTGTGATATATTGAGCCATATTAGAATGTTATAAAGCTGTTATTGGCTACATGTTCTAATAATATGTGATGACTTATAAAACAATATTAACTGACATATTTATAGATTTGGTATTTGTGTTTTATTTGGGACTTTGTGTCCTTTTCCTGCTCAGTGAATCTGCCAGACAGGCACGTCGGCCTCCTGGCAGGGTGCGCTGATGAGCAACAACAAGGTCAAGGACAAAAGGGGACCCAAATGACTAGAAGCAGAAAATTAAATTAGGTAACCCACCTGGACTGAAGCTGTTGAGTGAAGTGGGCTCAGTCTGTGTGTGTGTGTGTCTGTGTTCAAGATAGTTTTTTGAGTGAGTAGTTGAAAATGTTCTGGGATGCCTGTGGTTTTGTAGGGTCGGTGGATGATGACAGAGCAGAGGTGTAGTGTGATACGCTTCAGGCAGGTGGGTGTGCACCTCTTCTTAGCTCCAGGCTCAGCCACTAATTCCAGATAAAAGTGCTGTGGACTGTGGTAATGTGAGGCCAAAACCACAAACCCATGCGAGGATCAGGGTGTGTGGTGTAGTAAGTGAAGATCAGAGCCAGGTAATTTCAATGATAAATCCCTCAAAGACTCTGTCACTGCGTCAGTGAATCATGCTGACATTCACTAGAATTTTACTTTCATAAATATTTGGTGAACAGAGCTGTCATTTCCCAGGTCACAGCAGCACCTGTCAATGTCAGGATTATTATTATTATTTTTTTTTTTTACAAGAATTATTTTTGTATTCAGACATTTTGTAAATCATTGTGGTATGTAAGGAAGGCAATGTAAGGTATTTGAAAATGTATATTAAATATTATATAAGTTTAAAGATTGACATTTTAGCGTTATAGTAAGCTTCCCCTTTATAGGTTAAAATGACATAGCATTGGTTTAAAAAAGGGCTGGTCAAACTTTTCACCAAAATAAGTTTTAGAATTTGACTGGCAGCCTCTTTAGTATTGGTTGGATTTACAAAGTTTGGGGGAAATCATATAAATAAGACATAAAAGATTAAACCTACAAATATTGGTCGCCATTGACATCAATCTTTACCATACCTTGTACCAGTGTTTGCTGGGCCGGATTAAAAAGTCCGGAGGGCTTTATCTGGCCCGCAGGTCATAGTTTGCCAAGTTTAAAATAATAAGAAAAATGATAAAAAAAAAACACAATTAGATACATTGAATACATGTATATGCATATTTACATATATGCATGCACATATATTTACACAGTCAGTAATGCTAAATGAAGGTTAGGGTTTTAAAGAACTATATTCATTAGGTTCTTCCTTGACTGGTCCTTGGGAACAGCCTTGGAATTTTCTTTCAAATGAGCAGAAATCTATAATAAACTTGACTAAAAACCACGACTGTCAAAGAGATCTTTAATGTGATTAATCATAGAGAATCTGATTAAATAGAAATAAACAAAAGTTTAGCTTCATAGAGTAGAGTCGATAGACTTCAGTCCACTGTATCTTTTGGTTTGCAGAACACATCGAGACTTTCTGTCAAAACATCACTGACTCTGTGGTCCTCAACAATATCATTCGGTCCACAGTCTCTTGCAGTACCTGAGGTAATTGTATCAGTGGGCCTGTCAGCAGTAGACTGGTCTGACACAAGCTGGGCGTCTGACCTGAAACCTCCACAAACGCATGCTGGTCATGGAGATGGTATTTTAAACTCAAGCTGCTTTGGTGAAATGAAAACTTTTTTGTGTGTGTATTGACTGCCAATTAGAACACCATTGAATATACTGCACATACAGTGAGCGTCATCCTGTGCTGAAATATTGAGAACTTACTAATTAATTTCAAAAGGCAATATAAAATCATAAGTTTATGAAATCAGATGATACACAGCAGAGAGATCTATGGCCTATGGTCCAAATTCAAGATAACGTTTATTTAAAAATAAACAAGTAAAGAAAAGTTGGAAAAAGCTATAATTATTGCAATTTTGTGTGTAGCTAATGTTACAGCTGATGTCTGTTTTGTCAATTCTGTCAACAGTCACCTTGGAATAAAGAATAAAACAAAAAAATGAACAACATTGTTCATTTTAAAGAGTTTATTGGATAATTTATTATCGAAGCTTTAATGAAGCTCCGCGGCGCAGGTCTTACAGAGAGCAGCACTTGAGGGCAAATTGATCTCAATACCATCACCACCTGTGGGATTTTCTGCAAACAGAAACTCAGGGAGTATATGCATATAATTTCAAGGCCTTATAGGAACCGGAAAAACGATAATGAGTAGATTTACCATCACTGGGAAAGTCAGGCTGGTCTTTACAGTGTTTTTCCAGACTACATGAGTTTCAGTACAAGTCAAATGGTGGATAATAGCACAGAATGCAATTTTGTCACAACACGTCCAGCCCTGTTTATACAGTAACTTATCAACAACATTCTTGTGGAAGCAGATAGTTTTCTAGCATTAAAACATCTTTTCTGAGTTTCTTCCCACAGATGACCGATCGTGGGGCACTTCAGTTAAATTGAGCCAGTATGACCCTCCATGTTCAGTGAAATTGAACTATCCTATTGAAATTGTGTGAGCAGTGTGTTCCGCCCAGAACCGTGTAGTAGTAATTCTAAACATCACGGCTGGGTTTTGGACATGACGAGGCGGCGTGTGGCTCCTCTGCAGACAATAGGTTTTAGTAGTTGCACTGTAGTAAATAGTGAACCAACATGTATTATAACAGTACTGAGAATAGTCGCTAATTAGAGACTTGAATTATTGTGATTAAAGCACATTGATTTGTATGGTAGAAAAATAAATAATTCTCTCACGTTCACTGTTTTTTTTTTTTTTTTTAACTCAGCAGAAATACACTGTAGAAATAAAGTGGTTCGGGCTGCTAATCCAGCTTTTATGTGACTGTATCTGATGTAAGATCTGAGCTCTCAGTAATATCATCTGGCTCCGGTCCCTGGGGGTAGTTGACTTATATCCATTTCTCCCTTTAAATAATACTCATTCCCTGAATTAGTCTATTGATTTTCCCTTATTTCACTGGTGCAGGGCTAGCTCATTTTCCATATTATTTATTTCAGATGTGACAAAACAAAATATATGTGCATCAATTTAATACCAAACACAGACAACATAACGCTAACTTATTTTTATCATTGACTGTAAAAAGAGGAAGGATTTACACGGACGTATGAAGGTTGTTATAGTGATGCATAGCAGCAGAAGCCCCTGCGCTAACCCCCTCGGTGCCTGAGAGTTAACTCGTAGGACAAAAATAAATTGATGACATATTGTAATAATCATAAATATTACCCCTGCGACCGCGGCAAAGTGCCCTCGGATGATATTTCACCCAAATTGCCATTAAGGCTGTTAAGTTTTAGGGCTGCCTGTGGTCCGACTGTCTGGACAGTATTGATCAGACTTAGATCACAGGAGTGTTTTTATTAGGGAGTTTTGATTTTTCTATTACAGACATCATGTTAAAATTGTCAAATCAATGGACATGAATATGTTGATGCTGAGAACGTGGGCACAGCAAGAGAGTAAAAAATAGAAAAAGAAGAGAATAGAAGCCATAAAAAGTTTATGGATTTTTTTATTATTTTTTTTCTCCTTTTTCGATCAAAGAGTAACTAAGATCTGGTGGCACACGTCAAACTGTTTTCTGGAGATAAATGGACTGTTGTGAATTTTTATTGGCAGTCATTTAGAAAAGACAGAATACTGTGGTAGTTCATGCAGGAAGTCAGAGAAACCACTGAAGCTGTCAATGAAGGGTTTGAACACATGTTCTGGGCTCGGCCAGTCAGGGCTGCTGGTGTGGGGTCCAACAATAAACAGTGGAGGCTTAATCCTAAAAGGATTACAGTGAAATAATCAGTTTATGTGAGCCATTACTGAATGCATACACACAGAGCTAAAGTCACATCCAGTGGAGATTTGGCCCCTGAGCCCAACGGCTTCATTTTAATTTCCTCCTCCATATAATGGTGTTCTCAGTTCATTTATTTCTATATCGGCCACTTAAAGCAATGCAACCCTTTAGTCTTCGAGTAATGACCATTAAGTTTGCAGTATTTGGAATGAAACAAGTGGAGACAGACACCTGATGAAGACTGATGACTGGACTGAACTGAAGAGACCGGAGACAGAGACTAAAACAGTTGAAGTCGAGGTGTTTCAACAACAGTGGAAACAACAGGTTTTATTAAAGCTGTCAAATGACTAATGTTTTTTTGTTTATTTGTTTTAAATCATATTAATCACACAGCATCTGTGGATTAATCACATCTGTATTTGATCATGATTATAATTATAATAATCAAGGTGAACTTTCATTCCTATGTTTGACAAAGTAAATACATAAATTAAATATTGAAAGACCAATCACAGCAGGTAGATATCAATGTTTCACACCTGTATTAATTTGTTGATAATTAGAATGATGGAGTTAATAATATGATTAAGAGAATAAAAAGATTTCAAGAAAAATAAATTCACAAATCAGTGAAATGTTCCCACTGTCGCACAAACAAACAAACAAACAAAAAAATCTATATAATTTTGCCCCCCACCCCTTTAACAACAGCGAACCCTTATTTGGAGACCAGGAAGATTGGCAAAATCTTTTGTTTACCTGGATTTATACTTTCAACTACTGAGGGTATAAGTTAGACAGCCCTGGGTACATTGAAAAAAAAACATTTAAAAAAAATATATTTAAGAAAACTGATATAAAAATATTATCAGTGAAATTAAGAAATGTGTTTGGACCTGCAGAAACAGAACACTTCTGTCTTCAGATCTTAAAACCTAATTCATGTCAAACAGCGGAGAACACTGGTGTCCCACAGATGGGTCTTTGACCAACAGTACAGGTCATTCAAATGGACACTTATTGTGTGTGCACTGTCCCATACTAACAATGGATGGTGTTTAACACTGACACTTCGTTAAACTCAAAGTCACAACGGTGAAAACACTATTCACAAGTGCCTGGATTCTCAGAGAGGCCGAGGTGGGAGCTGTGACTGGGCCTCAACGTCAACACAAAAGAAGGAGCCGCGTGGATACATGGCTCTAATCCGGTCCACTGGTGTAATACAGTGTGGAGAACAGCCGTGAGATTTCACATTTGACACACGAATCAGATCAGATTTCTTCTGCCCCAGGTTATTACACGGTAATGTCAACAGCAGGTTTACGGCACGCTGCTTTTATGAGCATGTTGATTTTATGAGCATGTTGATTTTATGAAGGTAATGATGTTCCACATGCATGGGATTATTATGTCCTTATAAGGCCGCCGTCTTTTTGAAGCCACATTTCAGTTTTGGTTTGTTTTTTGGTTATTAAAACTAGGACTGTTATAAAAACTAATGTTAAAATTTGTTTTCCGTAAATGCTAATTGTTCATCGAACAAGGCAATAAAATAACAGATCAGTAGAAGTGTTTGCAGCCCCGCTTTCAAAATCTCTGTGGTTCTGAGAGGAACCGACCCTCACTTTGGGAACCACACTATTCAACAGCATGATTCTAGTTGTTATTGTAAATAACTTAAATACTGAGGTCCTCGACCTACAACTGAGTTGCAATCCTACAGACGGATGTAACTTGATTATGGCCTTAACTTGGAACTCACGTACTGTACATACGTAAGTACAGTAATAAAAAAAAAGCCGGTTGTAAACAAAGACGTCTTCTGCGTAGTGCCGTGTGACAACATATTCGTCCGCTCCATTCATACACTAGTTCCTGTACTAAGTTGTGTGTTATAATAATGGACTAGACGTCGTAAAGCGAAGATGCAAACTTGTCTAAGAATAAAAGCAAAACAGTTGAAACTTCAAAATTACCAGGCACAATA
>NC_024328.1:6414071-6414878 GCF_000523025.1 Cynoglossus semilaevis | reverse complement strand
GAAAGAGTCTCAGTTTGATTAACAGATAAATCTAAAATTTCTGCCAACAAATGCCAGGATCAACACAAGATCCATATTTTCACAGGAGTGTAGAAAATACACTCAAACTCAAAGGTTTATTTCCATAGAAGACAAATCCAAATAAAAAAGCACAATAACCCCTTAAAAACCCGTGAATGTTTTTGTTAAAATCAAATATGTTTCAATAACCTTGTCGACTTTTTCAACCACACATGGATGTCCAAGGATAATAGCAGAGCGATATGAAAAACTAAAATAACTAATAGTATTGTGAATGCAGTAATAAACTGGTCGAGCTCCTGACAAAACCATGACACGCTGAATAACATAATGATGTCGGTTTACAATGACCTGAGCTGTGGAGAAGAGCATCAACCCAACAACCTCGGACCCCTCAGCCAGCTCTCTTGGCAAGCAATTATTTACAGAGAGAAAACAGGCCAGAGTAAATAGATTAAGAAACACACACACACACGTGCATCTCCCACATCATCATCATCCCACTGACACTTCATCATCTTTGATGAGCATGGTGGTCAAACGCAGTGGAAAATCTCTCTAGCGCGTCTGCTGGAAAACCAGTCTTCGTGTGTGTTACCGTGTGTGTTACCATGTGTGTTACCATGTGTGTCAGTGCGTGATGTACGGTAATGCTCCCCAATCTTCCATGTCATTCAGAGGGAAAGCGATGTGTCTATATGTGGATAATAAGCTCCTTTGGGGCAGAACTCTCTCCCACTGCAGACCACAAACTAGTTTTTACTTCACATGATACACTTCATCCAG
>NC_024328.1:6378042-6414045 GCF_000523025.1 Cynoglossus semilaevis | reverse complement strand
CCCTCCCTCCCTTGCTCCTTTCCTCCCTGATCTCAATGATATTCCTCCTGTATGTTTTCTGACTATGATATTTGCCATCAGTGTTACCATGACACTAATGTGGGTTCTATTGAAGGTTACTTTCCATGTTATTGTGTAAAGCTTTCAGACACTGCACCAAGCATGATTCATTCCAAGAATCACACAGTCCCAGCCGCTAACTAAAAGGCTTGGCCTGGATGAGAAAGTACATGTAGCCTTGATGAGTCCCAAAAATGCTCTAATTTCCTTCAATTTCACCCCTTGCTTTAAGCAATTCAACCACTTTTAGAGCATTTTTGTTATGGCTCTGCTAATGGAATAGAATAGAATGCCTTTATTGTCAGTACACTTTCAGTACAACAAAATTATAGCTCTTCCTAATGCAGTGCAAGAAGCAGTCTTAGTGCAAAAAGGAGAAAGAAGAAAGCAAGATAAATTATATACAGAAAATAAATATAAAAAATAGGTAAAAAATATAGATGGAGTTAGGTGTAGTATTGGCATATAATGCACATGCATGTTGTCCAGTGGAATGGACTATTGCACGTGATTGAAATTGCACATATGACAGGATAATGTACAGCTTATTGTAACAGTGATACATTAGTAGCCAGAGAGAGTCTGGTCAGTGCATATGGGAGTTCAGGGTGGTTACAGCTTTAGGGAAGAAGCTGTTCTTGAATCTATTTGTCCTTGTTTTAATGCACCTGTATCGTCTACCAGAGAGCAGCAGGTTAAACAGGTCATAGCCAGGGTGTGAGCTGTCTTTGATAATAGTATTGGCTCTGCTAAGGCAGTGGGAGGCAGTGGTAAATATCCATCAGGGAGGGTAGAGGACAGCCAATGATCCTTTGTGCTGTCTTTACAACTCTCTGCAGCCTTTCCCTGTCTGCAGCAGTGCAGCTGCCAAACCAAACTGTGATGCAGTATGTCAGCAGGCTCTCAATGGAGGAGCGGTAGAAAGACAGCAGCAGGTTGGTGCTGAAGTTGTGCTTCCTGAGGACTTGGAGTACCGCTAATTCACAAATGTATCTTTCTTTCCGTTGCATTCTTTTTTTCTAAGATGTTGATGGCATTATTTTTTGTGATTATTATCTTCTTTCCATCAGTCCAACATGACCCTGGAGGAGACGGTGCCAGCGGCTCGTTTCAAGCTCTAGGAGAGTAGTTCTGGACTAACTGCTAGCACTGTCATGCTCTCTCTCTCCCCCTTTCTCTCTCCCCTCCACCTATTGAGCATCAATAAAAACCCATTTAAAAACAACCCCAGTTCTCGGAGAGCTCTCACCTAGCACAAAATGAAGTGCTGAAACTGAAGAATCTCAACTACAAAATTACAATAATTGAAAACCCCAATCAACTTTACTTGAATTGTTCACACCCCATTATTTCATTAGAGAAACCCGGAGGCAGCCAATCAAAAAAAAAAAGAAAAAAAGTTTGTAGAATGTAAAAAAAAATTGTTAGTTTTAATGCCAGAAGCCCTTCTCGACACGACCAGCTGTCATTGGCTCAATGGTTTGAATCGAACCCTCACACATCAGATAAGAGTCCCTCTGTTGTACAATCATAAAATCATATGGAAAGTCACAACACGCTGCAACCTGCGAGTTTTCCCTTTTCTCTTGAAAGAGTTGACACCAGTGGCCCTCAAATGGGGCCTGCGAGCCGCCTATTAGTAGAACTATTAAACTATTGGAACTATTTGTAAGTACAACACATGAAAGGTAACTGTTTTTTTCCCTTCTCTTTGTGTGTTTTCATTTGGTCAGCACATATTTTACTTATGTAAATAAGGTGAAATCCTGAGTACTAGATGCACTGCTTCTTGGTGTGTGTATATAAAAATAAGAGGTTACCATCCTTTTCAGCCACAAGTGACCATAGTGCCATATACCGTATATCAGTAAGTACCTGCACCACTTCACTACTACAGCTCTGACCAGAAGGCATTCTCCTCATTGCTTACTTCAGGCTCTTTGCTTGTTCTCTTTGCACTGTACCTCATCTCCTTTGGTTACCAGATGGTCCATTTCCCTCTGCAACAAACCACAACAGGGTTCACTTACAAGCCAACCAAGGTGATCGTAGTTCACTTGTTACATCTGCAAAACTAGCGAACTCTGAGTTGAGCTTTCATAGGAGGCTTCAGTATGATTTCTCCTGCATTGTTACAGTACAGTACAGTATAGTACAGTACACATGACAGCTAATACAATAAAGCAATAATAACAATGCTAAACTCTTAGACCAGGGCCATATATATAATTATTCCAGGCGTCATGTCAAATTCATGAACGTGCCATTTATTCCCGGCTTCCACTCATTCATCTTTTCTTTTGTTAAACCAGAAAAGTCATATTTCCCATGCTGTGAATGAAAGTGCAGACCACTTTCTTCTCTTCCCAAAAAAAAGAAAAGAAAATGGTGATAAAGATTCTCTAGTTCTGCACAAAATGCCTTCCACCGGTGCTGCTGGAACATTCACCTGGCACAAATCAGCACCGTCATCACCGTTGTCAATAATATCGGCTGGGGGATGAATGAGATGAGATTTTGCAATCACATCACCGAGCTGAACTCAAAGAACTACAAAGAGAGCAGTGCCAGACTAGGAGAAAATAGTTTCCTGGTCTTTTCTCACAGCTCAGCTTCTCATTTATGAGTTAAAAGTCTTCAGTCTGTTGTCTCTGTCGCTGATATACAGGAAATAATGTATTTACTAAAACATGTACTGAGTGATCTGTGTCACCAGGTGACTTTTTTTATCATGTATCTTATGGTACAGTAACAGTTAGAGTACAGCACTCTGTGAACACATATCTCACACACTGCATGTAGTAATTTCAAATAGTATTACACTACTACATCTGTGGTATAGATATAATGATTACTCACAGGTATTCGATTGAGTATCAATTACTCTCATAGTAGTATCAAAGAAGCCGATATGTGATGAAGAAGTGAGTTGTTAAATGGTCAGTATTTGTTATGTGTTTTATTGGGTAGAAAAAAAAGTATTACTAATGAAAAATAACCAAATATATAATTGGTATTGTATTAAATCTGGTATAGCCAATCACTAATATGTAGCAGGGCCACCAGTAACTACTAACTAATGTAACTACAGTATTGTAGTATTGTCTGTCGTTAAGAGGTAAAAACATTGCCGTTTATGTTCCAGTGGTAAAATTACACCACGGTGGTTAAAGGAGCTGGCTTGTAATTGTAAGATATCCAGTTCAAGCCCAACAGGGCGGTTCCCCCCTCCTCGGTGCAGTAAGCGTTGCCTCCTGCTCCTGTTTCACAGAGGGGTTTTGTGTGTAAATGTACAACAACAAGTCGTCTTCACCACCGAGGAGGATGATCCTGTATGTTACTAAATGATGTGTTTTCACATGATCACTTTTCATTAGTGCTACTTGGATCTGAAGTAGATTAGAAATAAATGAACTCCATTTATCATGTGTGTACGACGTGATGAATTACTGCATATCAACAGCCGCGTCTACTGCATTAGAATGACTGTACTGTAGTGAGGCAGACTCCTGTACAGTATATATATAAAATAATATGATAAATATAGGTGCCAATGAAATAACATGTATTATTATTATTATATATACATATACACTACATTACATCGTTTTATATTTATGTATTTTATATATTTATGTGAGTGTCGAATTCTCGGGGAGGGGGGGGTTCTTTCATGTTTTGTTATATATATCTGTGTTCACGTGGAAATTCCCACATCCGTGTACAACTTAAACGCACTGTTAGTTGTAGCACATGAACATGTCACAAATGGAAAATAAGTCCTCTGTTTTACTGGTGATGTTTGACCCTACTGGGGAGGGTCACTAGGAATCTGACGGGGTCATGTCCCCCTCGTCTTCACTGCCATCTGCGCCTACACTACTGACCACTGCTGCGTTTGTATTTTTTTTAAACTTGACCACTAAGGCTGTTATTTGTAGGCTTTTGGTTGAATTTTTTTTTGTCTTTTTCTTCATCTTTTTTACATAACACCATCACTGCCCACTTTATTATCTACATACTTAACAGCGGTGTTTTGGCTCAGTTCTGATGCACAGCTGTGGTGCCCTGAGCCAGGTCCAGCAGGGAGGAGAGCTGGTTTGCACATCATTAGCTCAATGATCACTTATTGTCGGTCCTGCCAGCTATAACAAGAGACTCAGTGGTCAGGAAACTCAACTGCAAACAGTCAAGCTGACGCAACCCAGAAGAATCTACTGATACGTTCATCTGCTTCATAGGTGATGGATGGTGTAAAAATATTCATTCTTCCTGTCCTTCTATTGTTGGTCTTGGCTGCTCCCACCAGGGGTCACAACAGCAAATCATCTGCCTCCATCNNTTTCCCTGCTGAAAGTGACCGTTAAAGGATTTTCTTGGAATAGTCACCTAAATCATTTAGAATGTTTGCCCTCATGAATTTTTTTTTTTTTTTTTTAAAGGCACTCATGAGTTTCCTGAGTCTTGAGTTCATGGTGCAAGAAAAAATAATATTAAAGAATATTTATGAAGAGAAAAAAAAATCCCTTCCTTGAGATACACAGAACAGTGGTTCCAGTAGAAGTAGAGTGTTTGATTCCCAGAGGAACCATATGTGGAGCCTCCAAGGGGCAGCCAACACATCTGCTGTTAATACCAAATTTTCCAAATTTAAGATCAATTAAGATCAACTTTCAAATAATAATAATAATAATAATTACATTATATATATTATATATCATTTTATATATAAATATTAAATAAAAATTACAAATAAGGTTAAAAACAACCACTAATGTAAATAGACAGCATTCAAAAAAACAAAAGGCACAAATCAATTAAATATCAATAGAGATAAATCATGCAATACAGCAAGTATTCTATTGTATTCCTTCACGATGTGTATGCAGATAAAAATAAAAATCAAAGACAATACTAATTTTGTCATACGTGCAGACTGTCCTGTATGAAACAGCCGAGATCAAATATTTATTTTTGTGTTTCCAAAAAAGCAAGTTTTATGCTTAACACAGCAATAACACCACGTGACGAGAGAGAATGGAAAGTTCTGGAGGTGCACAGAGCCTTTAAGTGGTATTAACTGTTGCTTCATGCAGCCAAGTCCTTCATCAAAAAGAAGGGGGAAAAAACCTGACCCACAATATCCAAAAGAGGAATGCAGGCATCTGTTTAGAACAGAAATGCTGGTGACTTTTTTAGGCCTGTGCATCTGTGAGATCAGACTCATGATAATAGTTGAATAAATCCATGTTTTGGCTTGTTTTTAGGAAAATAAATGTGGTACTCTACATTCCAAAGATGAAAAAGACCATGCCGGCTGTTATCAAGAAGAAGTTGCTCAGGCCGGCATCTGATGATACCAATTTTTCCAGGAATCGCTTTTTGCAATCTTCTCCCTCAGATGTGAATCTAAATGAATTTACAGGAAGTTTTTGTTAAACCTCCAGCCTCCATAAAAAGTCAAAGGAGTCATCAGTGCAGGGCTACTGGGCTTCAGCTTCAGCTCCAGCTTTAGCCTGGGCTGCATCCGGTCGTGGACTTTTATGTGGAGCACTTAAAATGTCTCCTGTAGCCACGGACGTGCCTTCATTATGGTGAACCCTGAGCTGTGAACTGTGGTGGACCAGGACACAGGTGAAGCTGCTTTATCACTCTGTGAACAGCATGTTTTATTAATTAGATACTACACATGTGTACATGTGTGTTTGTGTGTGTCTGTGTGTGTGTGGGTGGGTGGGTGCTTAAGAAGTAGAAAGGCTGTAAAAAGTTGTTTTCCAGTGGTGACCAGGTGGCCGTGCTAATTGCAGTGGTAGTTCGTTTGACATTTCTTAAATTACACACTTTCTTCTTAACTCCTCCTTTGTAGTGTAATTTGTGAGCGAGGCCTTATTTGATAATGTGCTCCAGACATCCATGCTGGTGTACTTGGCTGTTAGCCCGCCCACCCGTCCTCATTTATGCATTAATTTAATCACTGTTCTAGTATAAGTTTAAACCAAGCCTAATAGTTAGAGTAATTGTGTCGGTATTCTCTCCCACAGACTTTATGTGTCCAGCCTCTGCCCTCCAACCCAAACTCCACCTTCAGATGAGTCGGTTAAGGCCTCGGATCGCCAACAAACACTGTGGCTAATGAGAAATTATTCAAGCAATTAGCACGGAAGTCAGCGACAAAAACGCTAACTGGATGAGGAAAAAAAAAAATTCCAGGATAGTTATATTTTCAAAAAAATTTCCAGAAGACAGTAAGTGAATGCACTTTTACACTAAACTGCTAATTTTCAGGTTTTCCTAAGACAAGTTAGCATCGGAAGCTCATTACACATAGGTTCATTTACGTGTTAACAGCATAGTTTGTTGATGTGTTAGTTCACAGGGTAATAAACTGATCAGTCTGTGTAAATTATTAGATTATTTGGTCATTTACTGTAGAATAGACAAATAATGGAGTAAGTAGCTTTAGAATTTACATTACAGGTGATACTCATGTGATACTACACATGGTTTGCATGACAATGAAAATATTTGAAAGATAATTTTCATACACTATAACATGAAGTTAACTATGGGCTCACATTCCCATTTATTTTTAAATTAAAGTTATTTGTATTGTCACAATGGATTTTCATCTTGGTTGCTAACAGCAAATTGCATTGTTCTAAACTCAAGATCAGTTTTTTTTAGGTAGCACAAGTACTAAATGCTATTGATTCGGAATTAAGTATTGACTGCATGAAGACTTTCACATGTTGTGTTCCTTCCTACAAAAAATAAGTAAAGAAATTAAAACTTAATGCGCTACAATGTTATCTTTCAAATTGTCAAAATGTATTGTATAAACTCTCAGGTGACTTTGGACTCAAAAAAACACAACCTCTTGTGTTAACTAAACGCTCTTTATTCACCTAAAATATTTTTTTGAAAATTAATGCATGTAGCATTTCGTAATAATCCGATCAAATATCCCCACTAACGTTCACGTTCATCAAGTCCTTGGTTCATTTTTTATTGCTTCGACTGGCTGTAGATTTATCCTCTTGGAACACAAAGGTTCCAGGTTCATTTGCAAATGCAGTTTGCTCTGATAATTCCAGGCCTCAGCTACAGGAATAAAACACGTTAATGCGGCTGCTGGAAACACAAGGCACCAGTTGAATTAGGTTGAACTCTGTGTGTCGTTAGAGCCTTACAGTATTCATTACCTTGTGTTACATTTCTGTCCCGTCGTCTCCCCGCTCTGCTCATAACATCGCAGTCCACTGGCAAGGAACTAAATAATAATATTTCACAGTTTCACCATGGGGCGCCGTCTTAGGACTGCAGCGATGTCACATGATATCGCTCTTGCTGAGCTGTGCGTATGTGTGTGAGTGCTTAAGTATGTGCATGTGTGTGAGAGCATGTTCATGTAAAATGTCATTGTATTTCTCCTCTAGAGTGTCATAGAATACGCTCTCACAGTGACTGGAAGGCTGAGACCTTTGTCAGGTCTGTAAAGGTAAAACATGTGTTTCCAGGGGAAGAGAACGTTCTTCTTAGATTTACACAGGGAAACATCGTATCCTCTTTCTGATGAGGAGTGTAAAAAAGTGAAATAGGGAAAACATGCTGGGACCAAACAGACCTCTGGGACACAGCAGCTAAACTCACGAACCAGAAGGTCGAAATAGAGAACAACACATGTGCAACACTGAAAATCATAAAAATAGGTCTGGCACTTTTAAATTACACAGTGGACTAAGGAATCTGACCTTCCGTCAGTTCAGAAAAGGTAGAAACTAATTAGGTAAGTTGTAAAACAAGATCTGTGTAAAAAGTTCAAGTTCTGTGAGTAGCAGTGTAATTCCACCAAGGATAAAACAAAAAAAGAAAAAAAAAATCTGACCTTTATTTTTAAAGTTGCAATTCCAAAAAATTGCTGTTTTCATTAAACAAAGAAAATACATTAAAAAAATCAAATCAAAAAGCAATTTGAAATAAACACAGAAAATGTTCTTAATTTGAAAGTATGCAGCATGTCCCCCTTTTAACTAGCTACGTGCTCTCTAGGGGGTCCATCCCCCACTTTGGGAACCATTGCTTTAATTTATTAGCTTGTATCTAAAGGATGTAGTACTATAATTGACTTTGAAAATAAAAATATATTTTATGTTCTCAAAAATTCCAAAACATCAAGAGTATAATATATATTAATGCAATTATTTTTGCAAAACCAAAAATACAAAAAAAATTGTTTTTTTTTATTATTATCATGTGAAAACTGGTTATAGTTTTTACATGAAAAGTCGTCAGTTTTATTTAAAAAAATAAAAATAAAAGTGAGTGTGATTCTTAATTTATATATTCTCCCCATTTTCAATAAAAAATTTCAAGATGAAATATAATATATTTGTTTATAGAAAAAAATGTGTTAAGAACAATAAAAAAACTAAAATCATAACTGTTTATAATGATTCAAATAAATTCAGACAAAAGAATAATTTTTCAAAATGATGCAGATTTCACAGCCACAGACTCACGTCGTCGTCACATCTGTCCTTAGTACAAGTTCACACTGACTAACTGGTACTGATATAATTTCACTTACAATCCACAGCCTTGTTCTTATTATCTGTATTTCAGGAAAGAGTTCCACATCCTTAAAACAACAAACGTACACAGTGGCTGAACATTGTTATTTGGACAGAAAACGTGTGGCTTCGTCCTCGTCCAGTTTGTCATAGAAGGCAAAAAAGATCCTGTTGCATTTGACTCCTCGACCCATAAAATGTTGTCCCCTAAACCACATGCCCATGGAGACCAAAACATTTTTCCTGTCAAAGTGTTTCCTTCTCCTAAACCAGCCTGTGACAGACGGAGACGTCGGCCTGTATTCCAGCAGTACGTGAATGTTTGACATGGTTGCTGAACGTCAGCATCAGCAGGCAGAGGGGGATTTCCAGCAGCTCGCTGTGGAATCGGTCCATGTGAGGAACCATCTTGAATCGGTTCTGCTGTGGTGTTTGGTGCGTTGGGTTAAGAGAAACACTGATGAGTGTCTTTAAAGATAATACTCCGGCAGACGAAGTTGATTATCACATGAGGACAAACAGACACGTTGGTGGTGGCTACTGAACCTCTTCATGTGGGATGTCCAAGACCAACTGCACTTGATCAGACTAAATGTTTCCTCATAACCAGTAGCTATAGGTGGACCATATAGAAACACTGGTACAGTTTAAACTGCCCAACATTGTGTCCAGAATCACCCACAAAAATGTGTACTGCAGCAGTTTGAACTGGAGCCAAGTCTGGTTGTGAGCTGGAAACAAAGGCTGAGGAGGTTTGAAGAACTTGACAATTGACCCGATATTGTGTGAATTTAATGGAGCCAAACTCACATTGTATTGTGTGTCTTACTGTAAATAAACGTACTGTATATATGTGTGTATATATGAATGATTACTCCAACACCATTAACCTTACTATATCTGTCTGTGATCTTGTTTAGCTGAACTGACTTTTGTTTCACTCTATTCTATTCTATTCTATTCTATTCTATTCTATTCTATTCTATTCTATTCTATTATTTTCTTATCTTATTACATTTTATTCTATTCCTATTATGTTCTATATCCTTCTATTCCATTTTCTATTCTATTCCTTTTTATTAGTATTTAATTATATTTCTATTCATTTCTATACTAATCTAGTTGATTCTCTTACTATTCAATTTTATCTTATTTTATTCTATTCTATTCTAGTCTAATTAGTTAGATTCCATTCCTATTATGTTCTATTTCTATTCTATTCTATTCTATTCTATTCTATTCTATTCTATTCTATTCTATTCTATTCTATTCTATTCTATTCTATTCTATTCTATTCTATTCTATTCTATTCTATTCTATTCTATTCTATTCTATTCTATTCTATTCTATTCCATTGTAATAAAGTAAAGCCGTGACCCCAGCAATAAGAGGTATTAATTATTTTACGTTCTCTTCAAAACATTTTTTTTTGGTCAGAATATTTTGTAAAAACGTAAAGGAAAAACTACAAAGAGGAATATTCCATGGAAGAGTATTTTTTTCCATCGGATCATGGTGTAAAGATAAAAGGTTTGGATGTGAGGAAGAAAATATTGTGTTTTTTTTTATTATTATTATTTAAAATAACTATAAATCATTCATTCCCCAGTGAACAAATTCATTTGCTGGTTTTATTTTCAGCCTTTTTTGTTGGAGATTTATTAAAGAACTTTGTTTAAATGAGGTTATAGTCGACTGTTTTTCATTCATCACCTGGAAATAAGAAATATTTTTACATACGGGGCAAAAGAAAACAAAGTAAACATATTTAAAAAATTCAGACAAAACAAAGATGTATTTTACTATGGACTATTTAAACATATTCCTTAAGGTACAATGGCGAGGAGACTGAAAACCTTCACACATTATATTCAACAGAAACTTGCTTTATTTTTTTTTCTTTTATAAATTGGGTCACAACATTATTATCTTTAAAAGGAGGACACTGTGTGTAAAATATGGGGTAAAAAACTCACCTTAATCATTTACATTACGTTATCATTTTACCCAGCAAGAAGAAGAGAGTAAAACATACTTCAATCTTCCCTGTAATTACTTGCCACATTGAGAGATACTGTACTGTCCGGTACTGTTAGTCTCTTGGCCAATTAAACAACATCAATCTACGCAGAGAGAACTTCTCCCACTCCATTCTCTCTCTCATATTTTTCCACCAAGTGTCAAGGAGACCTGGATGCAGACCAACCTCAAGGCCTGGAAACCAGTGTATTTTTTCTGGCCCAGACAGCATCCAAGAGATATTAGCCGTGTAGGAAATGTGCTGAATATTACAGGCCCCAGTGTCCACAGCCAAGAAAGACAGTGAGTATAGGCCCCAGAATGCCTTGTGGCGGCTATCTCTCAAAATGCCAAAGCTTAAGGTCTCTGCTGTGGTTCCAGGTCGGACCTGGCACATCTATCGACTGGCTGTCTGTCCATGGCGCTGAGTCATGCTGGAAATGAAATGTGACTGAGACCACAGGGTGAACCCTGACGCCTAACCCTCCCAGCCCGCAAGAACGGTCCAGAACCGGTCTCATTAGGAGCTAAGACCGAATCACAGAGCGTGGCTGTGTCCAGCTGCACCTTCGCCAACGGATCGGCAACTTTAAGTCACCATCCTGTTTTTTTTTTTTTACTTAAAGGAGAAAACAAAGGCTATTGTTTGAGCAGTATCAAAATCACATGTAAGTGTAGATGCATGTGTGCCTGCATCTGCAGCCCCCCCTCCTCTCGCCACATCCCCCACCCCCTAACTCCTTCTTTACAGATGTGAAATGACAACATGTGCCCACCATAAACATTTTAAAGCTCTGTGACATATTAATCCACAGTCGAGATATTTACGAGCCCATAAAGAGGGATTATTTTGAGCTAATCTATTTCTGTGCAAAATAATAATAACAAAAAGAACTGAGGCGGGCGTTAATCACCACATTGGCCAGCTTCAAACAGCACTTCTTCACATGCTGTACAAATGAGCTTCACTGGTATTTGAACGCACAAGTGTTGTTCCCTGATATGCTGCTCCACGCCAGGCTGTTGATAATGACGCAAAGGGAGAACACAATAAAAATTTTTTGTAGAATCTCATTATGAGGTCCTCTGTTATTCATACAGTTCGGCTCCATTCATTCCTATTAGTGATTTCTGCTCAGTTCGCAGACATCTCAAACGCAGCTTCACAGCGATGCCTAACCACTGACCTCAACCACCGGTGTTATAAAGTGATAGAGCGGACAGATCTCCTTGTGAGGGAGGAGGAGAAAAATAACATAACTCAAAAGAACAGGCACATTTAAATCACGCCTGGTCTTGTAAGGTCATGTAAGAGCACATTATAACTCTTAAACTTGTCTCTGTCTGATCCCCGACAGGAGGAGGAAAATAACTTTAAGTGTTTTTGGCCGTGCGGCGATGTGCTGAAATTCTAACATCTTACGTCCACACCTCGTGTGATTTGTCTTTGTGAATGCTTGGAAACTCCTGGGACTGCGGTGGGGTCAAAGTTCAGCTCCCAGTCATGCCAAAGAAAGTAAACATCAGGTCCAGAGCTCTGCGGTGAGTTCTAAATCCCATGCTGCATTTCTGGATTTGCTAGCTTGAAGAGATAGATTTAATGTGATGTGCATGATGGATGCTGTGTCCTAGGAGAAGAATCGTCTTATAAATACGGTGATTTGGTTTCTCTCATCACATAATGTAGAAGCTTGATTTTCTGACCCTAAAAGGCTTAAGGCGCTGGAGAAAAAGTCCTTCAGAGACCACACTGGAAAGAAACCCCTTAAAAGCAACATTACTCTAAAAAGAATAAAAAGATTACATCAGTGAGAATCACTTTAAGTTCATCCCACAGTGGTGGTTCACATAGTCATTTTATTTTCACCATTCCTGACAATATGTGGTTTAGACCAACTTCATAACAATAAGCCTGAGATGAAATGACAAGCATATATTATAATAATTATTATTATAGTTATTATTGGTGTTGTTGTTGTCATTGTTGTTGTTATTATTATTATTACACATTATTATATGTTATATTATTAATATTTGCTCATGTGGACCATGTTCTAATTTATCATTTGGTTATTATCTTTGGAATAAAAATGGAAAAAAAGGAAGATCTGGCTGTTATGATAGTAAAATATATAAATTGATTTTATTTATTTTTACTTATGTAAAAAAACTGCATTTATGTTCTATTCCAACCTTAAGGAACGTATCTAGTAGCCTGAACTTCTCATACTGTAACTAATCAACTGGTAGTACACGACAAAACAAGAAAAAAGGACAGATAACCAACCTGTTTAAACTCAGCGTTAAATCACAGTATTTTACAACAACCTGGGCAGAGTTATGAATACTGTCATTTACGATACAAATTAATGTCATAAATATGCAATATTTGACTTTGATCTAATTCAAATATAAAGGAGAAGAAAGTAGATTAATGAATGTCAGAATCGATCATTTGCTGCAGCTCTTTTGGGCATTTTGTACTTTTTTTCAGTCCAACTTGGCTAAAAGTGTCTTCTGCCTCCTAAGGAACATGACTGTTGCCTCGGTCCGAGGGCCAGCTCTGCCCCAAATGTTTCCTCTGTGCTTGGGAGATACAAGATTAGACAGCTGCATGTCAGACTCATTGTCCTTCGTTAACAAGTCTAATTTGTGCCTCATTCTGTTTCCCAGCTCTTCCAGTTTCTCAGACAATCATTTTGGCCCCCACTGGGTTTGGAGGAATTATCATGCTGGCATCCATATTTGCACCATCTGTGATGGAGAGAGCTGTGTGGTTATGGATCTGTCACACACACACTCATTGACACACAAAAGTACACTGAATCATAAAGTCAGAGAAGTAAAAAAAAAGTAATGTCTAAAAACATATATACAGAATTTTCTTTTTTTTTTTTGCAACAAAACCTGCAAACATACAACACACATATGTACACACATACACACCCCCACACACACACACACACACACACCTGCATCCCCAATGTTGCTATTGATATAATCCTCATTTTCTTCTAATCCCTGAATCCCTGAACTAATTTGGGCTAAAAACCACAACAAATGAGCTGATACCATTTTCTGATGTGGGGAATGATTTGTTGAACTGGCTCTGAGTCCTGATTGCAAAACTGCCGCTGATATGTCTTGATAACTGTGACCTTAAAACACTGCACAGCTGCCAAGACAACTTGTTTTAGGAGTAGGAGTTAATTCTGGGGATTTTTGCAGACATAAAGCTAATGTGCCACCTCATTCATCTCAGCCCTGCCCCGGTGCTGGTCCCCTGAAGATTTTTCTTTTTTTTAAACTTCCTTCAACACTGGGGGATGGGGGCCATTAGTTCGCAGACATCTGCAACGACTCCCTGAGTATTTACTGTAATAAAACCACTGCATGTTATCAGTGGAGAGCAGAGGGGAGTCACCGTTAAATCCCCCTCCTTCACTCTGGAGACAGGGTGAGTGAAATGGTCCGATGATGGTTGTGTTTTTGGGCTACATTAGTGAACATATCTGAATTTAACTGTTGTGTGTGCCAATAAAACAAACAGAATGGACGACCACTGTTTGGACGGATGATGTTTCCGCGTTAGATTTTCACCGTCCACTTATTTTCTTCCAACATAACTCTTTTCCGTTTGTCTAGATTTCGATTTTCTCTACCACCACTAATCGAATCGACTCCAAACTTGGCAGACAAATCGCTCGGGAGGGGAGTGCAGCCCTGACTCTTCAGGGGTGTTTTTGGATGAGCAGCTCATGAAAGAGCTCAAAACATCTCTTTTACACATATTATTCTGATGTGAGCGAAAAGGCTGAACTGCAGCACAGGGGCACATAGTGCAGCAGACTGTTACATCAACACACTGGGGCTTTCTGAAAAGCAGAAACCGACTGCGTGTGCACAGCCAGGCACTACTGGAGCAGAGCAACAGTTCCAAGCTGGATTAGCAGCAGCCAAGCAATCTGCCACAGGCCAACAGGCACATTCAGAATGGAAAATACACAAGTAGTTTTAAGGTTATGAATAAAACAGTGTGTATTGGGTGCCACAGTAACGCAGGCCAGGATTTAGTTATGTCACCTCCGCACAGCTAAATGCACGTTAGCCTCAGATCCTCTGTACTTGAGCAGCCAAGACGCCTCTCCTCCTGTTGTCGTAACAGACTGCTGCTCATCACTGCCAGCCTGTGAGACTTAGTGTAACTACACTGTCTTACGTAACACAACACTGTGGTCAACACGATGAAAACATCAATTGGATTTTGTTATTTTCTTTCATTTTCTTTCTATTTTCTTTCTAATTTATTGCTCTATTGTATTCTTATTATTCTTATTATGTAGATGGTATTTTAATTAGGGTTTTTTTCTACCAGTTTTTTTGGTTTTCTGTGCCCTTCTCTCCTCTCCTCTCTTCTCCAGTCCTCTTCTCTCCTCTTCTCTCCTCTCTATCCTGTCATCTCCTCTCCTCTCCTCTCCTCTCCTCTTCTCTTCTCTTCTCTTCTCTTCTCTTCTCTTCTCTCTCTTCTCCTCTCTCCTCTTCCATCCTCTCATCTCCACCCCTCTCCTCTTTTCCTCATGCATCTCATCTCATTTCATGTCATCAAAAGACAAAAACCTACCTCTGAGCTGAAGCTGTTGCCAGTAGAATTTCTGACAGTCTTCCAGAATGTTCTTAAAAACAAGCCATATATCCCACCCCTCCTCTCACCCACCTCCCCATCTCTCTCTCTTTATCTCGCCAATTACCTATGTCCTTTTGCATGAATTCCTTTTCCATCTCTGATGATATTACTGCAGTAATCATCCCTGTGTCCTGTGCTGTGCAGGCCTCTTGCAGGAGTCTTGCTGTAATGATGCTCTGGGACGCTGTAATTTCTGCTCTCTACTAGTACAGCTGTCAGCAGAGCACTGTGTCTCTAAAGATGTTTAGAGAGATGGCCATGAAAGTACAAGCAGTTATTAAAGAGGGAATTAAATAACCTCTTCTCTGTGGTTATCCCACCGTCGGCAAGTTCGCCGTGACCAAGACAGAATGATAACAGCTAACAGAACCTTTACAGATCCCAGTCAGCAAGCTGGCAGTAAGGGTAAAAAAAAATACAAATCTCTTGTCCAAAAAATATACTTTGTTATAATATTTAAAAAAAAGAAACAGTGGTTTCCATACTTTTTCTGCATTTTTACAGCTTCATTTTAAACTCAATAATAAATGTATTTTTCCCTCTAATAAAGAAAATTTTGAAATGAAAATTAGTTTACTTTGCTGTGCCCTCTGTGCCCCTGGAGGCCTCGGAGGTATTGCACAGAGAAACCGCTGATCTAGAGTGTTATGAAAAGTGCAAAGCTAGCATCTGTTCTGGTCTGAGGCTGAATTTGTAGCGATGCATATGTTAAGTGTACATACTGTATGTGTACATGCGAAGGTGGAATGTATTTTTGTTTACATGCCCTGCCTTTAACCAACAAACAAACAAAGCGCTGATTGGCTCTCGTCCTCATATAATTCATCTGTTTATGTGATGAAGTCAGCACTGATTGGATTTCCTTCCTGTCAGATTTTTTCATTTAATACTCGACTGAAACATCAATACATTTTGCTTATACATTGACTTTGTCTTTACTGCAGCACTTCTCATTAGATTTGATCACAGTGATGTAACAACAGTCAAGTCCTCATTTGCACATCCACTTGTATACTTTAAGCTGTTAGTGTGTGGCCTTTCCTCTTTCTGACAGGCGTCACCCTGAGGGAAGCAGTAACAAGTCAGCCGCTGAAATATTCGTCTGCAGAAAAACCGCGTGTGCTTGGCTGGAGATAAAAAAGAAGAGGAGCAGGGTGTACAGAGGACACCAGCAAAGACACAGATCACAATCACAGGCAGCTGCGTTGTTGAGAGAAGGGCCTCTCGAGACAAAAGACCGAGAGGACTAGACCTGCATTTTTATAGGGGTGGCAGCAGACAAACTGTGAACCTGACCACAGCAGCAGAGTCAGGATTGTTGGGGTTATGACTCCGCTCTAAAATTGTAGTTTAGGCCGAGTGAGATGAGAGGAGACGTGTGGTTGTGCAGCGGAGGCAGAACAGTCACAAAAGTGAAGTTTTAAACATTGCTTTAAAGCACAGGTTCACAAAGTTTACACCAGGCAGGAAATGCTACAGATCACATGAATGACCTCGGGATTTTACCCATCTGTTTTCTACCAGACCGTTTTGTTCTTTTTTTTTTTGTTCAGTACAATGGGTGACTTTTGACTTGTTCTTTCTTTCTATGCTATATAGAAAAAAAATCGCCTTTTTAACTTTGATTTTATCCAGGAAAAATGTCAAGACTATTAACGTCCTACACCCAGAATAGAAAGACCCCTTTCTATTCTCATCCTATTTCTATTTCTCATCCCCCTCAGGATGAGAATATTGTGACGTAAGATTGTACAGAACTCTCCAGCCAGAGTGCAGAGGGTCAGTAAATGGAGTTTAATGGACAAATAAGAGAAAGACATTCATTCATGTCTGAAAATAGACAAGTTCAAAGTGGGGATATCCAAGAAGTGAACAGAAAGACTGGGATTCAGGGAAAGCAAGAGAGAAAAACAGAAGCGGATGTGTCAACTCAAAGTGTGCGCACCAATTTCTTTATCATCTTAATTGTAAGCAATCTTGGTAAAAAAGTTTTTTTTTTTCAAGAAAATATGATTTATGTTCTTCTTTATATGCAAGAATGAGCATACATATTAGCATCCTGACCTTGCCCTCCTCCGTACTCAGAAGGAAAAATCACAGCTCAATTAAACCCCAGCCGTGCAGGCATGATAAATATTGTCCCAAATAGCCAGTGACCAGTAGCGGCTGTCACTGTAATAGGCATTTTTAAAAGTGTCATGTAACTTCCAGGATACAGCCAAATGGCTTTAATGAAATATGCAAATTTCTATTATAAAACCTGGTGATGTAGCACCATTATTAACCTTAATATTTCAAAATGTTTCAAGGCTAACAAAGTACTTTTGTTGTATTCCTCTCCCCCCCCCCCCACCCCAACTTCCTCATCTCTCTGTTGTGATTGGTGTCAAGACCCTGGAGGATCATTAACTTGTTTCAGTCAATGAACTCATGTCAGTCTAATGCTAATTTTACCAGCAGTCGATGCAATGACGGGTTGGTTTATACAGTATGTACTAATTTTTGTTCTCCAAACAAAAGATACAAAGACAAAAAAAAAAAGAAAAGTTTTAATAGGGTTGACATTTTTTTACAGACCAATATGATTACAAGTATTTTCATATGCGTGCTTCTCGGTCTTTCAAACAGACACTGTAAAAATGAAAATGGACAGAGCTTTTAAACCAATGGCACGTTTATATTGAAAACCCTTTCTCCCGCTTTTCAACAAATTTTCAACAAAATAACCAAAAATTCACCGTGACATTTAAATTGAAAAGAAACACTACTATCAGATACTATATTCAAAGTGTGTCTTTAGAAGTTTCAATAAATTTGTTGTATTGAAACAGAACACATTTCGTCCCTGAGGTTAAGACACCTCCAACCTGCAGACATCGTTGAACTACGTTAATGAGCTACCCATGAGGACAACGAGACACTGAACGGTGATAGGAAAACCAACACCATCGGCTGACCGGTACGCAGATGGATGTGGTGAGAAGCCGCTTTAGAGTTATCCGGTCAATGAATCAGCTCATGTTTCAGAGTAGGGCTGGCTTGATCGGATTCAGGACCGGTATTGGTCCAATATTGGTCAAAATGTCTTTATAACAACTATAGTCTGTCCGATCAGATACCTTAGCTCACAACCTTAGCCTAACTTTACTTTGCGTCAACGTAAATAAAGACACTGTCACCTCAGCAATGGAAGCCCGCGGCTGAAGGGGAAAAGAAGGTATCGGATTGATATCATGATCGGCAGATACTCCAAGTTACAGTATCAATATTTGTAAATGTTTCGGAGTACAAGTAGGGGTATTTAAATGTAGTATTGGGGTCTCATACTGATACTGGTATCTATAGTATTTTCCATTATGAGATGTTTTCAGTCACTGAAATTTTACAGTTGGTCAGACCACAAATGCACAAACTTTGGGCTGGAAACCAGCTGCATTCCCTTCAATATAACATGCAATATTATGTACATACAATACATCCTGAAATCATTTTTCTATTGGGTTTATGTAACCTCAAATGTAAAATAACTCCAGTTTTGTTTATGGAAACAGCTTTGCTTTAATAATTAGGATGTCAAGTTCCAAAGACCTGTGTTTGTACTGTGTGGTTATGTAAATTAATCACCGTAACCTGTTTTTTGTAGCATCTCTACATCCTGTCGGGACACTTCCATGTGGATATTGGAACAACAATTTGGACAAATTTAATTTGTTTTGGAATTAGAACATATGAATACCTGATGTTTCCCCTGATTCCTCCATGTTCTCTTCCTTCTCTCCTCTCAAGTGCCCATCTGCTGAAAACTAGTTTGTTTGTGATTTGTCTGTCTGTGTTTTGCGCACGTCCATATGCTTGTGGTTATGACTTGTGTGTCTCCTAAGGTTACTAGGACTTTGCCAGATATTGGAGTAAAAGGCTGTGCTGATGTGGCAGCTCTGAGAGACGGGCTCACAGGAGGTAACCACAGCACAGTTTAAGTCTACTACATGAATATACTGTAGGAGTGTGAGCTGAAAAACCATGTCAGTGCTCAATGCTATTCCTGCTAAACCCAGGCGCTCACCAGGATTCTTGCTGCAGAGTTTGTTTCAGACTCCAAATCTTAACCAAACCAAAACACTTCCTCGGCTTTAAATACATTCCTGTCTGTGGAAGTTGACACAGCCGGGAGTTGCCAGAGGTTGTGTGGTAACTCTCCAGTGAGCGGACAGAAACTGTTGGGCAAATTCAGACCTTGTGTCCACTCCAGAGACCTGTACTGTCACTCATGTGTCGCAGGCAATTTCACTAAACATTCTTTATATGACTCGTGTGTGTGTGTGTGTGTTTGGGCCTTTTTCCTTCCTCTTTAGCACTTGAACTTGTTCGCTGCCATTTAGGCTGCGGAACTGTGACGTCTGGTGTACTAATGATTTGCAGACTATGGGAGGAAGTGTCCAACATGAATCTTAAAAAAATGCATTTTTCCATTTACATTATACATGCTCACGGAGAGATTTACACCGTCATGCGTTTCTCATATCCTGTCTTTTGCTTCCTCTCGTGCTTCTTCCGTGCGCAGCGCTGACCAACTCTTTTCTCTGTTGAACTCATTAGCATTCCCTCAGCCTCACTGCTTAGGCTCTTCTAGTAAAAGCCAATAAAAGCCATTCTGTCATGTACACATCATGCAAGAAGAAAATATTGGATGCACCGTGATGGATTCTTTTTTTTTATTTTTTACTTAATTAGTTTAGAAATCTATCACACAATCCCTAATTCTGCTTCTTGAGGGACAGCCATTGTACAATCTGATTACTGCGCAGCCCTAAAATCCATGTACGACTGCAGTTTTGAGTTATGTGAGATTGCGGCAATTATGCAATTGCTGTTGGAAATGAGTGACTTAAATTGTTGAAATTCACAACACAAGGTTTCTATTTCACATGTCCTGGTTGTAACTTGGGGGCATTTACATACGAATGAACATCAAAAGAGAGATGGCTCTGTAACAGATTTTGAAACGTGCACACATCAGCTTGAATAGCTCATGTTCTCCTTTTTTTTAGAACATTGTGCAATTTAAACCATTAGGTTTCGGGGCTAGAAGTCTGTCCCGCATAAATATTGAACTTATTGCATTAGGATCCAACTCCTCGGACATATTTAGTTTTATTTTATTAGCGACGTCTTTTGTTGATTCATCTTTAACTGCGTTATCCTGCAGAGTTCATGGAGGGACAGAGGCCATTTAGCAAAGTGACATTTGACAAATGACAGCATACATACTGGACAAAGAACAAGCCCAGAACTGATAAACTGTCAATGGTTCCCAAAGTGTGGGACGGGACTCCAAATTGGTACAAAGTTATTGGGGTGACATATTTCCTGTATGTGCCACAGTGGGAAGGTATGTACTTTACAACCCCCCCCCCCAAAAAAAAAAAAACAACAGCAAAAAATAATAATCTAAAAAATGCTATATCAGATTAGCATTTTTTATTAAAATTTAAATATAAACATTTTTCAACCTTATTTCCCATTCATTTTATTTGAGGAAAGTCCATTAGAGTTTTGGAACGATAGCTGTGAATGTGTCAGTTTGGGGGAAGAATACAGGGGGGGTTACTGCAAAACAAAGTTTGTGAACCACTGATATAGAGCCACAAACAACCCTGAACTATTGAAGGGTCCAATAAACATAAACCCTAACTGTTACCTGAGAGAAAATACAAATCTGTAAAATGATAAGAGTTCCCATTAATTTGACAAAAAACAGAAACCGTGATTAAGATTTATACATAAAAAAGTCTCTCTAGGGATTTAACTCACAGAAAGAAATCCTGAGACACCGTCCCAACCTACATGTGCCTTTATGATATTAATTCCACGTCTGTCTAATCAGTACCATTCATGGGAGCTACAAGAAGTTTAAATTTCAACAAATTATTCATCGCAGTTTATTGGATAATTTCTAAAGTATACGTCAACGTGTAGACAGATTTTTCCACTCTCGTTTTTATTTCTCTTCAAAAAGCTCTGTCACTCAATGCCTTTCACTTTCACCACCTGAGTCCTTTCACAGGAAATTCTGTTATTAACATAATTATGCACATTTAGTCTATACAGAAAAGTGCTTCCTGCAGAGCCAATCAGGGCTTTGATTTGTCTGAAGAACGAGTGTGAGAGAGCTAACACCGTAGGACAATGAGTGGGTTCCTAGCTACTAATTATCAGAACAATTGATTTTGCAGACTTTATTGTAGCTGCAGGTGATGAAAAAATATGGGTCCCATACACTGTAACCATTTAGGAAATGTAGGAAAAATAATACATATATAAATATGTATATATAATTATTTTTTAATTTAATGAATGTATTAATTTATTAATAATTAAACTTACAGCACTGTAACAGTACTGTACATATCTAGCAATAAAAAGCAAGGTGCAATATATTTTAAACAAATATTCTTGGAATTGTTTTACTCAATTGCGTGATTTAATATTAAAAAAAAACAAAGCCGTAAAAAGGAACATAAAAAAATACATTTCTATCCAGAACTAACAATGTTATTATTGCAGTTTGCTAATAAAAAACAAAAAAAAAACAAAAAAACAAAAAAACAAACCAACCTTTAAAAAAGTGAACTTTCGCTCCTAATCTAAAAAAAATAAAAGCATTTATTTCAGCCACTAAACTGAATATTGTGCATTTTTGGTTCCTCCTGGGTCAGACTGAACCTCTGACTAGCTGGCCTTGATCTTTCTTTCTGCCAGGAAATGACTACAGTTTGAGTGTAAGGGTCTAACAGCTGGTAGCTGCGATCCATAAACAGAAGATCGAGGCCCTGATTGGAGCGTAAATCACACAGCACAGAGAACAAGTAGGTTATTAACCTACTTGTATCTGTGAGTGTGTGAGTGTGTGTGTGTTTTAAATGTATTTTATCAGTTATTAAATATATACGTCTGCCATGCGAGCACACCATTTATTTATGGAGGAATATGTTAATGCATATGTATAGAATTATTATTGAAAAAATATGTTGCTAACAATTGATGATGATACAGTATAACTAATGATTAAACTGTAAATTAAATTACCAGTTATATTGTTTACAAATTCAAAATACTTTTTTGTTGACTTCGCAGTGTTATAGTGCAATGTTTAAACATTGCAGGTGGCGCTCCAGCCATACCTGGTGGTAGGTGGGGAAATATAATTTTCTAACTTTCTTTCCCCTTGTTGTTGGAGGTGTACAGCCCGATACGCACCCATAATGTATACTGTAGTACACCAACGACACATCACTGGGCCAATAGTTGCTTAACAACATTGTATTACCAACATTGGTTATACCCGTAGGAACCACAGGCTTGATTGTTAATCCTCCTCAGTCGCTTTGTATAAAAAAGTTATTGCTATCGAAAAATAAATTCCCAAAAATTAATGATTTAAAAATCATAATCAAAAACTCTGGCATCACCCATCACTATTGGAGAGGTAGATTTTTGTTATTGTTGTAAATACTGTAATAACTCAGAGTTTGTGAATATTTTTTAAACTCCAGACTCCCTTCAGAGTACAAGTGTAATATTTAACAACAAACACCTTCTCAACAACCTTATTCACATAGCTCTAATTAATAAGGAGCAATAACCAGAGTATAGCAGTGGAATGCATTTACCACGCAGTGCAGGCACAGGAGCCCTGTCCATGTTTATTACCCTAAACAATTTATTTGATTTGACAAATGCACCGCTCTCAGAACTACAGCGGCCCTTTTAATGAAGACTAATTGGTTAGGACAGCCGAGGTATTGGTCGTTCAGCAGACGGCCAATCCTGTCCAGTATTATGGGGTGTGAAGAAAAGAAATGAATATTGAAGAGGAGAGGCAAAGATAATGGTGCTGATGGAGGTTGGCTAAAAACTGACAGGACAACCCAATGGAGGGGAAATGGACAACTGACAGGACTCTAACCGTCTGGGCGGATATAAGGCTATGGACCCAGAGGTGAGATCAATCAGCATTAGGCAAAAAAAAAAAAGATCAATACAAAGACTTTTAAGTGGTTGAAGAAGCAAACTTCCTGTAAAGGAACCATACCAGATATTGTGCTGGTTTAACCCCATCCTTTTTAATTACCTCAGATCAATACATACTAAGGACTTTTATAGGATTCCTTGGAAAAAAGAGAGAAAACCGGCTTTATACAGTCCCTGTTGAAATGCTTCATTTCAGTTATTTCTGGCCGGTGGTGTTCTAGTGTGGAAGTGCTGGGTTTGTTCTCGGCTAAACCTGAGAGAAATTGCTGTCAATAAAAACTTCGGTGCAGTTTCAGCACAGCTCTGGCTACAAATGTGTTTTTTACACATTTCCACCGAGCTTTGACGTATTTTTTGGAAGCCTGCGGCTGCAAATCTGCCCCTGGGCGATCTCTTCACTCAGGAACTCTTATCTGTTCTTTTTTTTTTTTCTGTTCCTTTGACTCTATCGTAGAACCCCACTGCTCTGGATATCCCATTCTTCTCTGCCTGGACTGTCAAGCCAATCTGCTTTGGTGACACTTCACAGGATGTCCAGGTTTAAACTATGACCCATCATCCAAGCCTGTCCAAAAGTGTGACATGAAAAATGTGACAAAAGTTAAGTGAATTGCCTGTCAAATACCTTCTGTTAAAATGTAGGCGATTGTTCCTTTACACACACAAAAAAAACAAAAAAAAAACAAAACAAAACAGCTGGTGACAACAGGATGTGCCATTTCCGTTTGACCAGAAATCATTAACGAGACTCTGTCTCCTCAACACTTGGACAGTCTGTCAGCGTGGAAACATATAATCTCTGGCTGGATATGACGCAAATTGTAAGTAACACAAGCGCTGTCACGAGTGCTGTCCTCCGTGGGACAAATAAGTTTAGCGTTGAGCTGAGTTAATCAGTGTTGACAAGAGGAGAACTCCCGCGGCTGTTTCTAGTCACGATGCATTGTTTGCCTCACCTTCTAATTTGCTCTTGCTCGTGTAATTAACTAATTTCAGTCCATTTTAATTTTGGAAATGATTGTTTATTCTAGTGCAGTGACAGGGATCTTGTCAGCATCTGTGGTGGCGGTTCATAAGGGTGCCATGACACGTTGGGACCCATCGTCTGATCTAAGTAAGAGTGACAAAAAGTATTTAGACGTGATTGTTAGATAATTTATTTAGCACGGGATCAGCACCGATTATCACGATGGGAACTATTTTCTGCTGGAAATTAGAATGAGGGCATTACCTCTGAATTTAAAACAATGTATACTGTACAAAATTGTACTGCAGAAAAATTGGTTCACTTTGTTAAACATTAGAAATGGTGGTTTAAAAAAATCTGGGTTTGATACGTAATTCTGATACTTTAAACCAGTGATCCCAAACCAAAGGACCAGTCAGACGGTACTGGCCCTCACAGTGTACCAGTAACACTGCACCGATTGTTAGAGGATCATTACATTTTTAAAATAAAATATCTTTTAAGGAAAGTGAAATAAAGTGAACTCCTTGTGACTGTGACACAGCTCACCACTGCACACAACCAAATGTGACCTCTTCCTTAACCACTAAGCCACCACTGCCCCTTTTAGATTTCTGTTAGTATCGGACTCTGGAAGACATTTTATTTTGAAATGTTGCCAGAACATCTTTGAATAGGGAAAGCAAATGAGTATGAGTGGATTATCTTATGTGGTAAATTAGCAAAAATTGAGTACATTTTTCATTGTGTCCCAATGTGGCCCGGTAACAAATGACTAACAGACCAGTACCGGTCCGCAGACCTGGGCTTGTGGACCCCTGTTTTAAACCACAAAAAATACTTGTTTTCTTTTGTTCTGTTCTATTGTTTTTGTAATGTGATGTTGGTGGCAGTTTAGTGGTACAACGTACTATTTTTGATGTGTCATAATTTCTAATCATTTATAACCTGTGTCCTGTCTGTAAACTTTAGCATTTAAAATAAATAGCACACTTTCCACCCAAGTGATATTCCTTCAACTCATGGGTTGATCTTCATCATTCATTGAAATTGTAATCAAAGGAAATGGCTTAGAAAGTACAAATTAAAGTGAATTATTAAAGGGACCCAGGGCCCCACCCATAGTACTACTACTACTACTACTATAAAATGCTCACATCATATATACACAGTAGTGTGAGTAGTACTGAGCAGTTACGTCCACCTCCACCGTAAACAAAATTGGAGACAGCCTACAAATCACGTGTGTGTGTGACATTTGCTGACTTTACAGTGTTTGCAATGGATGCCAGTGTTGTTTTGAAAAAACACATTAAAGCTCAAAATGAAAGGTAATATCCAATGACCTTTTTGGGTGAGACCTACCTGCATTATTCAAGCTGGCCACAGAGTAGATTTGATGCAGAACTGGCTAAACAATGCACCCAAGTCATGTTTTATTCATCCAACTGCCTCATGACCTACAACTGTGGACAAGGACTGGAGATTTTGGTATAAACTGGGAGCGAAATAATGATTGTTTATTTTCTTTTAAAAACAGAGTTTTTCTTTAAAAATGTCCAATTTCACAAATTTTCTGAGCCATTATTACACAATTGACTTTATCAAGGATTTGGTACACACATTTGTGTTTTTGCCTCCTGCCTAAGTGCTAGTTTCAGCATCCAAGTAGATGTTTTATGACAAGACAAAACCTGGTAATCTGGTCCTTCATATTTCAGCTGCTCTGTGATGTTTTTTTACCGACATAAAAAAAAAAACAATTAAGTAACTACTCGCTACCAAATGTCCTTTTTCTGGAGTTTCTTCTGATCCTGGGTCTGACTCAAATGTAACTAGCAGTTCAAAAGAAGGTTTTTAAACAGCATTTCTTTAAAGTAATTAATAAAGTGCACCTCATCATATAAATTTACAAAAAAGGCAGAAAAAGCTGCTACTGAAAATCATACAGTGTTGTCACAGCATCACCATCTACATTTCTTCACAGTCGAGAAGCAGTCTGAGTTGGCAGACAGATAAATCCAATCAGAAAAAGTGAGGAGGATAAAGGAAACCTGCCCTATGATGCATTCAGCTAAGACTAAGACGACAGATTTCTTCAATACAATGAGTCATAGCTCAAAACTAAGACATCATTAAAGTGTCTGTCTCTCTACCTGTGGCCCAGGTAAGGCTAGGTCTTAAGAGGACTATTGAGTGTGGACCTGAGGTAGTCGCCGAAACAGTCCTGCCCAAATCTGGTAGAGTTTGAGAGGATCGGCCAAAGAGAACGGGATAAATGAGTTCAAATCAATGTGTTATGGCTTTAAGAAACTTGAAAAAAGAGCCAAACTGTTGACTTTCCCCAAATACTACTTCATATGGAGTACTGAAGTCTATGAATTTGAATGAGAGCTCCAGGTTTAAGATTTTGTGTGTTTCTTTTCTTTTTCTTTTCTTTTTTTTTTTTACATTTATTCAACCCCAAAGTCATGTCATACAAGTTTACACCTTGTCATGTTGGTTGACGAAACCTGTGGTAAAAATGCATTTTTCATTTTCTGCAGCCACTGTGTGCACCGCTGACCTCTGATCTCATCTCTCATCACTCTGTGAAGCAGCTCTCACTGAACCAAGTGCTAAGTCACTGTGTGTTCAGAAATCTCATAAAAAGGACAAGTTCAAAAGCAAAGTCAAATCCTTTGTAAATGAAGTCTATGCCGAGAACAGAGGGGAGCCAAACTCCATGGAATCTTGGAAACTTAAGTTTAACAACTCAGCAAATATATATACATAACAATATACAGTATATAATAATAACAACAAAATAATGAACAATCACTGTTGTTATTGTTATTATTATTATCATCATTATTATTGATTGGAATTACATAAATGATCTCACATAATTTGTGAGATCATTTATGTAATTCTGTATAATTTCTATTTTGTTTTTTATTTTACTTGAGGGCCCAAGTGTCTGATGGGTTGAGGTTTGCTGATGTTTTGAAGCTGAATTTAATGTCTATATACAGCAGTAACTAAAAGTTACTGCTGTATATATGAGTGGACTAAATCATCTGCCTCTTCCTGCCAGGATCAGAACTGCAGCTGTTTTATCTGTTTATTTCCAGAACATTTATTTTGATAAAAGGAACCCGGGATCAAAAGCACTCTGTCAATGACATACACACGCTTATCTCCATCACTGCCTCCGTCAGATGAACTGATATGTGCTGTGCTGTGATTAGCTGCTTTATTGTTCCACAGTCAAACTCCCTGCAGTCTGCCTGTCTGTTCCATGTCATATCCCTCTGTCTGTAGAAAATTGAAGGGTTTCATCTCAGTTTCCTGACTGTACGCCTATGGTTACGGCCGCCCGGTAATGTAACCCTACCTCATATTTCTGTTGTCAGTCATTGTCAATGAGCCATCCATCATCTGATACATAATTACGCTGTACACTTCGCCGTCTGCCACTATAACCTTCAAAAGCTGTGTACAGGAAAAGGCTGACACCCACCCATGTCTCTACTGACAACATCTACAGAAGTACTTTAAAGGGCACATACTGTATTACTGTATTAGGCCAAACTGACTTTTGCATACCTATTTGCATCCTCACTTAAGCCTTAATTACCAATGTTGACAACTAAGAAGATGCTTTATAATCTGCAAAAATCTGAAAATGTGCCATGGAAAAGACCGCCATGATTGATTTTTTTCACAAGTCATTAAGCGGGTGATTAATGTTTTGTGAAGTGGGAAGGGTGAAGTCCCTACGTCACTTCTTCACCGCTATCTTAAAGTACAATCCAAACGTTAGCAAAACTGCTCATTTAGCACAGGACTAACTGAACAAGAGCTATACTGTGTCAACACTAGAGGTACTAGACATGGGGTGTCACATTTCATTTCATTTTCACAGGCAGAACCACATATAAATTACATTCAGTTTTAATGAGTAAACTTAAATTTCATATTTTAAATGTTGGTCACTCTTTTCAGCATGGTAATGAAAAAAGTAGGAAACGTAGCTTCCAAGCCAAAAAAGTGTGGACACCCCTGGTCTACAATTTAAGTAACAAAATTCAAAAACCATTACAAAACACCCAAGTTCATTTTAGTCTCTTGGAATACTACTTCTGGTTCTGACTATAGTTAAAAGTCGTCCGAAAAGAAAAACAGATTAAACTGTCACTGAGGACCATATTGACGTTCGAACCAGTAGCGTAATATGCCTCCTGTAAATGAGACCCATAGTGGCATCAGTGACAGAATTAAAACCTTTGAGACTATTAAAGTACATCCACTCTAAACTCCAGGTTCCTACCATTAGTGTACAACACACAGCTATGTCACTGCTGTAGGATCATCAGGATTTTACAAGAAAAATGAAATCCTTGGAACAGCAGCAGTGAGATATTAATAGGAGGTTAAAGAGCAGAGTAGGACCGATTTAGCTTAGGGCTTTCTTTACTTGACTATCGACATGCTGTGACCATATGCTGGTCCAGATGGATTTTGTATCCAGGCAACTATATCAAAGCAGCAGTGACTTTTGTGATTGAATTCCCAAAGTCTCCTCAAACAAAGGAGTCGGAAAGAACAATGCAGCTATCATCTGTCAGCAGGTATGATCAGCCGAGCTTGCTGATCCAGACTCTCCCTCTGGCAACTCCACAGGGAGTTTATTGAGACTCAGTCCTGCTTCTGAGAGACACTCTCTCTCTATCACATACACACACACACACACACACACAAGGTGTCTTGACAGAAAACACTGGCATGTTTAATTTCCATTCCAGCAACGACAGAATGTCAGCGCATTCAAAATACTGGAAACATGTTCAGTACAGTACATACACACTACAACAGTATGAAAGGTCAGTACACTTTCTAAAAATACAACTGAACTACAATCTGTTTCTGGTATTACACTTGAAATTGCATTTCTCGGGCCATAGACTAAGATAACAATTTGGGGTTTTCAGTCTATAACTTAAAAAAAAGGGCCAGAATTTTGCCCAAATCGCCAAATTTGCAGCAGTTTCTAACCTTGCCTTTTTGGCAGCCTGACCGCTACTGATTTCCTGAATCAATTTGAACTAAATTTTTAAATGAAAACAAAACTTATGTGATGAAATTTGTTTTGCACAATTATTAATGCTACAAAAATCAACAATTAACTCAACCCTAAAGTCTTAGACTCAGAATCCTGGGGAGAGGAAATACATTTGCAGTGTTTGCATTTGGACTCAAACATTTAGGACACTGGAGTGTACTTGGATTCAAACACAAACAACCATTACACTCAAAAAGGCAACATTCCTCCCAACATACCATGACAATGAAGTCAAATCTTTGGCTGACATATCAGAAGAATTTTTAACCTGGGTTGAGGAAGATTTAGGTATTTTGAATTTCATGCTAATGGCCTTGAACGGTGAGTCACAGACCACATTACACATATCCAAGTGGAATGATAGCTCAGAGTGGGGATTGTTCCCACACATTTTCTTTGCAAAGAAACATCCAAGGATGAGAGTATGAGTAATATCAGGGTGTAGTCGCCGATAGCATGTAACTTTGCAGATACTTCTGCAGATTGGGTTTCTATGAATGTACAGCACATGAACTGGAAGGCAGTGTTATGTAGTTAGCACAGCTCTACGAGTGCCAGAGTGATGTGCAGTGTGTAGGTGTGAGCTCAAGCTAAACCACAGTGAGAACACCGAGCAGGAGAAGAGTCGGGTTAAATATCTTGTCATGATTTGAACACAAATGGGAAAAAAACTGACTTCAAACTGACACTGTCATCGAGTTAGACAATATATCAGTAAAACTAAAGATAAAATGAGTAATAATATTTTAAAATAATAATAATAATAATAACGTTCCGCATAGTCAACGCAGCCAGTGGAGCAGAAAGTGAGCTGAGCTTTTGAACAAACAGCACATTTCAGTTTACAAACTATAATAAAACACTGTTGGTTAAAAAAGAGACTTGGTGAGATGTACAGATAACGCCTCGTCTATCCACTGTGTTGTCTAACTGAGAGGTCAGACGATAGCATGTTTAATAACCAACCCATGATGGCTATGAGATCCTGGACTATGGTAGGAAAACACTATACTAGCGGAGTAGTACACCTGGTTGTGCTAAAAAGCTGTTAAAGGGTATTGGGTCACTGTATGGATGCGTGTTTTTGAGTATTTTAAGGAAGTACCGACATTAGCATAGGTACTGCTAATACCAGTTGTATTTGTCGTCAGGTAAAGGAAATATAACACCCCCACAAACAACTAAATTTCTCTGTAACAGAGTGCTGTTGTTTTTACTGACCTTTCCAGAAAAAGGAAATCACCATTAATTATGTTTATGCTTTTCATCGTTATTAAATCACACACTCATACAGGGATTAAAGCAGCTTTTAAAAAGAAAACGTCTGGTTAGCAGAAGAGGGGAAAATGTAAATTGACCTAATTGTGCTGATGAGGGAAACAACATGCCCAATAAGCAGCAGCACAGTGGCAAATAGCAACACTGTCAGCTGGTTGTTACAATTTAATACCTAGAAATAAGAGGCTGCTGGTCGTACAGTAAGAAATATTTGTTATAGCTCACAAAGCTGACTGGAGGAGAGCACTGACTTCAGCAGAACACTATCTGGAACTCCATTACATCTATTCATTTAATTATGACATTTGTGTGTCTCGTTGTGTTAAGTCAATTCTGATTCTAAGGCGAGCAGCCCATCCACCCCCACCCCCACCCCCAACCCTGTGGATACTGGGTCTGAGCATAGGACCAAGAGTCTGACATCAAGGTTTTTGGATCATTTTTTTAGAGGTACCATATCTGGACAGAAGCCCAAACAGCTGTGCTGCCAAGTTAGGAGCATTATAGCTTTTATAGAGGGAAAGCCAAACATTAGCCCCCTGCTGTGGGGGGCTTTATACATTTATAACAGACAACCACAGAGCCTTAGAGAGCACGCCGTAGAATATAAAATAACACTTGATGCTGGAGTTTAAGCAAATACTGCATAGTTTCTACCCCAGTGAAATGCACATTTTTGAATTTTTGTACAGTATCTCTTCATTTTATGAGATTGTTGGGAAAGCTTGATTTAAATCTATCAAACAACTATTTGCCTGGTACTTTTTTTTTATTATTTTAAAAGTTGAATAAACACAAAATCGGTGCGAATCTGCAGGGTAGAAATGACAAATGCCCCTCATCATTTTCCCTATCAGACTGCAACCCCAATTTGCCTTTAATCCCTCAAGGTCAGGGTCACTAACAGTGACAAAACAAAGTCGCTGTCGGCAGCTGTGTCGGTTGCCGAGGCTAACGCACCAGATCCACACTAGATCCACTGCCCTTTCATGAAACTTGTTCAGGACGAAATGGAGAAAAATCAAAATGTGTGTGCAGTGCAGTGCAGTGTCTGGGTATAATGAGTTACAGGTGGGGCTTAAGTTCCCCTGAGCTGCAGACCCCCACTCCAGATGAGCCTGAGCGCTTTCACAGGCAACTTCTGATTTTTAGAATACTTTTCCATTTCAACTAAGCTGCTGCTGCTGCTGACATCCCCACTGTGATACATCTGAAAATACCAGCTGCTCTTTGTACAAAGGACTGAATGCCAGCAATGCTCTGGTACTAATGTAGCACTAATGCTCTGGTACTAATGTTCTCCTAATATTGTTAAACTTTTACTTTACACTTTTGATCTCAGTGCATCTCTAACACGCCTATATTAATTTTAACATTCAACCAGTATACATAAGTATGTGTACATTTACTACAGCTCCTTTTTTCAGAATTTATATTTCTTTGTGGAGATCTAGAACCTTCCATCCATCCATCTGAGGCCGTATGGAGACTTTTAATTGAGTAAATTAAGTATAAATTAAGTATAAATTTAAGGGTGAGTTTTAGCCCTACACCTGGATCAGACCTGTAATCAGGTCTAACTTGTTCCAAAAACCAAGGTATGAGTCACAGCCAAGCAGCCTTGCCGTGGTCCGTGATCCTATTTTTTTTTTAAAGAACTGGTCGTGCCTTCTGCAGATTAATGTTTTTCAGACTAAACGTGATGTTTACATTTGCTTTGAATCAAAATAACTATATCTTTATTGATCACTAATGATCAGATAATCTTTTTTTTTTTTTTTTTTTTAGAACAAAACACTGCACTTATAGACAGGTAAGAAACCTCAAGATACTCTGCTTGTATCAGACAATTAAAGTCACACAGTGACGACATGTGTGTCATGTTAGACGTGGTTTGTTGTTAACCAGTGACATACGAGCCAGGCCCTCACCTTTAGCTTCAAAGGTCTTAAAGGTAGGTGCTGTGCTGCCCCCTACTCCACTTGTTTTTCAGGAAACATGAGAAACAAGTGGAGTAGGAGGAGAAGAAGAAGAAGAAGACTGTGGTAGCAGACAGACATAAAGAGAGCGAGCAATGAGGCACTGACCACAGGCTATGGACGCTTGAACCCTGTGGTAATCTTGGGAAATGAGGTTGCCTTTCCCTTCAACAGGAACCGTGGCTCATATGGTAGAGATTGATCCCAGATCAAAGAGAGAGGCCAATTAGACACAGTCATCCGTTTCTTTTGTAGGCACTTCAAGATCACAGCAACATGTTGTACAGGAAACACTTAGGTGATATTTGCAGGTGCAAATTTTGAACCTTGCTTGATTTTCTCTAGGAGATAAATATGTCGACCTAACAGAGATGTCATTGCAGACGTGGGTCTAATTTTAATGGTTGTTATTACCCTGCAGAGCATTTGTAAACTATCCTGACACTGGAGGGTGTAATTTTAAGGTTATTTAAAGTCATTTGGTCGAGAATAAGTCTATGCTTTTGCTCCGGTTTGTCCCCTAGGACACCCAAGAACTTTGAACTCTTGCAGACCCCGACATGTACGTATGTTAGTTCATGACAGGGAAACTCTATATGGATGTGTTGGAGTACACTGATACACTCAAAGGGTAGCTAGGTTCACTTCACAGCATGAACAGATAAAGTAGAAGTCACCATGTACAAGATAATGGACAAGGAAAGCAGAGTCGAATACATGCTGAGACAGGGGGGAGGGAGGAAGGGCAGAGGAGGGGTAAACAAAGCATATGGCATTTGTTTATTAATTTCATTAAACATTAAATGTATGTTAAATATTAATGGGGATTATTTTGAAACATTACTGAACATATTGTTCAGTAATGTCATAAAAATAAACAGGGTCAAATTCTACTATTCTAGAAGAGTTAAGATACAATAAAAAAAATAAAATCACAACTAATATATTTCCCATGAACATGCTCCTAGAATGTACTGATAATGTATAATGACAAAGGAAAGACCTCCAGTGACGTCACTGACCTAATTGATTCTGTTCATGCAGCACAAAAACTGTTAAAAACAAAATCAAAATAAAAGTGTACCTTAAGGTGGATTTAGTTCAAGTGTTTAATAATTTTAAATGAAGGGAGAAAAAAAATCACTGCAAATGCTTTTTATGATGTTAAAACCTCTGGAGGTATTTTTTTTTTAGCATTTCAGTTTAACCAACAGAGCATGATTGTGTGTGTAGATTAGGTTAAATTATTTCCGATTGTGTACTTGTACAGAACAAATACTTTAAGGTGAAGTTTCAATTAATATTTTTTAAGAAATAATATAAAAAGTAAAGATAAATAAAAATATAGCTTTCTGCAAACTTAACACAGCCGACTGAACAGAAAGTGAGCTTTATACTATAATGCATTCCAATGGAACCCTCCTTTTTTTCTTCTTTCCATTGGGCAAAGTGTCACTTCAACATAGTAGTTCTACTTCTGCTACTACATCAGCTATTAAATCGCTCTTATCGCAACAGAACTGATGTTACAGTAAGTCGTGCGCCTGTCATCCTCAATGATGTTGAAACACCTCATAAATAATACTACTATGATTACTCTGCCATCATACATTTTTGGAAACTTTCTGTTCAGCAGATAAAACATATACTGTATGTATTGACAACTTTGCACTGTAACATTAATCATGTTTGCCTCCTGAGCAGTAAACTATAGGAGCTTTGCTCTTTTTTTGCTGTCTCTCTCTCTCTCTCTTTCTCTCTTTTTGGAAAGTTTTCCGCAGCCGTCCCACGCTCGTCTGACAAACAGACCAATAAACATGGAGATTATGGGGTTGTCCCCTCAAAACATTCCATGTCACCACAAGCATAAAGCATACTTAGGATATCAAAAAAGTGAAATTAGAGGAGCCTTTCTAGGAGCTCTGTAGAAACTAATACAGACACAGTATGTAAACCACATGATGTGTGTAATCATTTAGGGTTAGACGCTGGATAAAATTACCCTGTGAACACAGTCGGCTGGATCCTATCGTTGGTGGAACTGAAGACTTGGTACTGCAGTTCATTAGACGAGACTTATGGGAGATGAAGACTTCAAAACAGCTCCACACATCTTTAATACAAACATGGTATCCACATTTACTTCTGACAGCCATGTAAATGTCGTGGGCTATAAACATATAGAGCAGTCATGGTTGTGTTCTATTTTTGGCCTAGGATAAAAAATAACAACCATAGGAATTATTTGAAAAAGTGCTGACTGCTGCTGAACACAAAATCATTGGCTCTTAAAAAAAAGTGACTGGCTTGTGTCATTTACTCTTAGAAAGACTTTGATGTACTGCACTGCTATTGATGATCTCCCCATAGAGGACAATGCTGCGCTGACATGCTCAGTGGGCCAGAGCCACAGTGACAGACTATGCCTAGTATTCAGTTTCTAACATCAGGGCACATAACTCACAAGTCCCCCCTCATCCTTGTTCTGCCACTGCACCCTTTACTCGTCCTCTGCCCCCTCTCCCCACCCCCACCTTGTCTTGAGGAAAAAGGGCTCTTATAATCCAACAGAGAGACACTGATCCCTGAGCACAGCATCTGCTGACAAGCCAGCCTCCCATTCAGCCTTGGCTGGGAGCATGAGCCGTCCGAGAAACCCGATCCAGCTTGGCAGTGTCTCAACAATCGCTTCCTGCCCCATCCGGGCCCACACAGCTAAGTACTCTTAATTAAAGAGGTTAACTTGTCTAAGATGTGACTGATGAAAAAAAAAAAAAGAAAAAAACACTGAACAATGACATTACTGTTTCCTCTAGTCCGACAAAGTAGGTTCCCTCACTGATATGCTATGATTTTAGCTGTGATTCTTAAACAATTACAACAAGGGACAAACAGGTAGAGGATTTGGTCTAAATGTCTCTTAGAGAGAGCTGACCACCCCACGGTCCAGATGGATCGGGGATAAGGAGCGAGGGGATGAGATGAAGAGAGAGGGAGAGTTGTGATGTACTCCCCAAGCTTTTGTTCTCCCTCTGGGAGCGCGGAGAAACTGTAACTGGAGAAGAGCAATTCTATTATTCTTCTTGGCTAGTTGTCAGCATACATATTAATAAAGACTTAGGTCACTGCCAGAGACATCTGTATTGGCCTGAGGGGGCTGCCTTCTGAACACCAGAGAAATTAGAAATGTAAATTTATACCCAGTGATACAATATGTGAGATTCTGCTCTGTTGTTTTAGCCTTTGGAGCTGCAGGAGCCTCCATTCTCTGGAGGCAACCCCGCGGAACAGGCCATCCAATGCAGATCGAC